>NC_045704.1:64493031-64814357 GCF_009834535.1 Camelus ferus | reverse complement strand
AATACCTCTTTCTCTTCACCAAGAAAAAAAGTTGCAAGAAAATGTTAAGTAGAAGAATATATTTGCAGTGTGAAACAAACAAAAAGTACTAGTATCAGGGTATATAAGGAATACTTGCAAATCAATAAGTAAGAGACAACCAAATGGCGTAAATAGGCAAAAGATATGAAGAGGTAATTCGTTATTGTGGATACTTGTAATCATACTTACTTCATGTATTTTTACCCAAATACTTTGTGTTGTAGAGGGAGGAACTTGATAGGGCTTAAAAAAGATAATTAGACTATAATTTTGAATATTTTTGGTTAAAGCTAAAAATAATGGGGGTTCAGTTTTTTAAACACAAGACTAGCAAAATCCTTTGAAATTTTTAAAATCTTTAAGTCTTTCTTGGGATGACTTTTAAGACATCAACTAAAATATTGCCTATCATTTGTAACATGTTAAAAATTTTATCGACATCTTAATAATATAATTAAACCACTTTTTTTTTCCCTAGGAAAAATGGGATAGCATGACTAGAAAATGGAGAGACAACTCTTTGGTCCAACTGGTTCGATTATTTCTCATTGATGAGGTAGTGAACACATTATTCACTTTCAGAGATAGACATTAAGACATGATTTGAGTAGACAGAAAGAAGACATTTTAAACCAAACTCTGTGTTTGCTTTATCCCTTCAAGTGGAAAGTGCTTATTTTGTTAGTAAGAATGTTAATATTACTGCACATTTTAATTGACTAGATAGATTTTTATTTTTATAGCTAATGGTTCTTCCTTAATTTTTTCTCAGGTACATGTTATAAAAGATGAAAATCGTGGACCAACTCTTGAAGTTGTAGTCAGCAGAATGAAAACTATGCAGTTTTTATCTCATAGTGTAGAAAATACCAGCAGTATTATTCCAATGAGATTTGTAGCTGTATCTGCAACAATTCCAAATACTGAGGATGTAAGTCAGAATTTTAGTCTAGCAGATTTTTTATGACTTAGTGAAATATTTAATCATTTTAATCTCAGAGAAAAGTAATTTTTTTTCTGTAAATCACCTAACTAGTGTAATAGGAAAGTATGTTGTGGAAAGTTATGGTTAGATCTCATAGATATGGCAGTATTAAGGCTATAAAATTTAGTTGATCAGGTTTAGTATAATATTTTTGCTACAAGTCTGTTGTTTGATAGTATCTAAAGGTCTTGGTTTCATGGGTTTTAGACACTTCATAATAACTTGAGTAATAATATGTTCTGGTTGTTGTAACCAGCTGACTCTAGTTGTCTAGCAAAGTATGCTGGAGAATGACAATAATTAGATGATTGCCATCACCTCCCCCAAGTCTGTGTGCCTGGAATTGTGGTAAGCACTAATGATCGGTGCAAAACATACCCTGATCTTGCGGAGGACTCATGGTTAATAGGGTGCATGGACATGTCAAGAAGTAATTGTACAGTATTATACTTTCTATAACAGATATATGTTCTAATTTTTTTCTTCAATCTTTTGGCATACTTGAAAAATAGTACAATCTCACCATTCTTTCTAACTCCTGTTTACTTCTCAGCCTACTGTAATACGACTTTTTTCCCTGCTAATTCTTAGCAATTGTTTTCACAAAAGCTACTAGATTGTCTAATTAAATGGAAATTTTTGCCTTTATCTTTAATTTAGCACAATTAATCATTTTTGTTTGTAAAATGACAGCTTATATTGTTCATATTCAAGAATAATAGAGAAAATTTTAAAGTACATATAAACCATAAAAATTCAGCATTTGTCCTTCTAGATATATTGATGGAGTCATAATACACTCATTCTTTTATGACTTGCTTGTTACCTACAAATGCTTCCATGTTATTAAACATTCTTCAATATAATTTTTGTGGTTTTATTATAATTTATTTATCTAATAACTTAATGATGGAAGATTATTTCCATTTTTTGCTATTGCAAATAGTGCTGAAATTAATATATCTTTGAAAACATCATGATTATTAGGATGGTCTTGTAAAGTAAAATTACTGAGTCAAAGGGTATGTAAAACTAAGGGCACAGTGCTTTCAATAAATGTTATATTCATTTATACTTCTACTATCAGCCATTTCTCTGTATTCTAATTCTGGATAAATAACAATGAAATTATTATTGTTATAATTACTTTTAAACAGTTCTCAAATTTGCTGTTTAAAATGGTACCTTCATTTAAAATTTTGTGCTGCTTTGATTACTACTAAAGTAAATATTTTTAATATATTTATCACCTACTTTAAGTTTTTTTTTTTACAAATTGCCAGGGCCTTTACCCTTTTTCACACTGGGATACTAAACTTTTCTTATTGATGTGTAAGCAATTATTAAATATCAATCCCCTGTAACTCTTGAAACTCACTTCCTCTTGTGATAATCACTACTTCTATGAATGAGCTCTGTGTCTTTCTACAAGTCCTCTTCCTCAGTTTTCCTCTAAATTAAGGCATCCAGTCTTGGCCTTCTTTTCATCTCGGACTATAAATTCTTATGTGAGCTCATCCCTACCTATGAGAGCCTTGAAAATGTTTTAATATTTCTTTGCTATGCAACTAGAAACTCATTAATCCACCTTCCTGTCAAAGCAACAGTCAGTTTCGTAGCAGGGCATGAAGCCTGATTGCTAACCAGGGTATATGAAGTTAAGGATTGCTCACCGCAGGTCCAGAAATTAACTAGCATTGAGTCTGAAATGTGCTTTTGGTGCTGCCATCTCTCAAGTGTTTATTTGTTCTTTGTTTAAAAAAATTGTCAACCTTGCCAATCTAAGCCAGTCATTACGTAGCTACTCTTCAGCTAGTATTCAGGATACCGCAAAAAAAGTGTCAGCCATACCTGGGCACAGCTCTGAAACACAGCAGAGAAGTTAGTGTCAGTGAGAAATTGAACTCTCTGCCAGAGTCAGCTGTAATTTTACTTTGGACTCTTAAGGAGGAAAATAAAGCAAAATAATAATAATTAATTGGAAGTTTACTATGGTGGAAAGTGGGTATAATCTTGAAACACTACTATTGAAAACATTTACCAATATGTCAGTAGAATGGTGTCACTGGAATATGTAATGTTGGAAAAGACTACTTGATTAAATATTCTTATACTCTGACTTTAAAATGGTCTGTAATTGGGCGGGTTTTTTTAGCCATAAAACTTAACTAGAAAAAACGTCTAATGTGTGTGTTTCCGTTATTTAAAGATTGCAGAGTGGCTTTCAGATGGTGAAAGATCTGCTGTGTGTCTGAAAATGGATGAGAGACATAGACCGGTGAAACTTCGGAAAGTGGTCCTTGGATTTCCTTGCAGTAATAACCAAACTGAATTTAAGTTTGATTTAACCCTCAACTACAAAATTGCCAGTGTTATACAAACATACTCTGATCAGAAACCTACACTTGTGGTATGGATTGTTGATTGCTTATTTTTCAGTGTAATGTTCAGTTTTGAATACAATTAATACAAAAATTATTCATTCATTTTTAGTTTTGTGCAACAAGGAAAGGTGTGCAACAGGCTGCTTCTGTTCTTGTGAAAGACGCTAAATTTATTATGACTGTGGAACAGAAACAGAGGTATATTTTTAAATTTTCTCTTGGAGGTTGAAAGACTTTTAGGGATCACCTAGATGAGATGAAAAAACTGGGTTGACCTTTTCAAGTTAACTTGACCTCTCCAAGCCTCAGTTTCTGCGTCTGTAAAATAAGGATAGTGGCAATTTGGAGGATTAAGTAAGACAATGAATCTTAGTGCAATTATAATCTTGTCTTCTTTGTTTCATAGCCAGGTGTGAAAGATTGTTCATATTGCTATCTTCATACTTTAACCCATTTTCAAAACAGTGTATATTGTAATCTTTTCATAAAGCTGATCTTGCGAATGGTTCTCTCAGGAGCCTCTAACACATTTGACCTCTCCCACCTTATTTAAAAATTCTGGACTCTGGGTTTCTGTGATCATCCTCTACCATGTTTCTTCCTACTTTGCTTTCTGCTTATTCTTAGTTCTTTTATATCTCTTCTACCTGATTCTTAAATGTTAACACTCCAGAAGTGCTACTCAAGGTTCATTCGTTCTAATTCCACACTCCCAAGTATTCATGGCTGATTATCACATGGGTTCAAAGAATATATGTACACACATATTTATATATGTCTGTGAATTTCCAAATTTATAGCTCCAAAACAGACCTCCATTCTGAGCTCCAGGTTTACAGTCCATCAGCCTAACTGATACCTCCAGTTGTATATCTGTGGGCGTATCAAACTCAGTATGTCCAAAAGAGAATCTTGGTTCTTTCTCTCAAACCAGCTCCTCCTCCAGTGTTCCCCATCTTAGTTATACATCATCTCCCAAGTTGCTCATGGCAGAAACCTATCATTGACATCTCCTTCACCTTGTTCCCCATAGGCAATCAGTTACTACGTCCTGTCTCTTCTTACTTCTAAATATATCTCAAATATATTATTTTGTCTCCATCAGCACTGCCACCTCCCTAGATAAAGTCACTGTTCATTTACTGCCTTTTATCTGATGACCACAAACACACTCATATCCCAGTTTAATCTGTTATATACATAACAGAGTGATTGTTTAAAATTACAAATCTAAATATGTCATTTTCCTGCCTAAAACCAGTTTCTTATTGTCATGAGGATAAAATCCTAAATAATCAATATGGCCTGCAATACCCTGTGTAATGTGATATTTACCTAATTCTCCAGACTCATCTAACCACGCTTCTCCTTTGCTCCCTATGCGTAGGTCTTATTGCCCTCTCTGTTCTGTGAGTACACCAAGCTGGTACCCTACATAGGGCTTTCCTGCGTCATATTTTCTTTGCCCAGAATGTTTTTTCTTACCTCTTCTTCATCCTTCAAGTCTCACCTTTAATATCAGTTTCTTAGAAAGTTTTCCATGATTCTTAGTTTCTCTTTATTTGCTCTTATAAGCACCCTGGATATTTATTTCATAGCACTTACTATAATTATAGTAAATACTCTTGTTTAATTGTTATCTTAATATCTGTTCTATTCATTAGATTGTAAACTTTTTGAGGAAAGAAGGACTCACGTCATCTTATTTACCACTCAGTCTTAGCAAATCTCAGCAAAATGCCAGCATATGCTTACTACTAATAGTAGCTTATTATTAATAACAACTTTTGGGAATCACTAAATATATCTGGTAGTAGACCTCAAGCTCAAACTGGACTGGCTGATTACATGTGGCCCTGAGCAGATGCTGATTTTTCTGATGAGTTTTGTGTGGGAGAGATGTGCTTCTCTACACCTTGGATCAGATCGTGTTTCCAGTTACAGTCTACCCTGTGGCTGCGTCTCTGGTTACTATTCAGCCAGAGATGTGTGCTAAACCTAGAGGATACCACTTTAGTTTTTTGACATCCTTTGAATTTCTATCCACGAAAAAGATGGACCTCTGGTCGTTTAGTTCATTAAAGAACTGCCTGTGTACTCACCTGCCCACACTCTGTATTTTCATAATTTTGCTTCCACTTAAAGGATTTAACTTGATCCCCTTAGTTACTGCCATAAGAAAAAATCTCTGTGATGCAGCATATACAATAGTGCTTTTATAACACACATCAACAAATCGTGATTAAATAACAACATTACCAGTACAGAGCCAGAGAGAGAAAGATAAACCAAAACAGCTTATAGCCAAAGAAGTACATGAGGTCTAGAAAGTAGCCAGAAGGGGAAAAAGTGAAGTTAATGCTAATAAGGTAACAATAGCATAGATTTCTTTCTATGCACCTCTGTTCTATACTCTGGAGAATGTTTATTATGTATCACAGTCAGTCCTTTACTAGGAACAATAAGCGGTTGAATACAATCTCATTGGTATGTTCTGCCTTTGCTTCCTTCCCTGAGAAAAGCATAAGTGAAAAGGAATGGAATGATGTTTTGAGTTGGTGTAGACTAGGGAGGGAGACTGCTGCTTATGTCAGTTTACCTTTAACCAGTCACATTGTAGCAGCTCCCATATGACTTCTTTTTGCCCATCAACCCCAGATTCCGTTACTAAGGTTTCTAAACTTGCAGAATCTCCTTACTGTTTTGTGTAGTGGCTGTATTAATTTACAGTCCTATCAGCAGAGCATGAGCATTCCCTTTTCTCCACATCCTTACCAACACTTGTTATTTGTTGTCTTTTTGATAATAGCCATTCTCACGGGTGTGAGGTAATATCTCATTGTGGTTTTGACTTGCATTTCCCTAATGATTAGTGATACTGAGCACCTTTTCTTGTACTGTTGTCCATTTGGATGTCATCTTTGGAAAAAAAAGTCTATTCAGGTCCTCTAACCATTTTTTAAGTGGGTTATTTGCTTTTTTTTTTTCTGAGTTGTAAAATTAGGGACTTAGTATGAAAGTTACATATTCTCTGCTTCTTAAAGATGGTTTTCAAAAAATGATACTGTGAAAACATGTCAGCTTCAAGGTAACTAACTACTGCACTAGCCGTGTTTTGATGTCGGTGGGAATAACTCTCAACAATTGTTTTTTAAAACAGGCTACAAAAGTGTGCACATTCCATAAGAGATGCAAAGCTGAGAGGTAGGTTTAGAGATAATTTTTGAATAGTATTTGCAGCTATAGACAAAAGGAACCAATTACTGATGAAATATTAACAATACGTAACAAATTATGTATTTCTTTTATAGATACCTTAATATATGGTGTTGCTTATCACCATGCTGGTATGGAGCTGTCAGATAGAAAAGTAATTGAAGGAGCTTTTGCTGTTGGAGACCTACCAGTTCTTTGTAAGTAAAATACATTTTTGTGGATAAGTTCTTTTGGAAAATGTTTTAAAAGAAAAAAAGAAAAAGCTCAGATATTCTGACTTGTTTCTGCTTTTCTTCCAAGAATGTAAAATTATATAACTACATGCTACAGTAAGCTCTTTGGCAGTTTTAGTTCTTTATCGTCTTACTGAACACAGTACAGTTTAAAAAGCAAGAATTTAATAGTTTTTTGGCTTTAAGATGTGTTATTTTGCATCGTAATGTTCTTTTTACTCTTTTTATTCTTAATTTCCTATATATATGCATTTCTATTACATTTATAAGTATATCTTTTATAAGAAAATGTTTGCCTGAAACAGTAAAGTTATATGACTTAAAAGTGATATTCCTTAATCTAATGCAGTTACCACCAGTACCTTAGCTATGGGAGTGAATTTGCCTGCTCACCTAGTAGTTATAAAATCTACAATGCATTATTCTGGAGGAGTGTTTGAGGAGTACAGTGAAACAGATATTCTACAGATGATTGGTAGAGCTGGACGACCTCAAGTAAGTGACAGTATTTCACTTTTTGTGATTTATTTTAAAGACAAAGTAAAAAGCAAAAAAAAAATATTGTGTACTTCTTGTTTAAAGATTTAACATTTCACGTTTAGATTAGGTTTAAAAATAAATGTAACTAAGAAAATCTACTTTAACGGAGGAGTGGAAGTAAGACAAGTCCTACCAGAGGGGACATCCTCTCCACTCCCTCTAAGCTTCCATTGGTTGATGAATGGTGGGGTTTATGAATGTATACCCTGTTAAAGATTTTTTTTTGGTTTTGAGTTTTTTTGTTTTTGTTTGTTATTCTGAATGGGGATGCCATTGACGTTTTGGATGGGATGGTTTTTCATTCTGTAAGACTGTCATGTATTGCAGACCATGTAGCATCCCTGGATCCTAGCACAGATGCCAGTAGTGGTCCCCAGATATTGTGACAATTAAACATCAGCCCATACACATTACAGAACATGGCCTAATCTGACAAGTACTCGAATAAAGAAGTCATTCGTGTAGGTACTAAGGGAATATTTAGAAAGAATTTCTTTTCAAAGAATGTCAAAGCATTATGTTATACAAACTTATAATTTTTATACAGTAAATTAGATTCTATGTAAACTGTACCATATGTTACAACTTTTATACAATTACCTACATTTGTTTTGATTTTATGGCTGCCAAAATTATGTTACATTGAAACCAAAGTGGTATTTTTACATCTATACTCTTAAAAGTTTTTTTAATTAAATTTTCAGTTGACGTTCAAATTCAGAAGTATTTTAAAGCCTTTTAGACCTGTTGTTTAAGACAGGGGACTGTTTAGTATGAAATGAAAATCTTGAGTTATTGAAGAAGACTGATATCAACATGCACTCTTCTTTACTAAATTTCTGTTGTTTTTTTCCCCTACAGTTTGACACTACAGCCACTGCAGTTATTATGACTCGATTAAGTACAAAAGAAAAGTATAGTCAGATGCTAGCTTGCAGTGACACTATAGAAAGCAGGTAATACAGAAGCCGTCCCCTAAAGATAATGTTGATACAGCGTGTGTTTTCCTTTTAGTACATTAGGGGATTTTCTAAGGCCATTTTCTTGAAACTTTTCAATAATCTAACTAGAGAGTTTGTATCCTTTTAAGAAATTTAAGTTAAAAAAAGAAGATGTAATATTTTTTGTCTAGCAGTGTTTCTTAGTATGCAGTTGCATATGTCCTTGTTACAAAAGGCCAAATTAGTAATGGGAGGAATATATTTTCACATCTTTTTACATCTTTAAAATTTGCATAATAATAGAAGATAGGCAACCTGAGACCTGTTGGTAAAGTATTTGATTATAATACTCTTGGAAAATAGGATATAATCCACTGCCCACCCTTTTTTGAAGCAATAATGTCTTCTAGAGCCATGGAGTAGAGAGAAATCTATAATCTTTTTATAAGTTGAACTGAGGGGCTGGGTATAGCTCAGTGGTAGAGTGCATTCCTAGCATGCATGAAGTCCTGGGTTCAATTCCCAGTACCTCCATCAATCAATCAATAAACAAACAAACATACAAACAAACAAACAAGCCAAATTAACTGCCCCCCCAATATAATAAAGTAAAAGTTGAACTGACACCTCAAGGTTTCCTCATATTTTTGAAAATTAAGTTATCTTTCATGAATTATTAAAGTAGCAATGAGATATTCAATTATATTGTTGAATTATTCAAAATATTATTCTAAACAAGTTAAAAATTTTATGGCATTGAAATACATATTACTAATGAAAAGTTTTTCTTTCCGTTAGTTTGCACAGACATCTAATTGAGCATTTAAATGCTGAAATAGTATTGCATACCATCACAGATGTGAATATTGCTTTGGAATGGATACGATCAACTTTGCTGTATATCAGAGCCTTGAAAAATCCATCTCATTATGGTTTGTTACTTTGATTTGGAGAAGCAGTAATTTTTCAAGCCAGTTGTGTATATTTTAATACAAATAAGTCACAGAATAGATTATAAAAATTTAAAAGTAGCAGAAGCAAAATTAACAGCTATCACAAATACATTTAGAAGCAGAAGTAGACAAATGTGAGACATCTTTATCTATTTTACTTCTAGTCTTCAGAAAAACTTGAAATCAACAACATTAAAAATAAGTGTTTTAGAAAAAAAATAGCTCCAATAAGAATAATAGAAATGCCTAAAATTATTTAAAATAAGTTAAAGTCAAAAGAAAATTTTGAATTTTGTCTCAGCTGGTGTTCAGATCAAAGTATGCATAATATTGTTGCTGCTGGAATTTTTGTCATCTAAAAGCTAACACACATGGTTATGTTGCTTCTAGTGGGTTCTTTCATGTGGTACAGGTTATAAAATAAAAATACTTGGGATTGCAGAATATTAAATTAAAACCTGACTTGTAATACCATTCTAATGCCCACAGGTTCAAAACTTTAAGATCTCCAAGGGAAAAAAAAAAAAAAAAAAAAAAAAAAAAATATATATATATATATATATATATATATATATATATATATATATAGTATTCCTGGTCACTGTTACACAATAAAATAAACAAAAGATAGCCGATTGATACTGAAGGAGAATTCACAACAGTGATTATTTCCCATAGATGTTTAAGCTTTGTTTTAACTCTTTAAGCTCTCTTTTTGTGTTTAAGATTTAATTAGATTGCTCTTTTCTAGCTAACTGGGGTATAAAGTGAACTTATAAAGCTGAATCAAGCCCATTCTGTTTTATTTTAATAACTATTCATAACTTATATAGGTTTTGCATCTGGATTGAACAAAGATGGAATTGAATCAAAATTACAAGGTTAGATGCATTTCCTTCTAAAAAATTTATATTCTATAAATTTTAATGAAAAATTCTGTTAATTGTGAATGTAAGAATGCTCTTATAAATGATTTTTTAAAGTAACCTTGTTTGCAAAAAAGTATATATGAACTGTTTCTTTTTCATAGGTAGATAAAGCTTGGCACATGTACTTTTTTCTGAAATAATCTATTTATTAGTTCTATCAGAGTATCTTCCTTTGTATAATATGTTAACTTGGTTTATTTGTTTTTATTTTTAAAATGATCCTCGTCTTTGGAAATACTTGCCTATAGACACACAACTCTTTGTTTTCCTTTTCTAGTTTAATTTTAATTGAAAATATAAGCCTAGCTTGATTATATGCTTTTTATCCTAATCTGTGCAAATGATGCATGTCTATCAAACCCGTTTTAGTTTTCAGTTAATCACTCAGTATTTCATTACCTATCTTTTAAAGTATCAAAAGATTGTTGAGCTTTTATTAGGATTAGAAATTGCTGCCTCTTCATTGTACTGGGACTATCTTCTAGAAAAAGAAAAAATGTTAGATCCACTAAAAATATTTACCCAATTTTAATTTATCCTGTACCTGGACGTACACATATGGCAAATAAAAATGCAGAATTCAGGATGAAGCAGTTAAATTATCTTTCTAAAAGAATAAATATATTGTTGAAACATGCTGATAAGCAATAGCTTATATTCATAATGCTGCTATTGAGAAACAGATGTATAAAATAATTGTATTATCTTTTATGTATTGACCAATTTTGTAGCAGAGTTTTAAAGGTGTATATTTTTTATCATAACTATCAAATATGCACAAGAAATCATACAGACCAAGAAATATCTACTCTATTCTAATAACTGTAATGACTTAACCTTTGTTAACTGTTCTTCATGGTTCATATTTGCCTTCTTTTTAGTTATTATAGGACAGCTAAGTTTTGCCTATAAAGAATAGCCAAATTTATTGTATAACTGAGTGGAATGATTCCATTTCCTTGGAGGTCTGCCTTAAATTTCTTAGGAAGGGTCCTTAGCATAGAATATGCTATTTCCTAAATTTGATTGTACTTTCTTGCTCAGTATCCCCAGTAGCTCTCCCTTCACTCAGAATAAAATACAAACATTCATCAGAACCCACAAAATCCTACTTGATATCTCCCTGCCTTTTTTCTCTGACTCCATCTCTTCACTTTCCCTTCTTTTATTCCATTCTCTCCAGATTGGCTCTCCTGCTGCTCCTTAAACACACCAAGCTTTTCCCCACTTCAAGTCTTTGCATTCTCTGTTCCTTATTCTTGGAACACGTCTCGCATATTTTACGTGGCCTGAACCTTAATTTCATTCAGGTGTTTGTTCAAATGTGAGAGAGGCCTTCCTGGGCTACCATATTTAAACCCACAGTTACTGAGAGGAAGACAAAATATTTCCATCTTGTTATTGCTGTTTCCTTGTTCTTGGAAAAGGTGATATGTTTACGTTGAAAATCAGGATGACTACATCCTTACTTTAATCAGAAATTATAAAGCTGTGTGTCAGAAATAAATGTAAGCTTAATTAAATAAAAGTTTTTAAAATTCTATTATTCTTTAGGTACTTTCTCAGCTTTATTTCCTTCATAATACCTTTTAATACCTGAAAGTATGTTATTTATTTGTTATTAATTGCTTTCTTTAGTAAAATACAAGTTTTATAAAGGAACAACATTGTCTTGCTCACCGCTGTATACCTTAAGCTTAGAATAATGCTCAGCATATAGGAAGCATTCTTGTTCGATTGATTAACTTACCGAATGTTATTTTAATAGTGGGTAATTAATAAAATTAGCAGGGACTTCAAAAGCCTTACTTAACCAAACACTTAAACCTATCAAGTTGCCTAAACAGTATTGCTTACAGTATTTCCCAAAGAACCTTGCCTTCTAAGGACTATGTTTTTGTGGCTGGTTATCCTATGTAAGATTGAAAAGATTGTGGTTTTTCCCACTCTCTGCTCTTAACTACCTCCAGTCTCCTGGGCTTTATAGTATGGAACAGAGAGTATGCTGTATGCAGCAGGCTCCTACAGTTGTTCAGATCCCCGTCAATCAGTGAGAGTGGAGTTGCATTGCTTCCTATTCTTAGGTTCCTTCCAGACAGCAGTAGTGTCATATACAGAGATGCTGAAATAAATACTACAAGCATCAGCTAAAATAGTCCAGAGTAGTTACCTCAAGAGAGTGGCAAACCAGGAGGAGGGCAAAGACTGATGTTTTTTGGAACAATCTCTGTAGAACTGTTTGACTCTTTATGCTTTGTGTGTATATAACTTTGATAAAAGTTTTTTAAAAAGAAAAGAAAAAGAAAAACTACTGTCATATTGGAAGTTAGGTGACAAAGCAGTTACTTAGATGTGGAGCAAGTTACTTGGCCTCTGTTCCTTAGTTTCCTAACTTGTAGGTGAAATAATATTAATATCTACCATATGTGTTATTTTGAGAATTGAATGAGATAATACAAATATATCATTTTAAAAATTCTAAGTTGTAAATGTTATCACTTACTGTTATTTTTATTATTTGTATTATTTTTACTGTTAGAAAATTTTTTTCTGCATATTAGTCAGCTCTTTTGTTTTAAATGAGGGTTTGTTTTTTTTTTTAACCGCTTAAGTAGAGACTACAGTTCTGAGAACAATTACACAGAAACACAACTTCAGAATATTTAATAATAAATTCTATTTTATGTTGTTTCCTTTCTTACTAAAATTATATTTCTATAATGGAACAGAATTATGTTTGAAGAATCTGAATGATTTATCATCTCTGGACTTGATAAAGATGGATGAAGATGTTAACTTCAGACCAACTGGTAATTTTTCCATTATGGTTAATAAATTTAACAGTTGCTTACTTAAGACTAAGTTTTGAAATTTGTTCTACTAAATTTAGATGATGGTAAAATTATGATTTCAGGTCTCAACAGGGTATCATTTTAGCATGGTAAGTTTATACGAGTCCTATTTATAAAATCATAGACCTCCTTTTTGACAGGCACAGAATTTGTCTTCACTAATTCTGGTGACTTTTGGCAATGGTTTGAAATGTCCAGCTCTTTGGGTTGTGTCAGTCCTGTTACAACTCTTACAGATATCCTTTTGCCAATACTTATTCAAACACTGATTACCTGGATGGTTACTTAAGCTCCTTTTCTCCCTCTCCCTGTATTTAGGGTGTAATAGAAACAAGAAAGAATGTTTTGTAGTTTCTAGCACTCATGGTTAAAGTTTCTTGGGAAAAAATATTGACTTCATTATAAGAAATTAATCTTTTTAAGAAAAGAAACTTTACTGAATAAAAATTGTGAAGTACAGAAAAGTTAAAAAAAAATCAGAATCTGACTATCTGTTAACATTTAACATGTATCCTTACATTTTTAAATGTATTTTTACATACTTACAATTGTACTGTAGAAATGTGTGATTTTTGTATCATGTTTTTATTTGTATTTGTTTGTCTGAGGTTTTTAAAAACAATTTATCTCCCTGACTCCCAGCCCTAGATTTATAATATTTTTCTCTTCTCCCGTGGTCCTCATTCTGATAAACCTTATTTTGTTTGTGAGAATTATCATCTTTGTATTCTAGGATGTCTCACTAGAGGGAGCGTGAGAATCACTAATGTAACTTTTTCATCTATTCTGTAGATACTTTAATTCTCAAACATCTTATTCCCATCATCATTCCTTCCTTGTGGATCTTCTTGAATCCACTGATACCGTTCCGTCTGCCTTTAAACATACCTAATAAATGATACATGTACTATTTTCCCACCTTCTCCATCTTCAGTGAATACTGCCTGATTAATTTTCTTCTTTTTAACATTCTTTTGGTTCTCCTTCTGCTTCTTTAATCAATCTCTCTTTGCTGACCTTTCTTGCTCTACTGTGGGCTTCTTAAATGTGTGAACATTGGACCTTTATTCCTAGTTTATGATAATTTCTTTGAAAACATAATTTACCTTCACAGATTAAGCTATAGTCATTATGTAAATGAATTCAGAATTGTAGTTTTGCTCCTAGTATCTTGACCCTTTGCTACAAAATTTGATTGTCAGTTTCCTATTGGAAATCTTTCCTTACATATAAATGTGAAGCGTGACATCCAGAAGCATATAACAGTTCATTTGACCTGGAATACTGTACAATGGAATGAGCATAAAATTTGAGTTCCAAATACCTGGATTTCAATCCCAGCCCTGCCACGTACTAGCTGTGACCTTATGTTCACTGAGCCTTAGTTTATTCATCTGCAAAACAGGAATATTTTATATATCCTACTTACCTTATTAGGTTGTTATGATGATCAAAATAAGAAAAATGAACATTTACAGTAAAAAAAAAATTCTTCTGTAAACATGAGTTGTTGTTCTCTTCCGTCCAAGGTTAGGAAATTATATCTCTTCCTCTCTGTTATTCTCAATAGCACAACTGTTTGATCAAGCCTAAGATTATAAAATATTTGATATCTTTGGTTTCTCTTTCATTCCTCACTCATTCCATGTCCAGGCAAGATATGTCCAAAAGGACAATCCAGTCTTAGAGCTGAAAATGTTCCTTGTTGCATATGAGGGTGATGTTTCTTAAAGTGTGGTTAGATTAACTACTTGCTCTCAAAATCACCTGAGAGTGCTCTTGTGTTAAAAATGAAGTTAATGAACTCTACTCCAGACCTACAGACCTCACCTTTTAGGAGTAAAACCTAGGAATTTAGATTTTAAGCGTGTTCCACAGATGCTGCTTTTGCACATTAAAATTGAGAACCACTGCCTTGGAATTGATGTTTCAGTAAATGGTATAGTGTTCAGATGGTATGGTGACAATCAATTTAGAACTTCATGCCATACACCAGTGTATCTCAGTACATATTCTGAATCAGTTTTTACGCTAAACCATCTTCTCTAGGAGATTCATGAGGTTCAATAGCATATTAAAGGTGCTGGAAGAAAGACAGTACAACAGAGCTGAAGTTGGTTAGCCTAGGATTTTTATATTCTTATATGCCCACAGAAACCTTTTTAATGTGACATCCATTAATATTGCAGAGAACACTAATGTTATAAAACATGGTTTGGGAAGCATTGTTATATGCTAAAATGGATACCAAAAGGACTTAATGACGGTATTTTAAAAATGAAGGAAATTAGAGCTTATTGTCTAATTTCTGGCTGGGAAAGGGTTTTCTGGACAACTTGAAATTTCCTACAGCATTTCTTTATCATTTTTTTTTAATTAAAATAGGGAAAAATTTACCTTTTTTTCTCTTTGAGTATTTATTTTTGTATTTAAATTTTTAGTCTGTATGTTTCAGTAATTATGCTTCATACAGTTTTTGCTTTTTCAATTTGTGGTCATAATACTCAAGTATCTAGGTATTTTCATCTGTATGCTTGTGTTATTGTCCAGGTTTTTAAGCTGTTCTGCCTGTTACTGTGTATGGAAGAAGGACTCAAAAAGCCAAGTCTTAGTTTGTGCAAATTCAAGGATTAACAACTTTTTGAAAATGGGCAGTAACTGCAAGAGGCAGGGAGAGTCATTAAACTGGGATGCAGATCTTACCTCTCTGAAGAAGGGGAAACGAAGGAAGGAGGAAAGGAAAGAAAGAAGGGTGGGGAATTTTATCCTGCAGTGCAGTCCTAAGACCATTTGGCAGAGTTGATGGGGAATCTTAACACCAAGTTTGCCCATCCAAGGAGTCCCTTGTCTTATAGGCCTACCTGAACATTCCTGCCATGCTCAGTCATTGGTTGGGAGCGTCTCATGAGAAGTGTGATGTTGGTGTGTACATAGTGATAGATTGAGACCTCAGCAGCTGGGGCCATCCACCCGTCAGGACGCTTCTCACAGGAGGAGATGCGAGGGGTGAATTTTCGTGGCCTCTACTTTGCCTCCCCTCACCCTGAATCTATGACGTTTTTAAATATTTGAATTTGCTGAATTTGCTACCACAAGATAGTCATCATTCTAAACCTATGTTGATAGCAAGTTGCCCCTTTGTTTCCTCTCTTCACCTGCTCATCTGTTAAAATGCTTTTTATTCCTTCTGCCTTGACTCATTTTCTTCATGGCTTGCTTTCTAGGTTATTTTTATACCTCACCTAGAAAACCTTCATCCTTCCTAGTAGGCCAGCAAGTACCAAGACTTTTCTCAGAACCTTTCATTTCCTCTAGCTGGGAGATATCCTATATTAATTTATAAACATCTGGGATTAGAGGAGTGTCTTTAAATACCTGCAGCAGGCTAACACACGCGTTCCCTTGAGAACCGCGCTCTCGCCATCTCACACGCTGCTCTTGGAAGCTCCTTTCTATGAACGACTGCATTGCCCATGTTTTGGCTGAACATGTTCACCAGGCTCCTAACTGAGAAAGTGGCTATTCGTGATTCTCGGTTCTGTCTACTGTAGCTTGATTTTGATGCCTGTGAGTGATAGAATGGCAAATTCTTCCCTCCTTTAGCAAAACCTGCAGCACATACGTAGATGTTAGCCCTTTCTTTGAGAGGCAGTATGCCATTTTCCTCTTCCCAGTTGTTTTTGTGTGTGTTCACAAGACTTGAAATTCTTTTTAATATTTTTGATAACTTATAATTGAAACCTGTAACCTTTTAAGAGAATTCCATTTCCTCACTCATCCTTCTACCTGTCAACTGAAAACAAACGCACATGTGAGAGTTGTGAGTTAAGTTTTATTTGGGACAAAATGACGTCTATGGCCCAGGCATTTCAGATAGCTCTGAGTAACTGCTCCAAAGAGGAGGAGGGGCGCATCAGTATTTTATATGATTTCAGTGAAGGGGGAGGTACGTGCAGCCAAGCACACATTCAGGCAGAGGCTTGCTGCTACACACGAGGAGCAGATGTCACTGTGAACGAAAAATACTGCAAACCGTATCAGAAAACAAAGAATGCTGAAGCCATCAAGTTAGCAGCAGCTGCCGCCACCCCCCAATGAAGGCAAGCCTGCAGCCCAGCCTGTGCAGCCACTCAACAATGGTGCACTCTGAGGGGACTCAGAATAAGAAAGGACAGGATAATGGCCCTAGATAGCTAGGTGCTTGTCAAAGGAATGAATTCAGTGAGCCCAATTGTTTGCTTCCTCCCATACATAGAAAAGTGCTCAATTCTTTAACTTGAGATGTCTGGTTTTCTCTAGTTAACTGGTGATCTTTTAATGTTGCAACTACCTGGTCTTTGTTGTAAAGCTCCTATATATCCTGGCTCCTCGCCCACCTCTTCAGAGCAGTCCCTCAGAGTGATCTGAGAGGCTGTCATCCCAGCTCGAATCCTCCCGCCAAATAAAACATAACTCTCAACTTTTAGGTTATGCATTTATTTCAGTCGACATCACCATTAATGATTTTAGTGATTTTTCTAGATACGAGGAGATGCAAACATTTGGGCTCATAAAATCTTCTGAAAATATCTAACTGTCTGAAGGCCTGTTCTGCCAGTTTTTCCCAGAGCACAGAGGGCCTCATTCCTGATCTCCACCCTGAACTCCTTTCAGGGTGTGCTGGAAGTCAGCGGCTGCTCAGCTCGTGGTTAGAGGTGGATGAAAAGTGCCCACTTTTGGTTGGCATCCCCCCAAGCAGCCTGATGTTCTCGTTCCAGAACAATTTCGTTTCAAATTCCCGTTTAAATGAAGTATTGCTCAAGAATGTTAAGTGGTCCTCTGTTATTTTACAAATCAAAACCAAAATCTAAATCCCTTTAATAGCATTTCAAGGCTCCTTCAGGCCTCTGCAGTCTATAATTCTTCGTGTTTTGACAATAAAAATAGGCAACATTTATTTAATGTTAGGCACTGTGCTAAGTACTATGCATGAGTTATTGCATTTAATCTTTTTCACAACAAACATATGAGATTCATACTTCTATTATCACCACATTAAAAAATTGGTAAAAATAACCAGCATCTGATTGCCTAGCTAATTGGTGGTAGAGCAAGAATTTGAAGCAGGTCAGTTTGACCTGGACTTGTATTCATATGTTTATCAAGGCATGTTTCTCATTACAGTATTCTAAGGATAGTCTTTTTAATCTTTCTCTTTTGATAAGCAAGTCTTGTTTTTTTCCTGAGGTCATCATAGCTTTATTTCCTTTCTGCCAAGGCCTGTTGAGTACTTTTAAATCCTGCTCAAGACCCATTTTCTCTAAAAGACCATCCCAAACTGACCATTCTCTTTGGCTTAGTTTCCTCTGTACGTAGGTTTGTTTGTAAGTAGTATAATTAGCTGGATGTTGTCCTCTGGTCCAGCTGTTCACAGGTGGGTCTCTCCTGAGCTGGCCTGTGAGTAAGTGCTGGAGACCTGTGTCTGCTGGATCTTCTGGTGTCTTTTGTACCTGACGCTGTTACAGGCAAAGCAGAGATGGTCAGGAATTCTTTGTTAAACTGTTGAATATGCATATTGTTTCAGCTGATGGAGAATGTTTATTTTTCCATCTTTTCCCACAGAGGCTGGAAGATTGATGGCTTGGTATTACATTACATTTGAGACAGTGAAGAAATTTTGTACAATTAGTGGAGAAGAAACTTTATCAGATCTGGTAAATTAATTTTCACAAGAAAATAAATACATAATGGTATAATATAAAATAATATTGGGGAAAACAGCTAATTTGTGTATCTCATGTAATTTAAGAATAAATGAGCAGAAAAGAAAGCATTTCTAATAGTGCTTCTCTTTCTCCTCCTTATGTATCTTTGGTCACAAGATATGGAATATTAACTCCATAGGTTATATTTTCCCTTGATCTCTGTATCACGGCTAAGAAAATGTATATACATATCAAAAGTAGGGATAACAGGTGCCTTTTAACTTACATAGAGATACTGATTACCTCGTAGTGCCTACCAAGTACAGTATGTTAAGAAAGATTCCAAGATGATGCGACATACTAGGAAAGTCTGCCATGAATGAGGGACAATGAGGGACACATGTGCCACCTACTTGCAACTCTTCCCTAAATCCTTTGCATCAGAATAACAGTAACAGTAGAAAGAGGATAGTATTGGTGATGTACCAGAAGAAAGAACTGGTTTTGGAGAAAATGGGATTAAAAACAGGTTATATTAAGATATCCACAGTGGGGCAGCTCTGTAGCTACAGCAGTGGACAGAACCATAGTCAGGTTGCTGGTGACTGCATTGGTCCTTTCTTGCTTTACTAGAGCTATGAACATGAAACATGATATTTATATTCTCAAATTTAAACTGTTTATTTTTATTTAAAATATCTAAGTTGATTATTGTGATAAGATTATTATACTAAAAATTGCACAAAAATTGATGAGAAATAGAAGGCTTATATTTCCACGTAAATATTATTCTTAATTGAAGAGAAATCAAGAGTAGAAAATTCCTAATGTTAACATTAACTCAACTGATTCTGAGTTCAGTAGGTGTGAAAGAGAATTTTTAAAGGTGTTAGTTTCATTTTGCAGGTGTGAGAAACCAAAGCAGAGTACTTTGTTCAAAGTTATCTGGCAGAATTAGGCTGCAGAATATAAATTCTTAATACTTAAAGCGTTCTTTTTATTACAAAATTAGCCTCAGTAGGGATAATAACTTGCAAGCTACGGAAGGATGAATAATTGTATAATAGTAGTAATAGTGGTAGTAGTGAAAGCTACATTTATTGAGTGTTTATTATGTGGTAGGTGCTAGACTGAATATTTTTAATTTTATCTTATTAATCTTTACAATCTTATTGGTATAGTCCCAGTATGTAGCACAGTTTCTGGCATATAATAAGCGTTTGTAAACATTTGTTAGTGAGTGAATGAACCCTTTTTAAAGAAGCAAAATGTATAAGGCAGATTTTTAACTCTATTATGCTAAATGTGGTATCCCAAGGTAGCATGAAAAATAAATACAAAATAAAATAGATGAGAGAAAAGATGAATGGGCATAACTAAATGAACAAATACTGAAATTTTATAGGTCACAATGATAGCCAGCTGCAAGGAATTTCTAGATGTACAGTTAAGGATAAGTGAAAAGAAAACACTGAATACTTTGAACAAAGATCCAAATCGGATAACTATCAGGTACAGAAATTAAATATGTTTTAAATAATTTAAAAAAGGTTTCATTCAGTTAAAATACGTAATAATAATAAGTTTTGCTATGTTTTTATTTGCAGATTTCCAATGGAAGGAAAAATTAAAACAAGAGAAATGAAAGTAAATTGGTAAAAACAATTAATTGTTAAATGTCTTAAAATAGTGACTACCTGTTCATGGTTCATATTTATGAAGTTTTTAAAAAATTGTTTTAAACTTATTTTACTTTGCACCAAGTAGAAAATGAACTCGAAGCAGCTATCAAAAAAATTTTAACTTACTTTAAATTTGTTTTCCTTAATACAAAAAAGAACATATTTATATAAAAATGAGGAGTCAGAATGTAGATGTGAAATTAATTTCCCAAAACTCTCAGACTTTAATTAAAAGAGATAATTTGTGCATTTTTAAATCAACAGACATTGAGTTTGTTCTGTTGAGGCACGTGGACAACAGAAAGAGGGTATGTGTCTCGTCATCAGGAACTTTCAGGTTGGCTTGAATGAGAAGCATGTGTATAAAAATACTGGGCAGTATGAAAGCACATGTAGTAAGTGTCTATTCAGTGATAGGGTGTTTTGGGAAAGACAAATCCTGAAGGCGAAAACATATGTGAAGGAATGCATGTGGGACAAGGAAATGACTATTCTGCCACAAATGGGAAGTCTGTATGGAGGAATAGTAATTGGAAGAATAAACTAAAGTTATACTGTAGCTTGTAGTGATTTTAAACCCAGTTTAGAATCACAAATGCAATGATATCCTTTTCTGCTATGCCAAGCGCTTGATTTTCTGAGTATTTAGGTCTTAGCGTTAAACCTTTTGATTTAGAGATGTGATTTCAGGTGAAAATGACTTTTTTATGTGGCTCAGTGAAGCCAGTTGGCCATAGAATTCCCTTTTTTCTCCTTAGCCAAAGGAGGTCACACTTTTTCTGGATGCTTCCTGACATCTGATTGAATTTTATCTCCCCAACTTTGACATCTTAGAAACAAACTTCTCATTGTTCTACACAACTCAGCAGGCAGATCTATAGCTTAGAGAGCAGAACTTAGATGTCCTGTTTCTTAGCTGTATTTCTCTAGAAATTTAAATATCCTTAGAGATCATACAGAACTTAAGAGATCATATACCCTAATCCTCTGATTTTACAAATGAGCCAAGTGATGCCCAGATAAGTTGTGACTTGCTGAAGGTTGTGCTGCTATACTGAGGACTGAGCTGGAACTAGAATCTAAATCTCTTGATTCTCACAGTGTTTTTTCCAGTATTCTCTGTTGCATCCACTGTTCTGTCAAATTGATTCAAAGTATTTTTCCACAAGCATCTTCTTGGGAACACTCTGTGATTATAATGCTTTCATTTACCTTTCCTTAGATTGGGTTATACATTCTTTTGATTGGGACTGTCACTTTAAAATTAATGACTTTATAATTGATTTTATACATATCATAATTCAGCTTCCTATTATAATTTCTCACCTTTATGCAACTACTTAATTGTGGCCAGGAAGAGAGAATATATGTGGAGTGTTTTCTTAATCCAAAACGTACAGTCTTTTGGTGGCTGACGGTGGTGACTAGTTACCACTTTCACGTCTCCTCATGTTCCTGTTACTCTGTTGAATTTCAGATCAGTTCTTTTTCAGATAGGTGTTAATCCTCTTAATTTAAAATTTTTATTCTTCAACTTTGTCCTTTAAGGCTTAAAAAAATTTTTTTTCATAGCTTTAATTACCTGGTCTTTCGTCTTCAACACTAGCTCTCTTTTCTTTAAATGATATTTTTCAAATCAGTGATTTCTTTTCATATTTGTTTCTTTTTATTGTGATGCATGGACTCATTTTTAAAGAGTCAAAAAAAATTTTATTAAGCAAAAATTCAGGTCTCCCTTGGCCCCAGAAGTAACTGTTGTCAGTGGTTTGCTGTGGATCCTTCCAATTTCCTTTCTATTTATTTAGTACATATATATGTGTAAATGATATCATACAGTATTTGTTTTTGACTTATTTCACTTAGTATGATGCCATCCAAGTCTATCCATGTTGCTGCAAATGGCAAAATTTCATTCTTTGTATGGCCAACAAGGTGTGTGTGTGTGTGTGTGTGTGTGTGTGTGTATCCCCCCACATCTTTATCCATGCATCTGTTGATGCACACTTACACTGCTTCCATACCTTGGTGATTGTAAATAATGCTGCTGTAAATAATTGTAAATAATGAACATTGGGGTGTATAACCATTTCTTAATAGATGATATGAAAGAATTTTCAGGAGCATGTGTTATATCCGAAAGAAGTAGTTAGTCTGTAGTTTCAGCTATTTGCACCCATTCTGAGAAGTTAAGTTGATTGCTTCTATTTTCACATATCATTTGCTAAAACTAAACTATGAGATATAATTTTTCTGCCCTTTTCTTTGTATACCTGTTTCTGGTCTTATCAAGAGATCCCCCCAGAGAGTAATACAAGTCTAATGACTTCAGTCATGTCCATAGGGGAATTTGCATGACAGTGTCTGGTTAGCTAAGTAAGTCACCAGGTAGCAGAGACCTGGGATAAGTAGGCGCAATGGGTGGTAACTTCTTCTTTCCCTTTTTTCTATCCCTCAAATTTTATAGCCAAGAAATTGCTGGTTTCTAATTATCAGCTAATATGCTACCAACCTACATATGTTGAACAGAATCCTCGGCACCTAACAGTATGCTTTTTACTCAGTAGGCACCTAAATATTTATTGATTATATAAGTTGCATTGTTTTCTATAATACCTATATATATTAAAGCCCAAAGACAGAACTGCATTGGAGGAGAATATGATAACAATTTTAGATGTGTTGTGATAAAAACAGTCTTAAGTGTGAGAGCCCTGTGATCATTTGAAATTTATCAATTTAGAGATTATAATGAAAGTCTTGAGAAGAAATGAAATTTTTGAGAGAAAGAGAGGTTCCATAAATAAAGAAGAGTAGAGAAATAAGAGCTGGCTGGGAGGAGAAAGTCAACAATGACTTATGATATAAGATATAGAATCATGTCACAGAAATCAAGGCAGAGAGGAATTTTAAGATATGTCAGTCAGTGATGTCAAATACTATGAGACAGTAATTTTTAAAAAGAAATAATGAAATTTCTTCTTTCCTCCAGTCTTATTCAGGCTCAGCTAGGATGCATTCCCATACAAGACTTTGCTTTGACACAAGATACCTCAAAGATTTTCAGAAATGGCTCACGAATTACGAGATGTATGTTATAGGGTTAATGGATTTTTAATACTTTTCCAGTAAAATAGTGTACTAGATTTAATATTGGAAACTTTTTTTTAGGGTTGTCAGATTTTGTGGCTGCTCAAGAAAAGTTTGCTGTACTATTGAACAGTGTGATTTTAGCTAAATGTTTCAGATGTAAACTTTGGGAAAACTCTCTGCATGTATCCAAACAACTGGAAAAAATTGGTAGGTACTGAATACGTGTAGGCAGTTTGTCAATGTCTGCAATTTATTTTGTATTTCACTCTTAGGAAAATTATTTTATGGTGGTTATAGACCTTTAAGGAAAAATGTGTTTATAGGCCTAAATAAGTTACTCTACTTGTCTTGAAAATCTGATTTTCATTTGCTTCTGCTTAAAGGATTCCATTTGAAATCAATTTGGAAACCTAATAAAAATTAATTACCTTATTTTTAAATTTGTCCTGAAATCAAGAGTGAAATTTTGTTTTAGTAATTGTGTAACTATGTGTTGCTCTGTCTTCCACTTTTATGACTATTTTGTTTTGAATTCAATGACAAGGTACAGAGCTAGTTGTCCTGGTCATTCCTAATTCATTACAGAAAATTATGTAACTTATTTATATCTTGACTTTTCTCTTTTTCAGTGACATTTCAATATCAGTACTGGTTTTCATAGAGATTCTGTAGAGAAATCTATTTCTTGTCTGTTGGGATCTAGCTCAGGAGTGAACTGGAAGACTAGAGGGTGCAGTTTACTAGATGTGCCTGAATCACTGGCATTTCCCAGGTTGATGCCTTCAGCTTTGTAGCCCTACTGCTTCTTAGACAGCTAGAACTGCAAAAAAGAGAGTTGTTACGTCATGACTGACAGTCTTACTAGCTTTATAATTTTATATGCATCTTGAGGACATTAAAAAAATTAGGTAATGGGTCACTAAGGATTGTTTAATTATTCCTTAGAACAAAGATCGCCAACTATTTAGTAAGGAACTACTACTTTGTATTTCCTTCAAGTTTGAAATCAGCAGGGAGGGAGAGGGTTGACCAGTCCTGGGAGCTGGAGTGAAGGTGAGGACTGGCTGGTGAAAGGCCAGAGTAGAAGAGAGATTCTTGATGTAAAGGCTCACCTTCCTGCAGAAGTCCTGGCAGACCAAACACTACACTTCTCCCACAAAGACAAGAGTTCTGAACTGGGAAGGAGGTTACATACAACACTTAGGAAACAGCAACTTACAGAAAAACGTGAAATTAGATAAAATGATTAGTAATCAAAGTTTCATTATATTTGAAAAGGCCAGTCTTCCTGACTTTGCAGAACATTGGCAGTCTGTGCATCAGGTGCATTCTGTCCCTTCCAAATTGTTGAACACGAACATGTTTTCTGCACTTACTCAGTACAGCTGAACAGAAAGAAGCAAATATTGCCCAGCTAAATTCTTGTAACAGGAAGGTGAGAGAATCCAAACAAAAAAGCAAATCTGAGTTCTTATTGAGCATCTGGAAGAAATAATGAATCCAAATTGATTTTCAACAATGTTCATAAACTAAAATTTAAAAGTTAGGAAAGATTGTGAGGGAAAATGGAAATGAACATTGGGAATTATGAAAACTGGGAGCTGTGTCTTAAGAATGAGTTTGAGAAATTCCCAAGAACAGAGATAAGAGTAGGGAAATAGGACTGCCATCCCTCCCCAGGAACATATGCCTTGGACGGTGGTAGTAGTACCTGGGGATTTTATATTTCTGACAATGTCTTCCATTTTGGGATTTGGTTAAATTCATTCACATCAGTGTGAGAATTAAAAATTACAGTTTCTTAAAGAATAAAGAAATAAAAAAGATCCAAAGATGGAAGTGAACTTGATGTATTTAAGATACAAAGTTGAAACCAGTGTGGCTGGAGAGTAGTCAACAAGAGAGGAATCAGGAAATTAGATGGGAGAGGTAGGCTGTGGTCAAGCCATACAGGTGAGGGAGTTTGGCCACCACCATAAGGAAATTGCCACTTTATTCTAAAAAGACATTGGAAATTTTAGGCAGGAGAGAAAAATTAAATTAGTACAGAAACATGGAGAGAACTCAGTTTCTAAGACGGAAATGCTCACAGAGCCATAGATTCATGAAGCAATATTCCCATCCCCAAATTATGCTGCCTTTTTTTAAACATGAATATAACCATAGATATTTCCTGGTATTGCTTTATGGATAAAATACGGTAAAACTAAGGGTTGAGACATCATGTGGACCAAAGAATTCCTCTTTCTTTTATAAAGCACATGCATGTTTATTTGAGTTTGAAAAAATAAATATGAGCAATCAATGTCACAGCCCAGTTAATCCCACTGAGAACATTTTTTAAAAACTTTAAAAATAAGTCATTAGTTTGGCTCTTTAATTTTTTTTTACTAATGTATTGTTAAATATTTAAATATAGTTTAGTTTAAAATGGATTGTTTAAAAACTGCTGTTTGATTAATTTTCCACAGGTATAACATTATCAAATGCTATGGTAAACACAGGTTTGACTTCCTTTAAAAGAATAGAAGAAACAGATGCAAGGCAACTTGAATTGGTATTTAATATTTACTTACTCCTAATGTTACCTGAATTCTGTATAAATTCTAATGCCTGACTTTTATATCTTTATTTCCACTAAAAAATAATTTTCCCTCTCAGTCATATTTTAATTTAAAGTTTTGGGTAACAAACATATTAAAACTATTGACTCTAAAAATGTTTAAGGTTTTTAAAAAAATTATTTTATTTTGGTGGGGAGGTAGTTGGGTTTTTAAGTTACCTACTCATTTTTTTAATGGCGGTACTGGGGATTGAACCCAGGACCTTGTGTTGCTAGGCACACACTTCA
Organism: Camelus ferus; assembly: GCF_009834535.1. Classification (NCBI taxonomy): domain Eukaryota; kingdom Metazoa; phylum Chordata; class Mammalia; order Artiodactyla; family Camelidae; genus Camelus; species Camelus ferus. The sequence goes on along the minus strand of NC_045704.1, from coordinate 64,787,996 downwards.
CCACTGAGCTAATACCTTCCCCTGCTAAAAGAGGTTTTTTAATTTATTTTATTTTATTTTATTTTATTTTATTTTAATGAAGTTAACTGTGGATTGAACCCAAGACCTCATGCATGCTAAACATGTCCTCTACCACTGAGCTATACCCCTCCCCTAGAAGAGTTTTTAGTGTTGTAATAAGAACATAATGATGTAAATATGTTTTTAGATTTTAAATAGACATCCCCCTTTTGGAACTCAGATAAAAGAAACAGTGATGTATCTACCAAAATACAAACTTGAAGTGGAACAGGTAAATATTTTCTGTTTTTCTAATTTTGATTTTCGGGAATAAAGCTACCCATAGCTGACTTGGAGCTGAGTATGAGTAGTAAGGCTACTTTTAACACTTTTTATGCCTATCCTTTCTTAAAGATTGCAAGATACAGTGATACCACGGCAGAAGTATTAGTGACTGTTATATTGAAAAACTTTGAACAGCTACAAACTAAAAGAACAGCACCAGATTCTCACTACGTTACCTTAATCATAGGTGATGCAGATAATCAGCTGGTTTTTAAGCACAAAATTATGTAAGTGTGAAATTTCTATTTGATATTATTTCTAAGCATATACTATAGAAGAAAAATTCCACTGAGAAAAAGGATAATAAAATCATGAGGGGATCAATTAAATTACATTCTCCTGATTCTGTAATGGGGTGGTTTCTCGTATTAACATTGGGTCTGTTGTTTTAGATTATTGTATTTAGTACGCAGGTGAACACAGTGTAAAGTCTATCACCATCGTTTGCAACAAGAGAATGGATGACCTTTGGGAGCATCTGTGACCCACTGTTGCTGAACTTGCCTGTTTTGTTGCTTTTCTCCTATCATTCGTGACCCTACTACTCTTTAAGGACAATCTTCCTCCTGCTCAACTCAAAGTATACCTTCTATTTCCAAATTAAAATCCAACAAATTATTATAGCCATTGTAGGATCCAGGCAACCAGATCCAATATATAAAGGAGGTACCTTACCTTATACCTAGCTCTCTAGCATGTCATTCTGCAGTTTTTACTTCAGTCTTTTTTCTAATACTATTACATATTTTCTCCCAGGATGTCATAAGCAAATTCTAAAAGTAGCAGTTGAATTTTCAGCTAGATCACTTAGTAGTTTCCAGGGACTGAATTATATCACCTTTGTGTGAGGCAAGTGCTCTCATTATGTGCATTTTATAGAGGAGGAAATTGAGACCAAGAGAGTTTAATCAGCTTGTCCAAGGTCACACAGGCAGTTTAAAGTAAGGATCAGATCTGAACCCAAGCATTCTGACTCCAGAGCCCATGCTCCTAACCGCAGTACTGTCCCTGCACGGTCAGGAGTGGCAGCAACTCTGAAACTGGAATCTGCTCACTGTTGCCAGCGCGCTGGAGGGTGCCTTCCTAGAACATCGCAGACAAGGTTCCCAGAGGGCAGCCCTTTCACTCTAACTACTCTCCTGCAACAGCCATGATGCGTTTACAGAGAATGGATCATTATACAAACCTTTATTCCCTGTGACAACTGAATCTAATGACGGCCTTGACAATAGGAGGCTGAAGTAAGTCCAGTCACAAAATCGGTTGCTGGTGATGTGATGTCATTAGATACAGACTATTTCAAGTCAATCAGAAAAATACTGTTGAAGCTCTCACAAATCCGTGTGACTTACATATAGCTGTTTTAAAGTGGTGGTGGTTTAAGGGCAAGCTCACAGGTAATTGACACAACTGTATATTCAAATGGGCCTGAAATGATTTAATGCAGCTTAGAATCAGCTGTTGGGTCAACATGTCGTTAAGAAAATTATGGTCATGGTAGCTTCACTGACACTCCATTTCCCTCTCAGAATTAGGGGAAAGTAGTTTTCAGTAACTGACTTCAATTTACCACCAGATAGGACCTATTTTTGGATCAATCAGCCCTTGAAGATTAATTTATTATTTCATTTCATTTCATGTTCAGATCACTAGTTAAATGATGCATTACTCTTTTTCAGGGATTCTGTTTTGCTAAAAACTGGCAATTGGGCTAAAAAGATTGATGTGAAGAGAGCTCTTAAATCTGAAGATCTTAGCATAAATCTAATTAGTTCTGAATATGGTAAGTTTACTGAAGTAGTGAAGACACGAATGTAAAAATATGATAGCATTTAAAAATTATTTCCTTTATGTTAAACAGAAAAATAATATGAATGATATTGTGTAAAATAGTTTATTTAAGTAAAATGAATTTTAAAGGAAGTTTCATGTATTTGGATATGTAAGAGATAGCACAGACTAGGATAACAAAATCAAAATTGTAACTATTCATGTATAGATATTTTGTTTTTTAAGATAAATTTCAATTATTGTAGGAACATTGACTTTTATTTTTATGATGACAGATATATAAATTTTCATGTTATACTTCTGAACTTTTTAAAAAACATTTTTATTTCCTGGACTTGCTAGACCTTCTAGTTCAAAAAGATAAAATATAAGAGATATAAAAACAAATAAATGGTCCCCTGTATGGATTTACATGATTTAAATAAGCATTTGTACGCTTTTTCTTCTTTTCCCAGTTGGACTTGATATTCAGCAGAAATTTACAGTCTTTTACTTAGGACCCAAGAGGTTTGGAAATCAAATAATTATGCAGAAAAAATCAGAAACAGAGATTTCCCATTCTAAACGTTCAGATAGAACTACTATAGCAGAACCCAGTAAAGGTAAATAGCTCTATTTATTCCTGTTTTGCATTAAAGCAAAGATAGGGCTGGGAGGAGTATCCGTGGTTTAACTCAGATTGTAGGTATTCTGGAATTAGATATTTAGGCTTTCTAATAATTGCACTGATAATTTATAGAAGGAATTCTTTCTTAAGTTAATATTTGTCAGATTGGGGTGATATTTGGAGCACAAATTATTTCCCCCTTTTCATACCCACTCTGTTCTTACGGCCATGTGAGGGGGAGAGCAAATGAGGTACAAGAATTAACGGATTTGATGAGGCAAGGCAAGTGACAAACTTAATTTTTCTTTTATTATAGGACATTCAAATAAAGACAAAAGTAGAAAGAAGTATATGATGAATCCTCATGTACTCATCACCCGCCTTAAGCAGTGGGGTTATCAACTCAGGGCTAATAGAGTTTCATCTATGCCTCTGTTCAGATTTTTCCTTCTATTTTTCTGCAGAAAAATAGATGTCTTATTATTTCCTCTATAAATGTTTCAGTATATATTTGTAAATGGTAAGGGTTTAAAAAAAATAACTGCATTACTCTTTTACATAAAAAGCTAATAGTAACTAATAATTATCCAATATTGAGTTAATGTTCTAATTGCTCATTAAATTATCTCATAACTGTTATAGGTGTATCATCTTGATACTATCCAGTTGTGCCACACTGGCTCCCGAGTCCTTCCAGTGTGTCCCTAGGAGTTTTCATTGCTTCCTCGCTGTGTGGGGTGATAGGATGTTCCAGGCTTACCTTTTATAGTTCTAGCCGCAGACCTGGAATAAGCCTTTTCTCCAAAGATCCTTGGTTTCTTTTAATGATAATTTCTTAAGATCACAGTCTGTGCGCTAGAGGAGCTCATTACCATAGAGTGATTATCTCTGGGATTTTTCCGTGCATGGAATTAGGAAATATGTGACTTCTATTTTGTTTTTAAAGATAAAATACATAATTGATTCATACTTAAATGTCCAAATCCATTTCAGGGCTATAGTATTTATCCTTAAACTCTAAGATCTGTATTTCCTTTTTGTATTGCTGAGAAATTTGGTTCTCAATGACTCCAAAAGTGATAGAATGTCACTAATTTTCTTTATCCTCCATTGTACACACAACAGATAGTCTCAGAATAACAATACCAAACTGTACTCTTAATATGATTATTAAAAATAGTTTGACTTTTTTTGCAAATATGTTCTTTCTTATACTACGTCTCACTAGGCATGTATAATCAAATCACTGTGTTTCAAAGTCACTTGGAATAGATCTGTATGTGGCAATGCCACCAACTGGATACACATTTACTATTTATTTTATTTTATTTTTTTATTTTATTTTATTTTATTTTATTTTATTTTATTTTATTTTATGTTAGAATCGTTTTTAGAATTAATGTTGAATGATAGTAATGTAAAATATTTACATTTTCCCTAGTCAAATCTACAAAACAAATGCTAAATGTTGTTAATACTTGAGGCATAGGCAGTCAGCCATCCAGCTGTTCTTCATTCATTTGGTTCTGTTTTCACTGCTTTGGCCCAGGAGGGGGAGCAATTCACAGGTACTGAGGAACGTGAGAGCAACAGCTCCTACCAAAGTAATCTGAACAGTCGTGTTTTCTGAATAGTATTAGTAGCTATGATACATAGTAACTGCAGTGAGTGGTGATGAGAAAAGCACATACAGAAATGCTCCGTGAGCCCAGGGACACTCATCCTCCTCCTCTTTAAAGAATACAGAAGAGCTTCCATTTCTGGGTAAGATGCAGTAATTTGTGCCTGGCCAGTGCTCCAATAGCAGCAACTATACAAGCCTACATAAGTTACAAAAATTACAATTTTTAACATCAGACTTACTCAAACTTTTCCAGAAGAAAAGAAAGAATATTTTCTAATGTTTTAATCTTTTTGAGCAAGGCCAGTATGAACTTGATTTCAAAACTTGCCAAGGACATTAAAAGAAAAGGAAAATATTCACCAATCTTCTCATGAATATAGATCCAAAAGTTTTTAACAAGATATTGGAAAGCTGAATCCAGCCATATATTTAAAAAGCATAATACAGCACAACTAAGTATGGCTTGTTCCATGTATGCAAGATAGCCTGAGCACTAAAAAAAAAAAATGGATCAATATAATTCACTACATTAACAGGGCAAAAAAAGAAAAACACGTGATCTTTTTGATAGATGTCAAAAAAAGTTTAATAAAAATTCAGTGCGCATTTTTGATTTAAAAATGTCTAGCAAATGTCATACAAAATAGTGAACTGTTTTTTAAACTTTCCTATCTAAATAGGGAATGATATAAGAATGTTCTCTGTTACTACTTCTGTTTAACATTGTGTTACAAGTCCTAGTCAGTACAGTTATGTAGAAAGAGAAATAAAAGGGATAGGATTGGGAAGAAGGAAATAAACTGTCATTACTTGAAAGCAACATGGTTATGTGCCTAGAAAATATGAAAGACTCTATAGACACACTATTAGAATTAAAACATAAATTTAGAAACATCCCTGGGTACAGAGTCAATAGAAAAATTGTGCAGTACATCAAAAAAGAATAAAATATTTAAGAACAAATTTAGCAAAATAAGTGCAAAATGTGAACACTGGAAACTACAAAACACCATTGAAAGACATTAAATAAGACCTAAATAAATGAAAAGATATTCCAGGTTCATGGGTTAGAAGTCTTAATATCATTCAAAGGGCAACATTTTCCAAATTAATCCACAGATTCAATGCAATCTCTGTCAAAATTCTAGATTTTTGCAGAAATTCACAAGATGATTCTAGAATTCATATGGTAATATGAGACCCAAAATAGCCAAATCAATTTTGAAAAAAAAAAAAACAAAGATGGAGACTTACAATTTCTGATTTCAAAACTTACTAGAAAGCTACAGTAATCAAGGCAATATAGTACTGATATAATAAAAGATATGTGGATCAGTAGAGTATAACTGAAGGTGCAGAAGTAAATCCATACATCTGTAATCATTTGATTTTGGACAAAGATGCCCAAACAATTCAGAGAGGAAAGAACAGTGTTTTCAGTAAATAGGACTGGGCATCTGGATACCCAGTTGAATTAGTCTGAACCTTTGCTTCATACCATATGCAAAAATTTACTCAAAATGTATCAGTGACCTAAAGCTAAGAGTTAAAACTATAAAAATATAAGAAGAACACATGGGTGTATATTTCTATGACCTTGAATTATGCAGTAGTTTCTTAGATATGATACCTGAAGCTCAAGCAACCAAAGAAAAAAATAGATGAATTGGACTTTATCAAGATTAAAAACTTTTGTGCTTCAAATGACACTATCAAGAAAGTGAAAGGCAATCCACAGAATGAGAAAATATTTACAAATCATATATCTGATAGAGGACTAGTACCTAGTGTATGTAAAGAAATCTTACAACTCAGTAAGAAAAAGACAACCCAATTAAAACTGGTCAAAGTATTTAAATAGACATTTTTCCAAAGAACAGCTACAGATGGCCAATATACAGCATGAAAAGATGTCCACCATCGTTAATCAATACAGAAATTCAAATCAAAACCACAGTGTGACCCCACTTCCCAACTACTAGTATGGCTTTAATAAAAAAGATGGACAATAACAAGTGTTGATGAGAATACGGAGAAATTGAAACATTCATATTGTGCTAGTGGGGATGTGAAATTGTGCAGCTGCTTTGGAAAACATTTATTAGTTCCTCAAGAAGTTGAACATAGGATTACCATGTGACCCAAGAATTCCTCCTTTAGGTATATATCCAAAAGAACTGAAAAATATTCTTAGAAAAACTAGTACATGAATGTTCATAGCAGCACTATTCATAATAGCCAAAAAATAGAAACAACCCAAGTGTCCATCAACTGACCAACAGATAAGTAAAGTATGGTATTCCTTTCAATGGAATATTATTCAGCCATGAAGAAGAATAAACTAAGGATACATGTTACAACATGGATAAACCTTGAAAACATTATGCTAATGAGAGAAACCAGTCATAAAAAGCCAGATGTTATGATTCCATTTATATGAAGTGTCTAGAATAGGCATATTTATAATGATAAGAAGTAGATAAGTGATTGCCAGGGGAAGGGGGTAGGAAGAAATGAAGAGTGACTATTAAATGAGTATGTAATTTCTTTTTGTGGTGATGACAGTGTCTGGAATTAGATAGTTATGATGGTAGTACAACTTTGGAAATATACTAAAAATCCACTGAATTATATACTTTAAAAAGTTCTGTGTTATGATATGAATTTTATTTCAGTTAAAAAAAATCTTAACATCAGTTGTATTACTACATACCAACAATAAAAAGATAGAAATCATGATTCGAAAAATACTATTTACAGTAGCATCAAAAATCTCAAACATCTAGTAATACAGTAGGAAAGATATTAAAGACCACACTACAGGAAAACTAAAATCTCATGGTATATATGTTTGGATATTAAAAGGAAGAGGGTTTCTGCGTAGCTTTCAGTATCCTCTTTTTCTTAGAACTGACTGCCACATCACAGAAGTAGGTTATGTTTGTATAATTTACACTACGTTCTCCTCGGACCTCCATTCTGGCTGCTGTTTTTCCAACAGCAGAATTATCAGGAACCAGACTGACCTTTCATTCAGTCCAAAGTACAATTTCCCAGAAGAAAGGAAATATCTCAGTTTAAGAAAAACAATTTAGAATTAGGACTACACTAAGAAAATATAAACTCAGAGCTGTCAGGTGGACTTCCTTTACTATGTAGAGAAATAATTAAAGCTAGTGGGACCATGGAAGAGAAGACCAAAGCAGAGGCACAGAGAGAAGCGAAGGTGAGAACGCCAGAGCTGAAGTCCTCATGGCTTTCCAGTTCTTAGATTCAGCCCCTCCAGATGCCCAGCTGCCTTGCTGCTTTTGGCTTCTGTGAGGTATCTGTGGTCATGCTGATACGTTTCCACCACCCACCACATGTGTTATTTTGTTTAAAATAGCTTGAATTGTTTCTGCTTCTTTCAACTGTATTGAAAATTGGATTGTTTATATACTTCCTTCTAGCCCTTTATAAGGGCAGAAGTTCCCTACATTTTCACCATAGCCCTGTGGAAAACAGATAGAAGATGCTTCCTACCAGACAGATGTTTTACTACCCACACCTGCTTCACATACATACATGCACGACTATCCCAAATCTTGTGAAAACCCCAATTGTATAATTCAGTTCTTATATGCAAATCCATTATCCTCAAATAAAGATATATAATAATACCTTTATACATAACATACATACTCTATCTGCATATTCTCTCTCAGTAACTGACACAATGACGGGGTCATGGATTTACCCTGCTGACGTTGTGTAAACAACCCAAATTTCAGTTTTTCTAATCTCTTGTCAGGCCATGTTATTAAATGATACACACTGATAATTAGTTCAGAGAACATAGTTGCTAAATGATTATTTCCAAATGGGCTTGCAGATTCAACAGATAGTTTACTATTTCATATTTTCAAACTGTAGGACCATATTTTAAATGCACCTTAGACTGTGTAATATAATTAAACATTTTTATGCTGCCTACAACTCTTTGAAAATATTTTTAGCGGTACTATCACAGTTGTAGTCCAAGAGATAAATTTTTTTCTAAAATTTAAGGAAAAATAGTTTTGCTATTTGTAAATTAAGCAATGTTAAAAATACACATTTTTAGTTGTAAAAAATTTTTAAACTTTTATTTTTAGGCATTTAAACCTGTTATCCTTAAAGTGCATTCTAAATAAGAAATATGGGCTTTGTTTAATTTGAAGAAAATTGATTTGACTTTAATAAGTTCATTTGCATTTGCTATGCCATTCTGAGTATGAAAATTTAATGTACTTGAAGAAAGCAAGGATAAAACCAGTGCCCAAGCACTTTGGAAGTGTGCACATTTAAATAGCAGTCAAAAAGGGGTCTGCTTTTCTTTATACTCTTTGGTGTACACATGCATTAAATTGTAAAATCGAGGACTCCAATTCATCACTGTTACCCTTTTTTTTGATAAATAACAAAATGATAGTATAATATCTGGCAAACAATTAAAAGGAGATTTGTTCTCTCATTTAGAAGGTAAAATCATAAAGTGCATAAATATGATTAGCATAAACCAGGAACTGCAGAATCAAAGTAATAGCCTTTTAAAAACATTAACTCCAGCTGCTTATGCACAGATCAGATTATTTGAATTTATAATTAGGATGTGAAGCTAAGTGTGTCAGGGATGCCTGCTATTTTTAACATTTTTCTGGATTTTTTAAGCAACGGAGCCTTACCCTACTAGTCATTATTAACCCTATTAAAGTAGTCTTAAATATTTTCTTTAAATACATTTCTAGTTGACATTAATGAATTTCATTTACTCTGAATATTTGGAACTGGAGCTTTAAAAACTTGTGTATGATGTGCAAAACTAAGAAAATGTATGCATTTCAGGTTATGATAGTGATGAGGTGTAGGATCTGTTAACTTTGTACCTAAGTGTACAGCTTAGGTCAGTTTTCTCTGAGAACCTTATTTTTCCAATTATCAATCTCTGTAAGCTTGTGTCTGTTAATAAGGCAAATTCAGAGAATCCTCAGGATGTAGGGAGTGGAGTAGGGGTGGGGAAGCACTTACATTTTTCAAGTACCATTTCTAGCAGAAATACAGTAAAAAAAAAAAAAAAAAGCTTTTGTCCCTTAAGTAATATCCATATGCTAGCACTCTGTAAACAAACTGTGTATACAGTTCTCATTCCTAACAAGACTTTCCAACTCTGCTTTGAAATGTTGGGGTGTCCCTAGAATCTCTGTAAGTAGACTTCCAGGCCCTAGTTTGTTTTTCCTCTCTGGGAACAAATGTGTGTAGTCACTGTGCACCATCTTGTGGTACTATTTAGAAGTTCATCTATTAGAAGTCCTGGGATAAGGAACAGTTACCCCTTATCTCTTACTGCAAAACAGCCACCTGCAAGGCATTTCCTCCTGTTCTCCCATCCCACAAACAGTAGATTCCTTCCCTAAATAAATTAAACCCATTATAAGGGGGAGACCTAAGGCAGCTAGTGAGGCAGGTGGTTGAGAGCTCAGGCTCTGGATTTAGACGACCTGAATCAGAATCTCACACTTGCTGTTATTATCTGCTTAGTCTTGAACGTGTTGCTACCAAACCGCTCTATGAATTTTCTCATCTGTGAAATGGAGCTATAATAGGGCTGCCATATAGGCAGACAACCAAAGATGAAGAGACATTTGAGGAAAATACGGAACGTGAAAGAAAGCCCAGAATAAGGAAACAGAAAGTGGATGAAGGAGCAGGAGGATACTTCAGAAATATAATAAAACGTAGTATAAACTAATCAGTAACCTCAGAGAAATTAAAATACTGAATTGCAACCATAAAATAGAATAGGATGTCATGAAGAAAAAAGAACAATTGGAGAACAAGAGTGAGCACAGGGAAGTGAAAATGGTGATTCAGGAAGAAACAAACAAAAACAACAGCAAAAAACCTAATATCTTAGCTGGAGGGCAGAAGATAATGTCAGCACAACCTGAATGAAAGCAAAAAGACAAGGAGACAGAAAACATGAAAGACAAGCGGGAGATCCAGGGTCCAGTACCCGACTGCGAGTTCCAGGAAGACGGAAGGCATAATCTGAGGAGATTTTCTAGATGAAGTGAGGCATAAATCTACATGTCAGAAAGGCTCACTCGGTGCTGGTTAGGGTGAAGGAAAGAAGCTCTACGAAGAAGGCAACACTTCAGAGCATCATGGATGAGACAAAATCACAAATGTGTCCATGGAACAAAGATCACAGTATTTTTAGTGTTTTTATCAGCAACACCAGATGCTACAAGACAATGAACTTAAAAATCCAGGGAAAAAATGATTTCCAACCCTGTGTTCTATACACAGCCAAACAATTAAGTGTGAAAGTAAAACAAAGACATCTTAGTACATTTAAGGAGTCGGAAGTTTTGATTCTCACACATTATTTAATCAGGCAGTTGTCTGAGGGTGAGCACAAACAAAGCAGTTAGCCAAGAAAGAGAAAGTCAGAATCCAGCAATAGTAGATTCAGCCCAGGAGCTCAAGGAAAGGAAGCTCCAGGATGACACCTGCAGGACCGGTGTAGATTTGCACTGGGAGGAGGCTGGAGGGCTCAGGGCAGGTGGGGTCTGTACGGGGGAGGTGACTGGGGCAGGTGTTTTCATGTGGTTGTCCTCACCTTGGAAATGTTGAATGAGCTAAAGAAACTTAAGGTAGATGTTGCTAGACTAGAAGGAAGACAGTAAGACTTCATGGAAAATACGCTGCTCAAGAAAGGAAAGCACTTGACTCTGCATTAAAAATATTTTTACCTTCTATAGCTCTCTCAAGTTAGTCCATTCTCTTTGATCTGCTAATAATACCACTCGAGACTGCTGCGGTGATTTTCTTTTATGTACTCTGTCCTCTCTCAAATCCATTCTCTGTACCACACTCCGTAGATTGATTTTTTTTCAAAATGCTCTGTTATGTCCCTTCTTTGGTTAAAACATTTCAGTGGCTCCCCATAGCTCTTAGAGTAAAAGATCCAAGTCGTTAAAACCCGCTGTAAGTTTCCACACTATCACGTGGTCATTCAGTCCCTAAGTAGCAGTGGGCTGCCGACTGCTGTGTAGTCTTGCCTCACCTCCATAGAATTGGCAGGTAAGGACACAAGAGACCCAACTGTATTTAGACAGTTTATTACTTAACACGCACAGCAAAACGAGATCAGCGTGGCATCAGCTGCCTGCATCCATCATCCCACAGGCTAACACTGGACTGGAGGGGCCAGGTGACACGAATGGTGGGTTGCCTTGTTTTTGAGGAGTCTACTCGAGGCTGCAGCTAAGCGGCTTTATAGCCTGCAGCTGTACCTGAAAAAGGTGAGGGGCAGCGTCCTACGCCTCACTGGAACCAGGAGACGGATGAGAGACTGCCTTGCGGCAGCTTTCTGCAAGACAGGGAGTCTCCGACCAGCTAAAGAGGCAGATGAGGAACGGCCTCTAACAGTTCCTCACAAGACTGCCTCTCTTGACATGTCCTGGGGAAGATCAGGGGGCATTCTGTAAATGACTGAGCCTTTCCTACGTGGAGACGTGCAGTTGCTGGGGTGCCACGGTGGGGCCGTTTCCCCGTGGACGCAGGCTGACCTTTCCACCGCTGTGGTCGCGTCTCGTGCGCTGTCTCTCGCTTGCTGAGCACCAGCCAACAAGTAAGACCTTTTAATTTCTCCATGTGCCATGCTCCACTTGTCGTGGAGCTTTTTCATGTGCCATCCCTCCTGCCTGAAACGTTCTTTCTCCCACCCCTTTGCCTTGTTAACTCCTCTCTTTTCAGTCCTCAATCCAGTGATCACTTCCTCAGGGACAGCCTCAGCCTTCCGCGCCATTCCTGCCCCGGACAGCCCCCTGTTACACAGCGCTGCGCCCCTGGCCTTCATAGCACACAGAGCAATTTTATACTTGCTAGTATAATCTTAGAGTAATGTGACAGTAGAAGTAATACATACACTAGCATATTAGTTTATTAATTTAAAAATGCTGTCACGTACCTAATTTCATTTTATCTTTTTACCTCTGTGAGGTAAACAAAACAGGCACTGTCTTCCATCTGTTTTCTGCAGACAACATCCCATATTAGAACTCACGTGTTCTTGCTCTAGTTTATGGTGCCCTGTACTTCACCACCGTGTTTTCATGTAAATACGTTAAATGTAAGGCAATACACAGTGAGAGGGATGAAGAAAATGCCACAAGGGCTCAGAGGAGAGAGAAGTCACTTCCAGTTGAGGTGATCAGGATAGATCTTCACAACAGAGGTGCCATTGGAGTTGCCCTTGAAAGTTGATAGGCTTGTAAAAGACAGAGGGAGGTCTTCTCAGACCAGAGGTAATATCAAAGGTACCATCACAAAAAGGCTTGGGACTGTTTGAATAATGGCAAGTGAATGTGTTTGGTTGGATGTAGGGTTAATGTGTTTTGATGGATATGGGTGCTAGAAGGAAAGCTAGAATTACATTTAAATACCTTAAATATGGGATTGATTGTGTTGGCAAGAGGAAGTAGCTAATGTTTCTGAGTGGGCAAATGCTCTGATCAGAGTTGAATTTTAGGAGGGTTACTTAAGCAACAGCGTATAGGGTAAATTACAGCATGGTAGGACTGGATTCAGGGAAACCAGGTAAGAGATGAGATCATGAACTGGGACAGAGCTTCTCAGCCAGCACCATGGCACACCTTGTAAAGCGTGGGGCATACCTGTATAGAGGGAAGTCGGTATTTTTTAACTTGCTGCAGCAAAGGAGAGCGCAGCACCTGCAGAACTGTGGGTCATCTCAGCATTGGGAGGAGCTTATTATAGGAGTTCACCTTGTACCCGGTGATTCTTAGAAGGGTGTAGGGAAAGCAGAGGTCAGTTCTGTATTGGGTGCTCTCGGCAGTGGGACGCTGGATATTTTGGTGTGTCTTATCTTGGAGATGGGAAGATTAAAGAAATAGTAGTCATTTGTGTTACCAGAAGAGGGAGATGTTTAGTTAGTCTCGTGGTTCTTCACTGCCCTTGCCTCTGCTTTAAGAAATAATTACACAGTAGTCTTCTTTCTGTCTTCTGCTACAATCATAGACCGGCCTTAACTGAATGTAGTTTATGTTCTGCCGAAATTGTTTATGTTCATTTGGGAACACTGTGGTTCAGCTGTCAGCTTCCAGCTGCCAGGGACATTTTATTACTCTATCAGTACCCAGTACATTGATCTGCTCACCCCTCGAGGCATCTAACCAGTTGCGTCATATGGCGAGCAGCCTTATTCATTTACCCCAGGGTGCTATACACATATTATCATTTAGATGTGCCATGCCTTGAAAAAGGCTGACTGAGTAGCACACTGAAAATGAAGAGTAAAGGACCAAGAAAGATAATAAAGGTTTTCAGAGCTCTTCACAGTCTCCAACATTTCTAGCTCATTTAAAATCTGTGCTCCAGCAAAAATAAACCGATTTCTGTTTCTGCAGTCTGTGGTTTGCTGCCTTTGGATGTTATGCCCTCTACCTGGAACATCCACTGGCCCCCTTCTCCTGTCCAGATCCTGCCTGTCCTTAGGGGCCATTCACACGCTTGCTCCATGTTACTAGTAAGAGTTAAAATCAAGAAAAAGCCTACTTACATAAAGTAAATGAAGAGTAAACTACATATTTGGATATATTAATTCTAGCTTAGAGGGGTCAAGCTGGAAGCAGTCTCTCTATGAATCATATAGCAAATTTCTTATACCCCTAAGGCACTATTTCTAACATTTATTAAATATGTATGGTGTCCTGTCTACTAGCTGCTGTCAGTGGTGCCATCAAAATGCCATGAGGTTTGCTTCTTTCCATGTTCTTCGCTATTAAGTATAAAGCAGAAAAAAAATTTTCAAAACTCCACTTGCATTCTTACCTCATTCAGCAAGAGTTAACTGATTCTATGACAGTTGGCTCTATTTATATCAGGGGGTTAAGAGAAGCTTATAGGTGGCTCAGGGTGCTTCTTATGAAAAGCTGGGGCCTGGCTAATAGTGGGGCAGGGACTAACTGTTACCAGAAATATCTTTTTAAAAATACGTATTAAATGGATTAGGAGAGAGTGTGAAAATCATCATCTCTTTGTACTGCCAGAAAGGAAAGGCAATGGATAAAAATTAATCATAATTAAAATCATAACAATAGACATAGTGAAAATAGGTTTGTTTTTCTTATATTAATTTAGGAATGACTACCTGCAAAAAACCTGGGAACCGAGAATGTAATCATCACTGTAAAAATAAACATACATGTGGACATGACTGCTGTGAGTCCCATTAAACAAGTTTATTTCAAGTTTTAAAAATTGAAGTTTCTTTGATGAATAGTAATGATACCCTGATTATCTGTGTATGATATTTATTTCATGCAGCTTATAACTCAAATAAGTTTTTCTTTTGTGGGCAACATTTTTTAAAAGTAAATATTAGATTAGAAATTTTGAAGAAATTTGGCTTTATATGAACAATACTAAAGTTTAACCTAAAGAATCTAGAATCTATTTTCATAGGTAAGACTGGAGTTGCACAGAAGTCAGAAATGAAAGGGTCAACGATTTCATCATATATATCTGATTTAAGAAGCAGGGATGCTGTTTCATCTCTTCCTCCAGTTAAACGTCTAAAGGTTAGTTTTAATAACGTGTATCCCTTGTTCTGTAATTAAATGTACATGGATAGTCCTTTATTCTGTGTATCAGTTAGGCAGGTATCCACAGTGTACTTTAGAGTTACAGCGAAGGCTTGACTAGGAACGTGACTGTTATTCATAATATTGTTTCTATAGGAAAAGATACTATAGTTTTTAATTAATCTGTAAATCCACTTTTGGGGCATAATTATACAGCCCCTTCCCTCATTAGCCTTTTTTGTTTTGTTTTGTTTTGTTTGACCAAAGAAGAGGGAAACGGGGAGGGATACGCAGCTCTTGGCTTGGTTCAGCGGTTGACGCTCTTGCCCTTCCGTGGCTCCATCTGTGGTGGAGTGGGCTGGAAAGTCTGAAGCTGGTTTTGATCCATGTGCCTGGATGAGTCTCCCTTTCAAGTGATGAAGCAGTGGGAGTTCCTATTGGTTGACAAGCTAGTCGCTAGCAGACTTACTCTAGGCCTAAGTCATCGTATTCAGGGCAAAATAATTGATTGGGCCACAAAACAGAACCAAGAAAATGGCAGAGTGCCTGTTTCTTTTCTAGGGCTTTTATAAGAAAGACGATTCTAAGTCATGAGGCTAAGACAAGGAGAATATTGGGACACATGGAGAAGCTTGCAGTTTGAAATGGCCACCACCTTTTCTGAGATAATTTTTTTTTAGTAGCCCAAGTTTTTCCTTCATTCCTTCTTTTCAGATTCATTCCATATTATTCCTTCTTTCCTTCCATATTCATTGAGTACCAGGCATATGCCAAGCACTGTAGTAGGTGTGGAAGATACAGTGATAAGATCGTTTTCGTCCCTCTGTAATCCTCACAGAGTTTACAGTTGAGTGAAGGATACAAATAAGTAAAGAGGCTTTTTCACTACAGTGTGATAAGTGATTCTGTGGCAGAAGTGTAAGACAACTTGAACTTACGTAGAAAGTGCACTCGCTCCACACTTGATAGGCCAGGAAATGCTTCCTAATAAGCATGATTGAGACCTGAAGGGTATGAAGGCATAAGCCAGGTGTGCAGAGGTGAGTACCAGAGGGGCTGTGAAGAGGGGGAGAAAAGTGTTTCAGATACAGGGAATATGCAGTGGGCCAGAGCTGAGCTGAGAGAGAGAGCTTTTTAAAAACAGAAGTGATACGATCCTTCTGGAGTTTAATTACAAGTAGGGGGTTGGAGAGAGATGAGACTGGAGAAGTAGGAGCTACATCATGAGGACATTTTTGCTATTTTAAGGATTTGACTTTATCCTAAAAGGACTAGGAAGCCACTGCAGGGCTTTAATCAGTGGCATGATCAGAACTGCATTTTATAAAGTTCTCTCTGGATGCAGCGTAGAGAATGGATTAGAGGATGATAGAAAAGGAACACAAGGACTCATTAGGGAGATTTTGCTGTAATCCAGGCAAAATGATGGCCTAGCCTAGTGTAGTGGCAGTAGCAGTGGAAAGAAGTCGCTGGGTTTGAAATATTTTTCAGAGGTAGAATCTGCTGCCTTGGTGCTTAATTGGTTATGAGGGGTGAAGCAGGAGTTGTTAAAGATGGTGCCCAGCCTTCTGCTTGAACAACTGGGAAAAAAGAGGGGCCTCACTAGGGTAGGTACTCTAAAGGGAAAGCAAATTTGGAGGAGAAGAGACATGATCACTGAGGAAATACTGAATTTTGAGGCCTACAGGATGTCTAGGTAAAGATGTTCTGAAGACAGTTGGATATAGCTATTTGAAAATCAGGAGAGAACTGAGCTAGAAAATCATTCACATGTGGATGGTACGTGAAGCCATGGGAGTGAAGGAGATCTCTGACTGAGTAGAGTGAGAAGAGAAGAAGGCCTAGTGAGGGGAGCCGGGAAGAATGTCAGTGTTTAAGAAGGGCCTGAGAAGGAGATCTGAGTTGAGAATTTGCCTGTGTTTCTTATAATTTATTGGTTTGGGGACTGTATGTGTCAGCAGGAATTTTGCTGTCTGGCTCATTTGTTAAAAGGTATTTATGTGAAATTGATAGTTGAACTGTATTTTTTTTTTTCATTAATAGATGCAGATGAATAAATCTCAAAGTGTGAACCTTAAAGAGTTTGGTTTTACTCCAAAAACTTCTCTTCCCAGTATATCAAGGTACAAATATAATGTTAATATCTAAGGTAAAATATTCATCATAACCTGTCTGTTCCTCCAGATAATCACTTATTCAGAGAAAGATGGTCACTGGCTTCCTTTAAATCACAGCAATCGTTTAGCTCCGTAGTGAAGTAGTGACATGATAGGAGTTTTCTAGTCTTTCGTACCCCAAATTTATTTAGAACTCTGCAGTCCTAGGGTACTTTACTACCCATCCTGTGTGCCATGCCCTCAGGCTCTCTCTGCCTTCCAAACTTACCAGGTGGCAAGAGTATACTTTAGAAAGAGAAGTCGTGTTGGTGTGTAAAGTCTAATCTTTCCCATTTAGGGGCCCACTCTGTATTAATAATACCTCAGATTTATAAAATACTTTATAATTTTAAAATTACACTTTTGTATATTATTTTTTTTGACCTTCACAAAGGCCTGGCTCATAAACCAAGATATTTTTATCCCACTATGTAGGTGAGATAAGCAAAGCTCATATTCCTGGTAAGCAGAGGGCCCTAATGACATCTCAGCATTCTTTTCCCATATTATGATGCCTAAAAGGTAGCAGTTTATGTAAGTTCCCTTCCAGATAAAGGCATTTTACATGCAGGGATGACATTTAATATACTGAACAGCCAGGACAGAACAGCCGCTGACCGATCAGAATAGACGCCAACACTGCTGCAAGAGATCCTTGGTTTTGTTATCTAACTGCAAGTCGCATGAGCCGTAGATTTTTAAGGCTACACACAGGTAGCGGAACTCTGCCTACTGGGGGCACGTAAAGATGACTGAATAGTTGTCACTTCCATTAAACACCTGTCTTTACCCTTTACTAGTCAGGCTAGCACAGTTTATCATAGAAGTGTTGAGTGGATGAAGCAGTTTTTTTCCATTTATATGAATAAGTAGTTTTCAAAGTCAGGTTAATTTTTAATATTTTCTTTAACATTTTTATGGTTTTATTTATAAAGGTCAGAATATTTAAACACACCTGAGGTGCCTATGATGGAGCAGAGGGCTCAGCATGAGGTCTATGCAAAAGGTCAACAGCGAGAACCATCTTCTTATCAAGACAGAGGTAAATTACTGTTGATGTTGACTTGAGAGAGAATACGATTTATCACTGCTTTGGATTGATAAGCAATGTTATTGAAAAACCAGCATCTGAAATTATTATGATTATTCACTCGGCAACATCTTTCTCGTCAGTTCTTGCACCAAGTTCGAATTCTTGGGTCTTTTATTTCAGATGGTCTTGCTGGGTCTGTCATAGATGTAAAACATCTTTACCTACATAGCACTGACTATTGTAATTTATAGATAATATGAGGGAAAGCTGAGAATTATAAGGGTTCTTTGGATATGCAAAGTATTAAAATGCTGAACTATTACTTTTATGTATCTTTAGAATCATTTAAAATAATTCTGTGTTTATAAAGTTAGTCCAGTTTTACAAAATAGCTGCGTTACCTTGGGAAATTTCTCTAACCTCTTTGGACCTTAGGCTTATCTTTAAAATTAAGGGATTAAATTGGGTGACCTTTAGTATCTCTCCAGTTCTTAAACCTGTGGTTCTTACACTCTCTGTGATAATGTGAGACTGTTGCCTAGTCTGTGGGATATAGCTGGCCTGTAAGTTAGGTTTGCTTTGCTATGTCTGCCATTAAATTAGTGAGATAGTGCATATAAATTCTTCAGCTTTGGGCCTGATTCATCATCGCTCCAGATCCTGCCATTAATAACACCATTGCTCTGGGTCATGCTACTAACAGCCAGTCTGTTAAAACGTGTGAGAAATAATTGTGGCCACAGAGCTGTTTGTTCAAGTGGCTGTATGTAGAAATGGTAAGCTTGGTGGCTTTTTTTAACACAATTTCATTTGTGTGTTGTTTTTGACTCTGTTGCCACTCTTTCCTTCATTCTTTTGCATTATGCTTTCTCTAGCCATAATTTAAGATCCTACTTAGGCAGGGGCTGGAGCACCTCCCACCTCTTATGACACCATGGCAGCCATTAGGCCCAATATCAGATCAAGAAAAATCCCCTGATCACATCTAGAGTATCAGAGCCTTTGTCCACTTTGTCCCAAGCCTAACTATCATCACAACGTGGATAGATTGTAAGATTGTCAACTCCCTTGGTTTTATCCCCCTTCAACCTGTAGCCCTCTAACTTATTCCTTGTATGGCTGCTCTGTTCCCTGCCTTTCTCCACACCAGAGTTCATTCTTCATTCTGTTTACCTTCACATTGTCTTTACGTAGCTTTTCAACTTTTACTTCTTTTCCACCCGTTATTCCAATTGTGATTTGTATTATGCTGTAAAAGTCTCATTTGGATACTTTAAACCCCAATAATAACTGTGCCCCTCTTTTACTGAGTGCCCCCCCAACCTTTTTAAAAAGAAGAAACTGTATAGTATAGCAGTTAAATTTATAGCATCTGGAAATAATCTGTTTTGGTTCAAATCCTAGCTCTGTCATTTAGTAGTTGTATGACTCTTCATAGTAAGTGCACTTACCCGCTTTGTCTCAATTCCCTCATCTGCTTATAATTTAGGGATTTCAGGATTAAATGGGATAATGTATGTAAAGCTCTTAGCACAGTATCTGGTACTATTATTAATAGTAATTGGGTATATTAATTATACTTTTTACACACTAGTCTTTGGCAAAACATACTTAAAGTGTATTCAAATAATGCTCTTAAGAATGTTTTAAGAAAAACATGACAGTTTTTATCATCTGTATTCCAGTTTCAAGAAAAGAAGAAAAAATGTCAGAAAGCATGTTGAATTATAAAATTTAAATTATGAGGGACCTTTGTGCAATTTCTCATTTTACAGTGAAAGAAGCCAAGCTCAAAGAGATTAAATTACTTGCCCAAAATCACATATCTAATTAATGATAGGGCCAGAAATAGATTCCATATCTCTTGATTCCCAGTCCAATGCCATTTCTATAAAATGAAATTGACTTCAGTTACCAGTGGAGAATTGAAAAATCAAATCTATGATATATGAACTCTTTTCAGCTTTCTAGCCCCCCAACTGTATACTTCTCTATTTCTGTACCCATCCTTAACTCTTTATTTGTTTTAAGAGAAGAATTATCTCTTCTTCTGTTCAAGGCTCATCCCTCCGTCTGTAATCTTAATCTTTCCAGTTCTGCCTCCCCCGGCTTCAGGAGACCAGCTGCCCCTCTCCTCTTCCCCTTACTGCCAGTCTCTTTCTCTTCAGCGTATAAATGTGCTCCAGTCTTCCTTCCTCAGGTGCAGGTCCCCATCTAGCTAGACGGTCCTCTTCTCATTGTATGTCCACTGCCCTTTGTACCTACTCCTCTTTTCAGGACACAGCATGTTGTGTAATGCTTGTATGTGTATCAAGGTACAAAGGTAGAGGAATGTGAGCTGGAGTTGTAGGAACAGTTGAAGGCTAGAGAAGGGTTTGGATAATGAAGAAAAGGATAGAGGTTACTTAAAGTGAAGGAAACTCGCTTTACTGGAGCAAGCTCGTGCTGGCTTGTGAGAGGTGACTGTTAAATTTGGGGGAAGCTTTCAGGTATTATTAAAGTTGAATTATGTAAGCTTTCAATTAAACAAATTATATTGAAAACAAAAGCTATAAATATTAAAAATTAACCATTTCCTAATTATCCTGCTACACTTTGCTGGTATCTGTATTCTTGAGATTATTTGCATCTGTTTGTATCTGTGTGGTGGAAACACTGTTCGAAGGGGTGCTATTGTCCGGTTTCTTCCCAACTTTGCTTTTAGTTACGTCGCGTCATGTTGGTAGCTTGAAATCAGTCATGCTGGGACTATTTATACCATGGAAATCAGTAAACACTACAAATCAGGGCTTGATTTATTGTTTTGTTTATTGTTTAGATTTCAGAAAGTAATGGAGAAAATGTTACTAGTGCAGATTAAATTTAACGGTGTGTCGTGTGTATTGACCTTACATTGTGAATAGCATGAAAAATTGAAGGAGTGTTCTTCTAGCATTTGAAAATTATTATCTAATTCAACAAAGAAGTTAATGCTTAAGCCAATGGATGAATGAGTGAAGTCCGAATATATGTCTTTGTTGTTTTACTTTTATTAAAGTCACCAAAAATATCAAACAACATTTGAATTGACAAATTAAGGTGAGAACTACATTCATTTATCAATTGCAACCGTAGGTTGATACAGATATAAGAGTTTGGCAAAATTCAATGAAAACATTCAGTGGTAATCGATTAGATATATGGAATTTACAATTAATAATACTGTATATTTTATCATTATTTGTAAATTGTGTGCAACAACCCTTTACATATAATAAACACATATAGTGCATATACATGTACTTTTTTTTGAAGAAGCAGTTATTAAACATTTATTAGCACACTACTATGGAAAACTGTACAAGTAAAGGCATTAAGTCCCCATATCATATGTGGTAGGTACTATTATTGCCCCCATTTTGCAGAGGAGAAAACTTGACTCAGAGTTTAAATTACTTGTCTAGGATCATCCAACTGGTATATGAGAGAGGTGGAATTTTCACCCAGGTAGTCTGGCTCTAAGCCCATGCTATAAACAATGACTAACACTGAAGGTATTTTAGCAGGAGAAAAATAAATGTATATTTTCACCAGAAAGAGAAAGAAAAATGCCATATGATGCCACTTATCTGTGGAATCTAAAAAAAAAAGGACACAAATGAACTACATATTATTTATAACTTAAGTGATTGATTTCTTGAATATGTATAAGTACATTTGACGGTCCTTTATGATTGGATTACTGCATTCTGTTCTTATTTTGTGGTTGGCTTTATTCCTTTGATAACTGTAAGTTTAAAAAGCTAGAGCTCTAAACTCTTCTTAGAAACAATGGGTAGTACATATATGTAAATTTTTAAAATATGTGCAATATATATTATATATGTATTTACATGTAATATATTGTATATGTGCAGTCAAATTGTATCAATTCTACCTAATGAAACTGAAAAATAAAAAAAAGGTATTTTCATAACAATACTCAATTACTACTTGTAGGAGAAGAGCTGGAGAGAGGAAGTCCATTTCAGAAGCTGTTACAGTGCAATCCTGGATTAAGATTATTCTTGCATAGGAATTAAGAGGGAAAATTAATTCTGTCTAGAAGAATACCTTGAAAATTACATTCAGTGCAGCAATCAATCACTACATGTCATACAGTAAATAGAATTGGTTGAACATAATACTCCGCAATGCTTTCTTGAGACCTCTGTCTGGTAGTTGAAAGATGTGTTTGATATGTCAGTAGATAATGGTGCATATGGTTTAAAAAGTACCTATACTCTTTTATGCATAAATATGACAGATTTTTCTAGATGGACCTGTTCTACAACTTCATATGAGAAAGCCCATCACACAGTGCTGTTCAACAGAAATCTTAATGCATCTGGAAAACAGAATTTGACAGATGCAGATAAAAGTAATTCTTCATTTTTGAATGTGAACTTTGAATTGGGAAATGAAGTTTGGGATGATTTTGATGATGAAAACTTAATAGAAGTTACTAGCTTTTCAGCTGATACTGAGAAGTCCAAAACATCAGGTAAATAGCATCAAATGTATTTCTTGGTATGTATGTATTTTATTTGAAACGTATATATTTTAGCATGAAATAATGTCATGAAAAATTCTTTGAATATTTTTCAGTTTAGCTTTTGGGACTAATTTTCTTTGCCTTTTTGTGTGCTTGTTTAATTAGCTTTGGTTTTTTTAAGATCATAATTTTTAGCAAAACTAAAAATGTGACCCTCCCACAAATAACATTTCCCGTCCCCAAGGACAGAGGTCAGCGTTATTCCATGATGATGATACAGCAAACGAGCTTTTTCTATTCTACAGCTCCTTATCTTGTTAAAGGCTCTATTCAAATTCAGATTGTTTATTGAATTTTCCCTTATAAAACAGACAGTCCTGCTCTCCATTCTAAGATCTCTCATGGTCTGGTAATGTTTGTGAAAGACAAAAATGTTCCATTTTTTTGAAGTATTCTTTTTTTCACATGTGAGCAAAGAACATTAAAAGATAACTTTTATTTCTACTAGAAATATTGACTTTTCAGGTATAAATAAATAAAGTAGAAAAGGTCAGCTTCTCATGTATTAGATAGTGTGTTTAAATCATATACAATCAAAAAATAACGAGAGTAGGCCTTTGAGTTACTGGCGAATTGACTCTATTTCACTAAAACAGAAGGGTGAAAATCTTGATGATAAGACAAGGTAGCAAGATGGAGATCCTCTCTCCCAGGATGGATAACAGAGGGAAATCAGCCCCTTGCAGTCATTGAAAATACTGAATGAACTTTGACTTGATCATTTACATGGCTTAAAAATAAATTAATAATAGTGGTCTGAAGACCCTTTAATATAGTGACTAATAAGCTAACCTGTGTGTTTTGTACTTGTATTCCATTAGCTTTGCTCTTTTGTTTCTCTGTGCACATTAAATTTGACTTTTGAGAAGACTTTTCCCTCCTTAACCTTGTCGTGTCTGTTTGGAGAGAGCCCTCGTAGAACTTGTGAAAAACTCCGTTTAGCTCTTTCCTGGCGTTCTGTTTCAAATGTTCTCTCTTTACATAGGATTTGGAAACACTTTGAGTTCCAGTACCAGGGAAAGTAAGCTACCCTTCCAAGAATCAAAAAGCAGATTCCAAACAGAAATGTCAAACAGGCAAGTTTTAGACTTAGACTACTTACAACTTTATATCCTCTTGATACGTAACTGGAGATGGGGATCGAGTTATTAGATGTCAGAGAAGAATAAGGTATGAGCCAGCCTGCATCCTCTTAAACATGGAGCTGTGTTTCTCAAAGTGCTGTTGTCAGACCACCCAAATCAAAATTGTGTAGGGGTATATACATATATAAAAATACACATTCCTGGGCTCCATGATTACCGAATCACGGCCTCTGGGGCTGGAGCTGAGGAACCTCCGTTTTTCACAATAAGTTTAAACTGAATGGGAGTTTGACCAGCAGAAGGGAGGAGACTAAGGCATTCCAGGGAGAAGCAGCATATGCTAAGGCAGTCGCATGCTCAGGGTCAGTGAAGAGTGGTCCGTGTGGCCACAGCGCCGAGGCTGACTGCTGAGGTCTGGGAGGGGCCTTGAATGCCGCATTTGGATACCTGTGCCGGATCCAGTAGGTCAGGGCCACAAACTCAGATGCCTTCGGGGTTGATAGGCCCAGTTGACTGTAGTGTCCTGTCTACCGGGAGCACCACGACTCAGCCCCTGCCAGTTGTTGCTGTGCAGGAAATGTGAGTCTAGTGTTGTCAAATACCCCGATGTTCCCCCAAAACTAAGAGTCAAAAATTTATGTGGTATCTTCTGACTTTTCAATTTTGACAGTTGCTCTTTGTAAAACGTGATTATACTCTGCAGCACCCCCCCCCCCAAAAAAATGGTAATAATGCTTACAGGCCAGATTTAGCCTAGGGGCCTCTAGCTTTTGACCTCCATCGGAGGCAGTGAGGAGCCATCCATTTAAGCAAAGGGTAAGTAATTTAATCAAAAAAGTCATTCTAGCAGTGATACTTAGAATGAGTTTTAGAGGGTGGGACCACCAGAGGCATGGCGGCCACTGAGAAAGGCAGTCTGCTATGCGGCTCCAGGTGGGGCAGAGGTGATAGGAACTGAGGCGCCGAACTGGATTTCTGAGGTACGTCACAGATAACTCAGATCAGATTTAGCAGTTGGTAGGATGTGGTAGTTAAGGAGGAGGGAAGAATAAATGGCAAGTGGGCAGGTGGCGATACTACTTGAGAATATAGGACACATAAGACATTTGGGGGAAAAAACTATAATAATTTTAGAAATGTTCAGCTTAAAGTGTCTTTGCAGAAATGTAAATGCATCTGGATGTGGGACCTGATTGCAGAGGTCAAGGGAGAGCAGAGCTCTCCCAAAGAGGAGAGGTGCTAACCCCTTTTTATTCAGGGTCCAGTTTTCTGCTTAAGGGTTATTTATTTCTCCTTCTTTAAAAACTTCAAAATGTGTGGTGTCTTTTGATAGTTTTGCTTTTATTTATCATTTGACTGATCATTAGCATCACTACCACAGAATCATAGATTTCAGAGAACTCCAGAGTTGAGGGAGACTTAATTTAAATGTCATTTGTTCTCCCTACCACCGGATCCTTGATTAGCCGTCCAGCGTCACTGGCAAGTAATCATGCCGTCTCTGCCAAGACAGCTCCAGGGAGCAGGAGCTCGTTTGCTCCAAAGTGCTTCTTCCATGTTTGGATCTCTCAGATCATTCAATAGCTTTTTAAAATATTGCCTAAAATTTGTCTTTTATCATTTCCATTCATTTATTCTAACTCTGAGTCATACAGAAAAGACAGATTGGAAGCAACAACTGGAACAAAGCTGTGGGTTTAGAGAAAATAGACAAATCACACTGGGAAGAAAACAAGGCACGTGAACGATTTTGTGCATCACACCTTTAGAAAACCACGAATAATTCTGGGAGAGTTTAGAAGTGACCAACAGAAGATAAGTAGGTTTAAAAGGGAATCCTATCAAGAAGCCTCTGAGAAACTGGTGTCAGAAGTTGCAGCAAGGAAGACGGCCTGCGGGACCTGAGTGTCTGCGGGCAAGAGACTTGCTTTCCCTTTTATACCCTTTTTACTGTTTTAATTCTTTGCTATTCATCAAAGACAGAAAGTTTCAGTCCTATCAGTATAGTGATTCTCCCCTCCCCCTACCCACCACCTACTGCTCCTTGCATGACTGTCACATTTTAGCCTGTGTCAGCTTAAATTGTCACCTCCTCAGACTGGCATTCGTGACCATCTTTTTAAAGTGGGTTTGTGCCTCCACACAGTTACTTCCTATAATATTACTCAGTTCATTTTCTTCATATCACTCCAGGATCTATAGTTGTATTTGTTGTTATTCATTGTCTGCTCCTCTGCAGATGACAGCTCCCTGAGGATTTGTTTACCACTTTATGCTTAGCTCCTACGATAACATGTGGCAGATGGTAGTGAATAATAAATGTTTTTTAATGAATGAATGTAATACAGAAGGTCAAAGGCGAGTTCTGATATACAGTTATACACGAGAAGATAGCTAGAGATGTCTGTCTGTAGTGAGACCAGAACAGGGGAAGGAGACTAAAAGTTAAGCAAGTGGGGTTTAGAAAAGATGTTCCATCTGCGAGATGACAGATGATTAAGCATAAGACTCAATTTCAATGAAAATTATTGAATGATCCTTTCTGTAGGCCTTTAAAACTAGTATTCTTAATTTAGAATATATAAATTGTTGTTTTGTCTAAAAGAAAGGAGATACACAAGTTCTCCATGAAACAGCATCGTTTTGGGGGGATAAATAAGATAAACTTGAGTCATACTTTTCAAAGAACCACCTTTGATCTAAATGAGGATGGTGTGTTTCTCTTATTTGCCATATTTTACAAATAATTCATTTTGATTTTTAGTTTTGTTTCATCACATGAGAAGCCAGATATTTATTTATCAGATTCTGCCATGTCCAAGCCTGGTGCATCCTCCATGACAAAACCACCTCAACAAGCTGAAACTGCAGATACTGTGAGAAGAAGCACTTCTTATTTTTCTTTTAAATACTGCCTGGATAGTTAAACTTTCAATAATTGCTGTTTATTTGACCCAAAATATAGATCCATTTACAAGAAAGAAAACAACAAAGTCTGTCACCAGTGATTGAAAAACTGTGCTTCACTCACTCTGAAAAAATATCACAGTCTTCAAATTTTGTTGAGAAGGTGGATTGCTTTGTTAGAAACAGTGAAGAATATGAAAAGGAAATTGATTTCAGGTAAGAACTCTTTAAAAACATTTCAAGACTGTAAATTAAAGCTTTTACAAATGAGTTCAGCATTCCTTTTTCCTTGGTTAATTTTAAAGATTAGAACCTAAATGTATTTTATTTACTTAAAGACATTACAATTTTAGACCCCTGTTAAGCTAAGCTTCATGAGGTAATTCAAAATATCAAATACCTCAATTTTTGAGAACCTGTGTTTGATGCTAGTACTTAAAACATTATATTGTGTTGATAATCACTTTTTTTTTTCACTGATTTGAATACCGATTATAAATATAAAGTGTGAGGTCACTTGAGAAATTCAGAAGAGATTTTCAAAAGTTCAAGTTGTATTTTAGCCACCAACATCTTTTATAACTACAGGTTCAAAGAAAAAGTCAGATTAAGTCTAGTCTGCTCCCCTACTGCTGGTCACTTTCATGGGTAACACTAGCGGATTCCCTCTCCTCTTGAACAGTCGAGGTGTATAGACCTGCTCACACACTGATTAAGTGGCATTACTTTCCAATATGTTTGAAGAAATATCTAAGATACTTGTCTCTACCTTTCACAGTTTATGAAGTCTGATTTCACCTTGCAGACTTTCTGCAAGGTTATGCATATTGAAGTTTGTATGATAAACTAACCTCTTATTAATCTTCAAGTTTACCCATTTTATATTTGTTATTACGTTATTTGTTGTGAATTTAAAAATAAATTGTGTTACAAAAATGTTTATTTTTACATTTGCTTTTTCCCCCCAGTAGGTATCATCCTAATGATGAAGCTGATGAAATGAAATCTTTTCTTTCAATATTCGATGGTATTTTCTAAAACAAACAAACAAAAATGCTTTCTATATTAATAAGACAAAGTTTAAAGAAGCCTAATTATAAAGCATGCTTTAAAAAAAAAAGTAGTTCGTAATTATTCAGATTTTTTTCTCTTGAATTTGACCAGCTTTGTTGACTTTTTGGCAGCAAAATATTTGGACTGATGTTTTTTTCCCATCATATTGTAACTTCATGGAAAGCATTTTTACAGTGACTTTGTTTCTGAGCTGATAATTAAGTTTCATTTAGAAATAATTATGTTTATTAATTGGATTTTTATGGGAAACAATTTAATATTTCATTTTTATATTTTCCTAGCAAGAGGAAAGGCATTCTGTGAAAACAAAATAATGCTAGTTCAGTGAATCTATTTATTGTAAATTTTCACCAATATTGTTTTGTTTTACTAGAGATTTTTCAGAATCCAGTGGCTGTCTAAGCCTGTTGTTATATAATTTTGAGCAACAATAAATGAAACATTAATCAATATAGATTGTTGTTTTTCCTTAGCTTGTTTTTCAATGTGGTGGAAACTTTGTTATCTTGACTTTTACTATAGCAAAATCTATTTTATGTTATTTTCCAATGAGTTGTATCAAATTTCTTTATTGATAAGTAGTGTATAGGCCCTGTAAGCAATGTTCATTATCTAACTTATTTGTAGACACAGTGTGAACTTGAAGCCACTTAAGAAATTTTAGGAATTTTTCTTTAGGTGTAAAAGCTCTAGAGACAAGAGAAGTAAAGAAAAATGAGGTCGTTAGTTATTATTAGTAAATATTTATGAAGCATCATAGTATTAAACTTAGAGGAAAAAAACTTAAATCTAAGAGGCTTTGTCTCTGTTGAAAAATAAGAACAACCAGTCCTTTAATTTAGTCATCTTTACAGTCGGTGTTTCTGCATCTGAATCAATCATGCTACAACCTTTAAAGGTTATTAAACACCATTAAAATGAAAAATTGGTGCACTGCAATCTGCTCATCTTGCATACAGACTTTGACACTAAGGAAATCGCAATTTAATTCAGCAAGACTTACTGTGATGTGCTCAGTGAAAAACACTGTGCTTGGTGCTGCAAAGGGACCCAGATGATGAAAACACCGTTTTTCCTCTTGTGGAGCTTACTTTACATTCTGGTAGAGAAATTAAGACCTATAGTAAAGCAATAATAAAGTATAGAATACATTAGAGGAGTGGTTCTCAAGCTTCAAGGGTGTTTTGGAATCTTCTAAGAGAGCTTGTTTGGAAACAGGTTCCTGGGCACCATCCCCAGTTGCTGACTCAGTGGGTCTAGAGCGGGGCCTGAGAATTTGCACTGCTACCAAGTTGCCAGGCGATGCCAGTGCTGCTGTTCCAAGGACCACGCTCTGCAAGCCGCTGCAGTAGAGGTTAAAGAACTGTGGGATTTCATAGGAGGGAGAGTAAAATCTTGATCATGGGGTCAGGGAAGCCTTTTAGAGGAGTTAAATTTCAGCTGAGTCTTGAAAGATGATTAAGATTTTGACGGGCAAAGTCTTATGACAGAAGGAGATTCTAGGCCTAGGGAGCTGCTTGAGCAGTTCAAGGGAGGAAAGTATCTATTTGGGGAAAAATGAATAGACAATTTTAAACATAAGTTACTATTGTAGGAGCTGTTTCAACTATATCTTAAGGCCACACTGTGGAGGACTTTAGATGTTAAAATAAGAAACCTGAGCTTTACTCAGCAAACTGTTTCTCAAACTTACCTCATTGTAAGAAATATATGGATAATGTATTAAATGTACAAACTCCTAGACTTCATCTCAGAGCTACTGGCTCAGACTCTGCAGTGGGCAGGACTGGGAATTCTGTGGGGTTAACTAGCACTCAGTCATTCTCTATGATCAGGCCAATTTTGGAAACACTTGGGTAGATAATAGGTTCAGTTCATAAGTGGTCAAGACGAATAGCAAATTCCTTTGTGCAAGTGTTTACTGAGGAAATTATGTGTATATTAAATATACGTAACTCACAGACCTGTTACATGCTGACCACCTAGTGGACTACAGTCGCTGCGTATTCTTTCCATGAAGTGAATAATAACCTTCAGGTTTTCTATTTTGTAACTTTTGTTCTAAATGTATTGGGTGTATTTATTCATGCAGAATGAACCACACAACAGAGCTTTCACAAAAATCTTTGTTAAATTTTTTCAGTTTTTTTCAATTAAAAGCGTCCTTAATTGGCTGTATTTTTCCTCATTTGTAATGCTAGTTTAATGGCAGCTACCTTATAGGTATGGAGTGAGAATTGAACAAGCCACTGCATAGGAAGTTCTTCGTTTAAGGACTGATACATAGTACGTGCTCAATGAATGGTAGCTGTTCGTACTAAAAAGAAAGTGTCCTCAAGGGCAATTTTTAAATAACCCATTGGGAAGAGGTGAAATAATGCCATGTTCATTTGTCATATTTGAGTTGCGTTAAGTTGCGTAAGACTTGACAAAGGAACTCTTGACTTTCCACAGATTATCATCCATGGAAAAATTTTAATTGTAGCCCTCCCTCCTACATATACTTCCTCGTGCTTTCATGAGGAATGGGCTTCCATCCCCGTTCCTTCCCTGCCAGCATGCTCAGTTGGTTTATGGTCAGAACATACTAATCTGTTTTAATATTACCTTAAGAAAAATGTAATTATAAAATAAATCTTCTGCATGTTCTATTGTAATACATTCCAAATGCAAGATTGCTAGATCATTCACTCTTTTAGGTTTGGCACAGCGTATTCCTTAGCAGTCTATGCAAAGAGTTGCTTCACCAAGACCCCATCAACTAGCACAGAAGGGAGCACCCTGGGAGGGTGACATTTACCGTGCATCCTAGGTGAGGACAGGTGTGTGCACAGAAGGCACCAGTGAGGAGGACGTCGGGGAAGCTAAGCTTACAGTTCAGCTAAGTGAGCCGAGAGTTTCATGTGGGCTTTGCTTAGTTAGTGGAACAAACAAAACAAAAGGGAAACGCTGGCACTTCTTATCTTCCGGCATTTCAGCTCCTGGCTGCCAGTCGTTAAAAGATCTTGCCACTCGGAGTCTGATCTGAAGACCAGTAGCATGGAGAGCCCTGGGTAGGTCTTAGGCCTCGCGCCAGGATTTCCGAGTCAGAATCTGCATTCTGACAAGATCCTCAGGTGATCACATGCACATGGAAGTGTGAGAAGCCCTTGTTTTAGCTGGAAAGGAGAAGAAAGGAGGCAGCACCGGAACTGTAAGGGAAGCCATCCCAGAAGACAAGTACAAGAGCAACGACGACAGTGCGGTCCTGCCGTGAGTGTAGCGTGAGGCGTAGCTCTCGTCTAACTGCCTTTCAGGACAGGCGGTTTTCTTCACCAGCCGCGTAAATTATCTTTGTAATTCTCATGCATCAACTGGGTGTTTTGTCATGTAGCTTGAAAGGCACTTGGATGCTCTGTAGAGTTTTAACTAATGTAATAGAAGTAGATATTCAGAAGAGCAATCTTTGTC
Source organism: Camelus ferus (assembly GCF_009834535.1). Lineage (NCBI taxonomy): Eukaryota > Metazoa > Chordata > Mammalia > Artiodactyla > Camelidae > Camelus > Camelus ferus. The sequence continues at coordinate 64,756,723 of NC_045704.1, read as the reverse complement.
TTTCTTATTTGCACATTTCAACTTGGGAGCCTTTCCCTAAACTAACATCTGCCTCAAACGCCCTGCGTACTTCAGCAAGACAGGGAAACAAAACCCAGCCACACACAGCGTTCTGAAAGGTTTAGAAAAATGTGCACAGACCTGCCGTCACGACTTACATGTTGTCGCTGTGAAATACTTCATTAAAAAAGGAATGACAGTTCAGCTGACACTAGCATTTTGCCTCCGTAAGACAGTAAATGGCTTCAATCCTTTGGAAACTGCACACGTGATGGAGTCATCTTTTTTTCTTTAGTTTTTAAATCAGTTTGGAATGTAAACTTTTACCATTTAGAATTTTTTTAAATCTAAAAGAATTTTACTACAATATTTTTTCTCATTTCCAGTTTATTAAAACTTTAGCAGGCCAAATTATCCAGGTTTCAGATTATCAAAAGATCAACTCAGTGAAGTCCACATTAAAAAGAAAGCCAAAAACCTAAAAACTGCAAAGAGGAAGCTACCATAAAGGAGATTCATCAGCAAGTTTCTAAACTTAAAAATCGAGAAGACTGGAAACTAGTGCACACAACGCCCTCAGCCACGTTTGCCTTCGTTTGTCCCAGGGCTTGGCTCGTGCCGGCATCTTCAGGCTTTACCACGTGCACTGTCATCTTGATCGTTTAACTTTTGGTTTCCTTTTCCGCTGAGGCGCTGGTCTCCTCGGCGCCCTGTTGTTCGACGTGGAGAACTTCAGCTTGTTTTCCTGACGACTCTGTCTTGCTTCTGAGCGTAGACCTGATCACCGGCTCCTTGCCGACACGTGAGCTGTGAGCGCGCGCGCTTCCCTCACCCCAGAGCCCTCTCCCTCCCTCGGCTTCCCCCGCCGCCTCTCCCAGAGCTCGCGGCCCCCGCTCCTCTCCTCTCCGCCAGCCCGCCCCGGCTCCCCGACGGCCGGGCTGCTCCGCGGGCCGCGCCCTGTCGCCGCTGCCGGTAGGTCCCCCTCGTTCTCCGCCTGGACCGCGCGTCCCGTCTGCTCGCGCTCATCATGAGCATGCTCATCGCGGCTCGGTTCTGAATTGTAGGCTTCACTTCTGCTCCTTTCCTGCTCTTTTTCTTTAGAATCAAACTTCTTTTTCTCTGACGTTCTCGTGCTCCCTTCCTTTACCCCTTGATTTCATGTTCTTTTCCTCACGTCGGTTATGCTCGCAGCGCCTTCCTCACTCTGACTTCTCTTCGCTCTTACTCCTACTTTTAGATTCGGCCCTTTTCTTCACCTTGTTTTTGTTACATTTGTCACTTTTTCCTGAATTTCTTCTGCTGTCTCTCTCTTTGCTGTTAGACTTACGTTCTTTAACTTTCTTTTCCTTTTTGCTTTTTCTGTTTGGACTCACACATGACCGTGATCGGTTGCGGTTTTCTGTTTTACCCTCACGGGCCTTCTTTGATTTTCTTTCAGCTCACCCTCATCTGCTTTGATCCGTCTCTCACCACTCGATCCCCTCACTCGTTCAACAGAGTGAGTCAACAGCTGCTCTCTACGACCCGCTGTATCATGAACCAGTCCTACCAAGATGAATACGACCAGGTCACGTTTCAAAGGGTTCATGGATGATGATCCAGGTAACCATGATCAAAATGCAACAAAAATATATGGCCCTTTAAAGTTATCAAGGTTTTTAAAAAATTAACATCTTCATCAAATTATGTTACCAAATGTCTCTGACTTCAAGCTTTTTCTAGACTCTACGTAAGATTTACAGTGTCTGGGTTTCTTAAGGAGGTAACATGCAGACAGTCAAATTTTACAAAAAGGAAAGCTACACATTCTTTTGGATAGTGGATTATAAATTTAAGGAAGTGGGGCTAGAGGATGGAGTGAACTTGGAGAGGAACAAGAGATCACTGAGGGGACATACTGACAGACAGGTTGAGGAAGGAGAAAAAGAACAAGGAAAGCGTAAAGAAAAGACGCTTCCTCATCCGGCAGGATAGTGTTAGGATCATTTATATGCATAAAATTCATGTAATTAATCATCATAATTTGGGCTGAAAGGAAATTATAAAATCAAGTACTTACCAATAGTATATAAAGTAGCCCATATTTTTAACTAAAGAAAAATATTTTAGTTGGGAGACTTTCAATTCATTATGGAAAATTAAGTATTTGAAATAAACGTTTAGATGAAAATGATAAAATGTGCACCCCTCCCTGCTTGGACGTATTTTGATGCATTGACCTGTCTTGTTGTTTGTTTGTTTGTTTGTTTTGTCTGCTGTTGCCCCCGCACGGAGGCAGCCAGGCTATGAAGTAGACAGTCCTCAAGGGAGGGTGTCGAATCCCTAATTTTTTAAATTTTAAAAGCCACAATCCAGACTTGAGACCAGAGAATTGGAAAAATACCTGATGGGTCAATATCTGTGTTCTCTGCCCCCAGGACTGAAGAGTCTGTAGACTTCTGAGAAACGAGAGAAGCCAGGGAAAGTGAAGATGCCAGGTACCTGAAAAAGGACCTGTGCCCAGCTTGCCCCTGGATTCATCTGAAGAGGGTGTGGTAAGACTTAGGCAATAATAAAACACTCCTCTCTGCATGATTTTGGAGATTCCAGAGCAGAAGGAATGTCACTTTCCCTACTTTGAGAAGGCGCTCAGACCCCTGCGTTCTCCCTCACTGCCCCGTTGTCCATGGCACGGGGAGGGACAGAGTGGCAGTGGCGGGCAGTGTGGGATGCTGGAGTTGAGACGGGGGCGGAGATAGGCTCCCAGGGGCCCTTTGTGCCCCAGGATGGCACGTGGCACAGCAGGAGCGTCCCCCAGGAGCCAGGGGCTAGGAGGGGCTGCGGCAGGGCCTCTGGGGCCTGGCTGCTTGTCTCACTCTCCCAGCAGTCTCAGGAGCTGGTGTCCACCACAGGGACACCGGGACACATGCGTCACCAGCCAGGCGCACAGACAGGGTGCCAGCCGGCCACCGGGCAGCCCCGGGGCCTGCGTGCAGTCCCGTGTAAGTGGAGGGTCTTGAGTTGACTGGGATTGTTTTTCCAGCATCCAGTGGAAGAGGCGCTTGAAAGAAATTGAAACTTAACATTCCTTGCATCCTGGAGCAAATGGGCTGGGATTTATACCCACTATATTATTCATCGTGATAGATTTTGAAAGAAGTTCGCTTTCTAATATTATTAGTAACAAATAATGTCTTTTTCAGATTCAATATGACCTGTCAAAACGTTACAAAACACTAATCTCAACTGGTGTAAAATTCAGATCTGAGTCTCAGGCAGGTGCTCAAATGTTAAACATACTTTCTTTTTTAAAAAACCTCCCAGCGTAACTACACCAGTACCAGCTAAGGTTACCAAATATGTACTGTGTGCATAGATGACATACTTAGTTTAATCCTTTCAATAATCCTGTGAGGTAAAGTCTCTTGTTATGTACATGTTTTATATGTGAGGAAGCTAAATAAATTGCAGGAGGTCACAAAGCTTGAATTTCTGTGTAATTCAAGAACCCTTTGCACAACTGTTCTGCCATTCTGCCTAGAAACGAATGAAATACTGACTAGTCTTTAAAGTCACATAAAATCATCAAAATCCACGTTTTTCCTAATCTTTGAAGTTTTTCTGTTGGAGAATTTAAGGCAAATTCAAGAGGGCTCTTAGCCAAGACACACCACGTAGTCTTAGGATCCAGTTTAACTCCAGTTTCCAGAGAAGCAAGACGGCTGTGACCTTCTCTTTAGACAGCCTGGTCGCTGTCCTGGTCGTTCCCCTTTGCGGCTCACCTGGCACGATCAGTAGATATTTCTTCTCCCCATTTGGCCCTAAACCCTCAGATCAGTGTCCTATTTTTCGGTTTTCACACTTGAGCTTCTGTGCTTTAGTCTGCTTTCTGTCCTGCCCCCAGACCCCTGAAGACTACTTGTTTATCTTTCCTAGGTCAGTGACTTCATTTTGAAACCCAATATTTTGCAGAGAAAAAAAAAAAAAAAAAGGCGGCCCTGTTTTCAACAAAATCCTTTTCGTAAAGGCAACTTGGTTTTGCCTGCCAGAGCGATGTCATAAAGTTCTCTCTGCTGTCAGTGAAAACTAACCTAAATAAGAAATAAACGAAACCCAGACTTTGTGACCTTTTCCAGGATAACAGGGCTTCAGAAACATCCACTTGAAATGCGACTCTCATCTTGCCATTTTCCCCCATAATAAATAATTATGGTGATTTTTTCCCCATACCTCTCATCTAGAAATATATTGTTTTGAAGAAAAGTTTGAAATTTAAACACAAATCTCACCAAGAGTATTTGGTGTATGTCTTATAAAACTGTGCCTGAATAGAGTTGTTCCTAAAGTTCTGCTTTTGACCTTAAATTAAAGTTTAAAGAAAGGAAAGGGATTATTACTTATTATTAGATTTTTATGTAAAAAATTATGAACTTTCAACGTATAAATTTCAGGTTTCCCCAGCAGGCGTTATTACTTTCTCTGATTGTCTTTTCATTTTCCTGTGCTGTCCATCAACCCACTGCTTCCCATCCTTCTGGGATTTTCCTCAATTTCTGTTTGCATTACAATGTCATGTTTCTCTTATTTTAAGTGATTTTAATTTCATTTTTAATATATAGTGAGAACACACTGTAATAAGTTCATTTCACTACTTTTCACTCTCAAAATAACTTTGTCTTTTGAAATTTTTGCCTCCTAAAGTAAGTCAAACATTTTAGAGTCTTCATAGAAAGAAATTTCTCTTTTCTCTTTGAATTTTTTGTATTTATAGAAAAGAGTTCCATATGTCCAAACACTTTTCTAAAGTCATGGTGTTTAGTGAAATAGAATCTTAAGTGTAATAAACATTTCTCCAGTTGGATATTTCTATTTACAAAATTAAGTGAATTAATTTATGGCTTTATGTTTTTATGCTGGAAGAAATATTATTTTCTTTCTTTTCTTTCTTCACAGTAGGAAGAGCTCTGTTGGGTGTTGTCTGATTAAGAAAGTAGCATGTGCTTATTTACAGCACCTAGACTATGAAAATAAATCAGCAATAGACACACAGCAACACAGGCCTACAGAACATAGTACTAGGTGAGAGATGTTAAGAAATAGAATGTGAAACTATCTAAGTAAGTTTAAAATATCTGTGCAAAAAACAAAAAATAAATTTTGTAGAAATATTTGTGAACATTTATATCATATGACTTAGAATCGTTGTCAATGGTGGAAGGGTGGTTTGGGTGATCTAAACGGGAAATGTGGATAAAAGAATAAAAGAAATTTCATATAACCTCCCTCAAACCCACCACTTACGGATCACCGTAGGTTGCGTATTTTGGAGTACAGTCATCCAGATACACCCCCCACACACACAGTGGGGTTATAATCTGCTTTTGGTCTTTGTTTTCATTTAGCAATACGATAGGGGATACATAATCATCTTCCACGTAGCTCATGCGTGGATGCGCGTGACTTACTGAGTGACTACCCTATTGATACACACTCAGACTGCTTCCAGTTTTTTTAGTAACTCATCTTGCAATGAGCATTCTTACACATACATCTTCATCTATTTGCTTTCACTAGAAATGCACCTTTAAATTATTGAAACAGGTTGTCAAACTGCCCTCCAGAAACACCATTTGACATTCCCAATATGGAACTTTCTGATTCCTACCGAGTAAAACTTGTAAAACAAACCAACAGAAACAAGTATCTCCATGTTCCAGCCATCGGAAGGTCCAGATCTCAGCAATAGAGTAAATTTACTCTCAGAGTCCTTTCTGTCCCGTGGGAGACCAAAGACTACAAAAGCATGTTATTGTCAGCTCGCAGCTGACAGGCGAGCACTGCCTTCCCCTGACCTGAGCGTCAGGGACTGAGCGAAGCACACGGCCAGGACGCACGCGGAGCTGCCCTCGGGCCGTTTCTATGACTCCGTCTAAGCGGTACATCACCTTTTTTGCACTTGTGTATATATCAGAATCCTGAAGTTTATAAAATCAAAGCCTTTGATTACTGAGAGTGGGACTTGTGTTCTAAGCAATTATGAGTTCTCTGTTTTTCAGTCTGATTCTTAAAGTGCCTTTTAACTTCTCTTGAAGGTCCTGACTTCATTAGTAACCTTATGTCCCAAACAGTCAAATAAGTTTTCAAACACAGCTACGAAAGGAGACAGCCAGCGGTTCCTGGGCGCCCCCCCCCCCGGCCCCCCCTGGTGGCTTCCCGCAAGCCCGTGAGCTGCAGGGCCCTGAGCTCCTCGCTCCAGCGTGCGGTGCCCGTTCCCGCAGCTGGGACGTGGACACGTCCACTCGACACCGCCTCCAGGATCCAGAGCAGGTCTTCCAACAAATACTTGCTAGTGAGGTAACTCACAGTAACAATTAGGAGTAACAAATGTGAGTGTCTGGAACCCAGTAAATACTCATTCAGTGGTAGCAATTGTCAATACTAAGATAAAACATGGGGGTGTTGTTGAAGGAGAGAAGCAGAAAGCAAACAATTTCAGACAGTCCTGATGGCTGGCGAGAGCCCCAGTTTCGGTGCTGGGGCCAGAGTGCATCTAGAAACTTGGGAATTCATACGGACTGGTTAGAGGAAGAGAGGGAGTTGCTCTGAATTAGGCTCAGCGTTCAGGGCTACCAGCAGCTTCTCTGAACGGAAAACACCCATGTGGCTTTTAACAATGTGTGAATGTGAATAATCACCTCCTCAGGGAAAGCTTTTCCCACCCAGTATCATCGCTACCCCCAAACCACATTGAGGAAAGAATTGCTAAATACCTATTTTTCTAATGCTACTAGGTGGCAGGAATTCAAGTTGATAATCTTTTTTCGAGGCATATCTTTATTAAAGGGGAATTATTCAAAGCCATCTGAGCGGTAACTTTGACACAAAGGCTAAATGACCTGATAAACCTACTGTGGGTCAGTGGCCCCACAGCACCAAAGAGGAGCATTTTCAAATGAAAAAAAAACCTCCAAAAGGAATTTCTTTAAGTGAACTTAAATTCTTAAATTTAGTGAGTCTGATTTATTTCTTGCACACAGATATTGTATTACTAGATATTATATTGCTGGAGAAGCTGAGCTGGGATAAAAAGAGACTAATTCTCTGAGGATGCGGAAGAATCGTCTGTTGATCGCTCGGAGGAAGGCACTATATAAATTACATTATAACAGTACTGCCTCTTTCTGATAACACAGCACTGAAAGAAGAACTCAACCTGACAAGAAGTCAAATTTACTGTCATACTGTTTTGATTCTCTTGCTGATGTGACAAAGCGCATGCTGATACCTGCTTTTATTTGATTAACTTCAGCTGCTCTGGATGACGGCTTGACCCCCTTGAAGTACTGGCTGTAAACTGTCAGCCAGTACTGGTAATATCTGTGGGCCCTGTGACCGAGCAAGGAGCGTGTAACCCACACCCCGGAGGCAGAATCAGGCCCCCAAAGATATCCGCATTCTAACCCCCCATGTCTGCGACCACATCACATAACATGGCAAAAGGGACTTGGTAGATGTGAAGTTAAGGATCTTGAGATGGGAGGTCAGCCCGGCTTTTCTGAGCCTGATGTGCCCACAAGTGTCCTTACAAATGAAAGGAGGAGGCAGGAGAGCTCGAGCCCGAGGGGATGTGCGGGTGGAAGCCAAGTTCAGAGAGAAAGCGAGAGGGAGATGGGTGTGAAGACGCTCCGCCGTGGCTTCCATGACGGACAAGGGCTCACACGCTCAGGGACGCAGGTGGGCTCCCGAGGCTGGAAGAGGCGAGATAATGGGTTCTCTCCTAGAGCCTCCGGAAGGAATGTAGCCCTGGATTTCAGAGTCAGGCAACCTTGATTTTAGCCCAGTAAGACTGATTTTTTGGACTCCTGACCTCCAGAACTGTAAGTGGTAAATTTGTGTTGTTTTAAGCCACTAAGCTTGTGATAATTGTTATAGCAGCAATAGAAACTGACGCACCACCTCTGGGCTCATGGCACAGAGCCACACTGGTGTCACTGTAACTGAACTGAGACAGCTTCCTGTGCCTCTAAGCCAAGACGGCGCTGCGACCATAAGCCAGGGAGGCCCTGAGCAGAAGCTTACTTCGCTTCTGTTTATCTTCAGCCCTTTTGAGAAATGGAGTGTTAGCGAGGGTTCCTAAGTATTGAAAGAAACCAGTCCTTTCCTGAATTAGTTCCCCTCTCTTAGTTTTTTAAAACCCCAAAACATTTTCCAAAAATGTATTTACAGCTCTACACAATGACTTCTAGTCAACTTGGCCTCTCATCTGTACTCAGAACTAAGAGGAGACCACAGGTTGTTCACAAAGTCTTTAGAAGGCGGCGCGATGTCTTCACCGCGGTCACAAGGTTTGCCCACGTCCTTGCGCTAATAGGCTGTGCTTGGAAGGAGCTGGAGGCAGCTGATCAAAACCTCACACCGGGGCCAAGGGATTGAATTATGAGCGTATAAGCAGCTGCGGTGCTGAGCAGCACTCACCTCCCACTAAGGAGCACATGCGTTACCCAGTTACCCCATTCTCACCATCCCTGTTTTCAGGGGAGGAGATTAAAGCTTAAGAAGTGGCACCATGTCCACACCACCTACAACTGTCTGTGGGTCTGATGGACGCCAAGTGTGAGCTGTCAATCACGACTCTACGTCCCTCCTCCACATCAGAAGCCCTACGGCTGACAACCTGGCAGGTTTTCTGTATGACAGCATCACAGCAGGTTTGTTGTTTTCTGGATGTTCTAAGTGCGCTACCCCAGCAGGTTCCTGAGGACGCAGGAAGTGTGTGCTAGAGGAAACCTGTACTTTGTACCCGATGCCAGGCACAGCCCTGCGGCCACACGCAGTCAGGGGATGGGCAGCTGGGAAGTGCAGGCGTGGCTGTTCCACGCAGCACCCTCGCTCTCATGGGCCCAGTGGAAAAGCTCGCTCACTGAGGTCACAACAGTGACTCCATCAAAAGTAAGGAAGCAATGAAAATGACTGAGTGCACAGTTTGATGCTGAACGCTGCAATGGTTCCACCGAGGAAGAAAGGCTGGAGGAGCCCGATGAGGTCCGTCAGACTGGGTAGCAAGCCTGGCGAGCGTGGACGAGGCCGACCAGGATGACACACACCCAAGATCTGGAGTAACGAAGTCTTGGGGGAAGACTAATGCTCAGAACCAGATAAAAATAGTAAGGAAAACGAGAAAGTCAGAGTGGGAAGAGTTTTGAGAAGGGAGTGGCCCCCGGTCTGACAGTAATGGTGCGAGGCTGGCGGGACCTCTCTGTCCCATCGTGCTACCTTTTAGTACGTTTTCTGGGTAAGAAGATGACTCATCAGACCTGACTGGAAAAGGCGTAACGAACGTTGATGAGAAGGACTTGGAGCCCCAATTTAATCAAGATTCTGCAGCTGAACCACTGCATCCCAGGGGAACGTATATCGCCTGGGAAGCAGGCCTGGGAGCCAGGGAGACCTAGCGTCTACTTTGTTCTCCAAGCAAGTCACTTAGCAGATTTAAATTTCAGTTTCTTCACCTGTAAAGTTGGGATAACGGTGTGTACCTAACAGGGCTGGGGAGACACGTCAGTGTAAAACACTGTAACACAGCACCTGGCGCAGGTTAAATGCTCGATGCACGGTAGCTCTTCATTTCATCATTATTATTTTACAGACTAACTAGTTGAAATGGCATCAAAAGTCTTTAAGGAATTGTGAGGAATAAATACTATGAGTAAGTAAATAGTCAATGAAACCGGAACTGATTGTAGTAAGGACAGTTTTGGAGCGTTTCCAACGTGAACAGCCATCCCCAGCAATAGTGTGGGGTCAGTGGGAGCAAGCCACGCCAATAATGCAACTCCCTTTTTCTAAAGGGCGATATGCTGGAAGTTAGAACGGTTTTGTAGGCAAGGAGTGTTGGAACTTCAGCATGGCCCAGAATTCAAGGCATCCTTATGAAAGAACTATGGACTTGTCGTTTTAGGTAAGAGGATCTTTAACTTGTTGAATAATCCGAACAGTGCTAGTTAGGAAATGTTATACATTCAGAGGAAGGTTTCCAGGAGGGACAACTTAGAGGTTGGTCCCTCAGCCCTAAACTGTTCAACATTTTCACCAATACCTTTTATCCTAACGTCTTCAGCCTGGTGATCAGTGAAAGAAGGCTGAGTTACTAAATTAGGATCAAAAAATTCTCATGTGGCTGAAACACAGACCAAACCAAACAACACAAAATTTGCCCACAAAAATTGTAGTCTTTCACTTTGGTTCAGTATCAAACTTTATAAGCAGAGCGTGGGGTGCATGCCTTAGCAGTTTGTATTTTTTATAAAAAGCAAGGTCAGTACAAGTCAACCGTGCAGCTTTGCTTCCACGCCTGGGGATATTCAAGCCCAGAGAAGAAATGACCTGGCCGGACCTGTCGCTGTGTGCGAGCCTGCACTAAACGGCCGCTGAGATTCTAGGAGCAGCCGTTCACTGGAGCCTGGCGTGTTCTCTGTCCCACAGCTGAAGTGGCCTGAAGATCTGGATGGCCCAGCAGAGTGCACGGTGACGAAGGTGAGGGAAGACGCATCCTGAAGAGAGGCCAGAGGGCCGCAGGTGGGCCTTCCCCGCTGCTGACCAGGGGGCGGGGCAGCCGCGGGGCCCACGGGGGCTGGGGTGGGGGGCCTGAGCGGGTTGGTCGCAGCGAAGGTGCAGGTCCGGCTGCCGGGACTCACGAGCCCTCCCTCCCCTGCGTGACGGAGCTGAGCCGACTTGGGCTGCCGCCCACGTGCAGTAGGGTTGACATTAAGTTCCTCTTTCCTTGACCCTTTCAAGGGAAGACTGGTTCACAGCTCAGTGCAGGTTTTTGAAAAGGAATAGTGTGTGGCTGGTGGTGAACAACTTCTGCCCGTCCCCACTCCAGAGCCCCTCTCAAACTTCAAGGTGCATGTGCAGCAGCGGGGGATCTTGTTAAAACGCAGATTCAGATTCAGCAGGTCTGGGTAGAGCCTGAGTCTCGGTTTCCAAGCTCTCAGGTGACGATGATGACCCAAGCCCATAGTTTGAAAAGTAAGGGACTAGCAGATTTAAAACGGAAACGAAGTGGATATAGGGTAGCGGGGGTCCGCACTGGCCGCTCACTAGAATCACCAAAATACTGACATCTGGCCTGATCGAGACCAGCTGAATGGGACTCTCTGGAGATGAGGCACGCTTTTCAGCTTCCCCATGATTCCTACTCTCTAGATTGACTGGCTGATGCATCTAAGAAGCTTTGGAACTAAGAAGCTTACTTTCTGTAATAAAAAAAAAAGAGATACAGATATATGTGTGTGTGTGTGTATATATATATATATATATATATATATATATATATATAACTTATGTATATAAAACTAAGAAGCTTTGTGACTTAGATATACATATATAAACTGTAAAACTTCTTAAGTATCACTATATATGTGTGAGTTATAAAAATATATGTATAATTTAACATATAAATAATTTCTGGGGGAAGTTTCCATTAAAACCATATATATATAATATATATATATATAAACACATAATACAGGAGGTACAGGAGCTCCTAAAGCCCCCTCTACCGTAGTTGTAAATATAGTTGGCAAATTAATATCTAGTGTATGGTTAAGAAATACATCATTCCAAATGTGAGAACTTTCATGATAGTATTAGACAGTGGTTCCTACACATCACTGTATTAAAAGTAAACCATGGATACACCTTATACCCAGTAGGATGGCTTCTATTTAAAAAAAAGAAAAGGAAAGAAAAGAAAAGAAAAGAAAAGAAGCCTTGTTGAGAATATGGAGAAATTCGAACCCTTATTGGTGGGAATGTAAAATGGTGCAGCCACTGTGAAAAACAGTCTTGCTGTTCCTCAAAAATTAACCGTAGAATCACCACGTGACTCAGCAACTCCACTCCTGGGTATATACCCAAAAGAACTGAAAGCAGGATCTTGAAGAGTTATATTCATACTCATATAAATATATTCATAAATAGAACATATTCATATTCATATAAACTCTGTTTGTGGTATTGTTCACAGTAGCCAGAAGGTAGAAGGAACCCAGGTATTCAGCTACAGATAAATGGGTAAGCAAGAACGATTTACAGATACAATGAAATATTATTAAGTCTTAAAAAGGAAGGAAATTCTGACATATGTTGCAACATGAATGACCTTGAGGACAATATGCTAAGTGTAATAAGCCAGACAGAAAAGGATAAGTACTGTATGATTCCACTTATGTACCTAGAGTAGTCAATTTCACAGAGACAGAAGATAGAAAGGTGGTTGCCAGGGGCTGTGGAGGGGGGAAGTTTCAGTGGTGCAAGATAAAAGAGTTCCGGAAATGGATGCTGATAAAGGTTGCACAAAAATGTGCATGTTTAATACTGCTGAACTGTACACTTAAAAGTGGTTAAGATGACAAATGTTATATGTATTTCACTATAATTTTTGTAAAAAGTAAACCAATGTAAAATCTTAAATATACCAAGAGCAACTTTGCACTATAATCTAATACGGATAATATATTATTATTACTTTGTATTTTGTATCGTTACAATTTTAATACTGATAATGACATTGGGAGATGCACAGGGCAGACATGATCTCTATTTTTAAAGTTAATGAAACTGAGGCTCAGAGAGACAAGACTAGAGCCCCGGACTCCTGACTCAAGGACTGGGTATCACTTCCTTCCATCTCTTCCCTGGCCACACTGTGCTGCTAGCGGCTGGGTTTTTAGGGGTGTGTGTGTGTGTGTGTGTGTGTGTGTGTGTGATAGTTATTTACATTAATACTGTGCTTGGATGTTTTTGCGATTATAAACATCTCTGATAGGTTGATGCGGGAGGGCTGTTTGTCTCTTTGCCAAGCTGGTGACAATTTAATGATAGTATTGTCAACCAGTGTCTTCGATGCTTTCACATTTATCAGACAGTATAATCATCTCTACTATGCCAGTTGCTCACACACCAGAAATGAGCTCCAGGAACAGACCATTACTCTGACAAGGATAATAGGTCATTATTACCAAATCAGCAGCACAGTGCTTTAAAAATAAACGACCCTGCTTCCCATCATTATTTATTTTTCATAAGCGCCTCAGGTTTGTCTTAGCATCTAACAGCAGGAGACAATTATCTCATGACATTCTTCTATTTTTTAGCAGGTCTTAAATGGTCTTAAATGGTAAATGGAGCGTTTCTGCTCACCCCGATCAGGAAGCCTGGGTGGTTTTACAGGAGCATTAACAGGAAATGGGTCGAGTTCGTGTTACCTGCACACCAGATACATACAGTCTTTTCCTTTCCATCCAGTTCTGTCCAGAAAGAATGGCCAGCGAGGAAGGTGGGAGTGGAAGGGGAAAAGGAGAAGAGCTATGTACTCATCCCATGAATTAAGGTGAGTTTTTAATGTTCTCTTCATGCTGCCTGATCAGCATCAGAGTGTGCAAACAGCCCCCAAAGCTCTCCCTTCCCTGTGGGAGTGTTTTAAAAGGGGAAGTCCTAACTCGTAAAAGGAAAAATTCTCCCCCACTTGCCAAGGACTCCCCCACCTCTTCCTCCGTCAGCCAGGACAGCCTGAGGGGGCTGGACACCTGCTCTACCGCCTGGCAGGAGGCTCTGCGCAAAGGAAGAGGAGCCCCCGGCCCAGCCTGGAGCCGGAGTCTCGGTACATCACCCCCCGGAGGGAGGAGGGCGCGCGGGGGCCGGGGCGCTGGCGTCCCGCGGAGGGGAGGGGGGCCCGCTGAGGAGCCCGGCTTCCTTCCCAGCCGAGAACCGTCCTCTCAGACGCGGCCGCTCGCTTTCCAAACAAAAAAGAAGCTTGCAGCTGTAAGAGGCCGCGGTGGGCTTCCTGCTCCCCCACACTTTTAGAAGCAAAACCTATTTATGAGGCTTTATTAAGTGCAAATAAGTCCCTCGGCTTCAACGGAGAAGCAGCAGCTGCCGAAGACGTGGTCATTTGCATATAAATGACATGATTTCAGCTCCGAGAATATTGAAAAATGTACCTGTCGAAAATGGAATCCTGATAGAGTCACACATATTAAGGTCAGATATTGTCGTTTTTAAGGCTGCTGCCTGCGGCTGGCTGCACCGCCTCACACATTCAGTTCTGCTTGGGTGATACGAGTTTTATCTTCTATGAAATGGAGAATTTTTATTGTGAATTAATTAGACCGCTTTTTTTTCCTTCCGAAACATGAGCGCATTTAGGTCAATAAGCTAAACGCTCTACAAATGCAGAGGCTCCGTGACAGCCGAAGTTACCAGCGGCAAACCGGGCTTTCTGCACAGCTGACAACGAGGGGCGCGCGCCCAGGGGCCTTCCGGAGCGGAGACCGCGTCCTCTGCTTTCGCTCCGCCCGCGGCAGGGGCAGCTTTTACTGCAGGGCCGAAGGGAGCGCTTCCATATTCTAAGAAGTTTTCCAACAGCCCGGCTAACAGATTAGGGGGCAAATTACTGGAGCCCTGGAGGAAGGAAATGGGTTCCTCTGAAATCTGTCCCAGCTTTGGCCCTGCGTCAACCGCGGGGCGTGCGGGCTCCTCTCCGACCTGCGAGCAGAGATGGGCGGAGGCTGCCGCCGGTCCTGCCCGCCCCGCCCCGCGCCGCACCCCCTGCCGCACCCCCCCACCCCCGCCGCCGGCCGCCCCCACGCGGCCGGCCGCCGCAGCTCCCCGGCGCAGGGAGACGGCCTCCCGGAAAGGGCGATCGCCCAGTGGTAACTTTAGATTCTCGTGCAGAACAACAGTATCTTGGGATCCTTTAAGTAACAGACTTTATTTGTATCGATTCAGCATCTGATCACTGCATTACTTATTTATTAAATAACTCAGGTAACAAATTCGCAACATATTTTAAAACCCTGTGTTAACATTTACTGGATGACTCAAGTCCTTGGTGTGCTGACACTTTTTAAAAGAGATAATTAAAGACGACTAAGAAAAATTAAATAGCTAGCAGGGAAAAAGAAAAATTTAGAAACTCACCATAAATATATGTCCCACAGAGAACTTTAAAGCCTTTAGAGAACTCTATTATGCTAACTTGAAAAAAAGAGTCTCAGTGACAATTTGCTGATGTAGTCGGTTTATCCTCTTAAATATGGAGATTTATATGCACTCTTTGCTGAGGTTCCTATGATGCTTTAGGTTTAATAAAGACTTTAAAACTATAAATTCTAAAATGCTTAGTCCTGGTAACGGATCCGATTATACGCATAGAAGATGATTATATTATCCAAAGTTTGGCATCCCAGGATTAGAGAAGGGTGATTAAAACATGGGGGGGGCGGATCCAGGTACTGTGAGGCCTGAGGCTTACTCAATTTGGAGGACTCTGTTTAAGGAAGAAAAAAATTACTGATACACAGCTGAGTACAAAGTGAGTATTTATTTAGGCAGAGACAAAACAAATTATAAATTTGAAAAAGAGGGAAGTCACAACACATTATAAGCCTCACAAAAGCCGCAAAACTAACCTACTGGCTACACCTCTGTGACACTTTCCCCACGACTGGCCACCTGTTCAATTTACCCTTTAATGTGGTTGATGAAAATTTGTTTTTTATTAGTGATAGTTTTGAAAAGTTTATTTCATCTTCACAACTTGCTATATGTAATGTCATGTAAAGTTTTAGGATTGTTGTCAAACTGAAGAGAACCTCTCTTTCATACATGGGCTGTGAAGTTTCACGGAACTGCAAGTTTTCTTGTGGAGCAACTAACCCTAAACACGTCCACATTTCCTGACATCTAGGGCCACAGGACACATCAGTTTCTGCTGCAACGTGCTCCTTGAGTTCTCCTCTTTTGTGTCCCCAGAAATAGTGTTTAGAGATGCTGTCCCTACATCAGGGGATGGTTAGCATTATCTTTAATACATACAGAATTGACCGTAAGCAGATAATTAAATGTGTTCCCAACTCAGCTTTGATGTGGGTGAAGGGGAAGAATCTTATTAGAAGAGCGCCAAGGAGAGGTTTCCAGCCCTCTCTGCCTTTGGATAGGCCAGTGGGTCTTACATACCTACCCCATCAGGGCTGACTTCCAAGGCGCGGTGTCTGGGATGAGGGAATAGGGGTGTGAAAGCAGAAGACAGCTGAACAGTTTCCCTCTGGCAACACAACCGCTTAAAGCTATTTTAAAAAAAGGCTATTCTCTGACTCCCAGAAACAATACCCCGCAGGCCCCGTCCCACCAGCATGCTCAGTACACCAGTTCAGTCCTGTCAGAGTAGAATTAAAACCAGAAAATGCCCCAGAAATAGAAAGATAAGAGTCCCCAGTGGAGGCAGGTTTCTCTGGGGGGTAATTGACTGAACACAACCAATTCTCTGGTGGATCAATGGCCATCATCTGCTGGAAGAGCTTTGCTAAAAGCAGTGCCCAAGAGCTGCCAGACAGGAATCGGGCACTCCGACCTGTCCTGGACGGGAGATGAAGCTGGCAGTTTAGACTGCTGAAAAACAGTTTGAGATAAGCTGGTAGTTCCACAGAAATTAATCCGTGCCTCTAGACAGCATGTAAGCCTATTGGAAAGCTTCTTCAGTTCAAGCAGTTAATAATATATCAAGTCTTGTAGCTTAAGGGATACAATTTTCAAAATTATTGTACTAAGGGAATCATAAATTCCACCAAGACGAAGGTTGTAGTCCAGATATTTTATTTTAGATTTCCATCCGGGGTGTACTACGCCACTCCACATGAAAGTCAAATCGTCCCTGTAAAATGGCTTCCAGGTGATAAGTTTACCCCGAGGGCTCCAGTAAAGTCATGCATTCAGAGTTATATCTGACTTTCACAATCTATAAAGACGAGTTATCAATGTTTTGAAAGATTTGATAAGCAGGAGCAAAAACATGGCTTCTAGATGCTGGCATTTGTCTCACTAATGGGAGCAGCATGAGAAGCAGCAGCTCCTCCCGGATTTGGCTGCAAGCACACTGCTGACGTGCATTTGGAGGCCGCCGTTTGGCGCCTGTGGGAGTGTACTTGTCTAACCTTGCGCTGACTCTAACAGACACAGGCAGCAGTGATGTCACTGTCAGCCACATTCAGCTTTTTAAAACAGGGGCGCCCTCTCTGCCAAGGCCTGTCAGGTTCCGGACCACTGCATATTAAAAACTGTGTTCCAGCAGCACCGTCTGGCCTAGGGGACATTTTATTAGGAAATGATTCTGTCGTTTTGTGGGGGGGAGGGAAAAAATGCATTTCACCCAATAGAATTCAAAGGAATAATTGCTGTTTCTTCCCTCCCCAGAGCAGGGACGCCGTGGACTTCTCCAGTGTCTCGCGTGGGACACCACAACCCCACTTGGTGAGGACAGAGCTAACAGATGCGTTAGGAAGAGGCAGGAGGCTGAGTTCTAATTAATCTCCAGTTTGAGCGTTGCCTGTCATTGCATCCTTCCTTGTCCTGCAAGGCAATATTTTCATAAGTTGCTCCCTTGTCACCAGGGAAAAATAATTAGATTCTTTTTTTTTTTTTTTTTTTTTTTTTCAGAAAGGTAAGGTGGGTAGGTCTGCTGCAGACACTTATAAAACAATAATAGTAACAACAAAGGCCTCCCTTGCTTAGCTTGGGTTCCCGGGAGGAGGCTCACTGTGAAGAAATGCCTTGAGCATCATCACTTGAGTTCATGGGACGAAAGACAAGGACTGGCTGCACTGCTCCTCCATCCAGAATTTAAAACCACACCCATTCCTCAGAAACTCACCATGCACTTGAACAAAAGGACACTGCGGAAATGCTTCATTTACCTAGCTAACGCCAACAGTAAATGGGCTGTTTTCCATGAAAGTACATCTTCCAAATAACTAAATGATATTTTAATTTTAACCCATTTGGTGTAACCACATCGCATTTTAGCATTTCTGCAACAATTGCCATACTTCCCTACCTTTTGGATTACTAATTTTTTCTTTGTGAAAACAAATTCTCATTAGTTACCAGCTCCCACCCAGCAGTGGTGCTGGGGCTACCTGCCATTCCCTGCTGTCTGTGTCCAGAGAGCCCTGCCCTGGACGGCCCCCTGAACCCCACTGTCCAGACACCTTCTGTCCCCCTCCCGGCTTAATTTTTTTCTCTTCATCACTGCCTAGCATGCTCATCTTTAACATGCTGTGTCTTTGCTTTATTTTTATCCTGTTTATTACCTGTCTCTGCCAGGAAGGCAGAATTTTTTGTCTCTTCTCTTCACTGCTGAGTCCCCGTTGCCCCGAGCAGCACCTGGCACACGATTGTTTAATAAATGGCTGAAGACCTCAGGCTCCAGGAGTGGGTGATTTGTGAGAGCACAGAGGAGGACAGTGGATTGGACTGCGGACATGGTGATGGGGCTGGGCTGTGGAGGAAGAGAAGGCCGGGGAGGTAACGAAAGACAAGCTCCTTGAGATGAGGGCCTGCCTCGTGGGCACCAGGAGTCCCTCGGCACCTGGCACCCAGCCAGGCCCCAGCAGCCCCTCACAAATGTTATCGAACGAATGAACACACTTACTTTCAGATTGGAGAAATCTGAAAAAGGAATGAGGCAAAACTAATCAGTTGTTGATTTCAGTATCCTGTCACCTCGGGTTACCCAGAATTCTGTCACCTGGGTGTCCCCTGGCTAGGCCACCCTTTTCTTTACTATTTAAGACCTCAAGTCTTGTGCAGCACAAGCTGTGGGAAGCTAGTGACCTCCCCAAAGGATCTCAGTAAATCCCCAGGCCCCTGCTCTCTGAGTCACCTCTGTCACCAACCCCCCAGACCTGCCAACGTTCCACCGGTTGTGCGTCCCCTCTCCCATCCTGTGGAGACCAGCCCTGTAAACCCTGGGAACACAGAGCAGTGGCTGCAGCAGCTCATTCTAAAATTAGGGGCTATACAGCAGTGCATCCAACAATTCGTTTGAGATTTCCTTTCCCTGTTCCTGAAAGTTCCTTGGCTTCCTCTCACCGACCGCCCCGCCCCAGCCCAGGAGTCCTCGCGGCCCGCTCTCCTCCTCAGCCACACACAGAGCGGGCCCGGGAAGCCTGGACCGGCCGCAGCGCTGCTCGGTGGGCCTGGCAGGGGTCCCTGGAGCACCGTCACCTGCGGTGTCAGGACATGGTGACTAGGTCTCACAGAGCTGTTTCCATTTTAATTAACTGAGTGTGGTTTGGATTTTAGAAACGCGATTTGGGTTATCTCAGGTAAATGTTTTATGAGCACAATTTCCAACTTGCAAATCATTAGAAAATTGCATCCTTCTCAACCCGTGTGTGTGGTGGGAAATTAAGAACAATTCGAGCGGGTCTGCCTTACCCAGGAGCTAATTCTGGCCGCAAGCCCCAGTGTAGCAGCCGCGGTGGACGCAGGGCGCGAATGAGGGGGCGCGCGCTGGAGGGGTGCTCTCCTCCGCGCTTACCAGGCAGGGGATGTGGGGAGGAGTTACAGCTACAAGAAATTCTGCCTTGCAGCTCACCCTGCTCACACTCCTTTTAGAGATCAAGTTGCAGATAACCCCTTGTCCCCAGAGCAGGCTTTACTTCAGAAGAGCTGGCCGGCCCCCCGGGCTGCCTCCGAGGCCGCCAGCCCCCGGGGCGCAGCGTGTGTGGCGGGCTGCCAGGCGGCCCACGCGCCCACACCCAGCCCCGCGGGCTCACCTGAGGCGGGGTTCCCGGAGGGCGCCGGCTGTCCCTCCTGGAACTGGCCGGACGTGGGAATTCCCAAGCCCACGCCGGACCCCCCCTCCCCGAGTCAGAAACCCTGGGGCGGGGCCCGGGAATCGGGGGGGGGGGGTAACAGCCCTTGAGGCGAGGCTGACTCAGCGCCAGCGTGAGGACCCTCCAGGGCTTCCTGAAGTTAACTCCGGGCATTCCGTAGGCTCCCCGTGCAGAGTCGGGCCTCCAAGTCTGGTGTCATCTGCTCAATCATTCCCCTGCAAGGGGAAAACAATAAAAAAGAAACCTAGTTTTATTTAGATAGATGAAGAAAAAAGGCGCAGAGTGGACGCCGGCTGCTATGGCACCGCAGTGGCGTGTCTGGCCCTGTCTCCAGGCTGCGGTGCTGGTAAGGCCGGGCCCCAGGGGCCAGCGATGGGCACGCAGAGAAGTGAAGACGTCCTTGGACAGTCCATCAAGCTGCCACAAAGTCCTGGCTCCTCTCTTAGAAGCACCTCCCTTGTAGGTGTGCTCTGGCCGCCTCGGCCGCCGGAGGCCTGTGCCGAATTCTGTGCTAACATCCCTTCCTCTCACAGCCACCTTGGAGCAGGTGTTTCTTCTCCATTTTATAAACAAGAAAAGTGAGGAAACCAATCGTTCAAGTTCACACAGTGAACTTAAGTGGTGAAGCTGAGTCTACCCTAGAACGTTGGACTCCAAACCCTCTGCTCCCACCTGCCAAATTCGGCCTGGTCTGATCAGGAGCAGGTGAGTGGGGTTTACGCAGAAGCCGCGGCCGAGGCAGAAGCTCCCTCCCGGCGCCCCGAGGATGTGCGGGCAGCAGGGGGAGGAGCAGGACCGGTCAGAGCGGGACAGATTCCGGGGGTCTTGCAGGGCTTAGTGAGGACTTGGCTGCCTCTGCTCCGCGGGGGAAGGCGCAGGAGGGTTCCGGGCTGGGGACGAGCCCAGTACGTCTTAGCTTTAGGGGGGCTATTCCGGCTGCCGTGTGGGGAAAGGGCAGAAGGAGGGCGGGGGGGGGGGCAGCCGGAAACAGAGGGTCGACTGCTGGTTGCCAGGGGCGGCGCAGTGGGGGAAATGGGCGAAGGCCGTCGAAAGGCACAAACTTCCGGTTATGAAACTAGTAAGTTCTGTGTGTGCCATGCACAGCATGGTGGCTGTGTTAACCGTGCTGCGCTGTATACGTGAAAGTTGCTGGGAGTAGATCTTAAAAGTCCTCACCACAAAAGAGCAAGGTAACTGTGAGCTGACGGGTGTGTTGACTAATCCTGTTGCGGTAACCACTGACCAGTGTATTCATGTGTCAAATCATCACGCTGTACACCTTTAGCTCACACCGTGTTCCATGTCAACTGTGTCTCCATCGAGGCGGGTGGGGAGAAGGCCCTAAAGATGCACGAGTGTGTTGACCTGAACAGTTAGAAGAAAGGACTGCCATTTACTAACGCAGAGGAGCAGAGAGGAGAGCTTGATTTTGGACCAGTTAAAGCCGGAGGGGCCTATTAGGCATCCAGGTAAAGACGTCAAGTAGGCAACTGGGGACGCCAGCTCAGGAGCGAGGCCCGGGCCTAGACCTGGGAGGAACTGTAATGAGCCACCATGGACTAACGGGGCGGCGGGGGGGGGGGGCATGAGGGGGCTGGGGGGGCAGGGAAAGGGGGAAAGGTTCAGCTGGGTCCAGGCAGCCATTACCATATAGAGCCACAGGGGGAGCAATGTCCCAGAAGAGCACGTGTCGGTCAGAAAAGACGAGGCGGACCGGAAAGGGGCATTGCTGCTGCTGACAGCGAGTCCCAGGGAGCGCAGGGAAGGGCTGGGGGTGGGGGGAGGTGGGGGATGGGGTCGGGCAGTGTGGCCTACCGGACTGAAGCTGCGGTAAGTGTCCGGGGCCGAGGAATGATGGTTGAGTTTGGGCCTCCCTCGGGGAAAGAGGTCACGGGGAGAACGGGTAAGCGGGGACCCGGCTCCGGGCGCCAGGGCCCGGCGCGGCTGCGAGTGTGCGCATGCGCGCGCGCCCCCGCGCGCCCCCGCCGCTCGGCTCCTGCCCCTGGGCTCTGGGCTGGGCGGGGTTCTTCGCCCGCGCTCTGCGTGCCGTCGGGCTCTTCTCCCGCTGGGCTGCTGACTGCGGGCTCCCCGGCTCTGCCTGGGCTGGAGCTCCTCGTTCGCCTGCACTGCTTTGGAAACACCGACCTTGCCAAGGTTCCTCCTGGGGCTTCACACAGGCGTTGCGTTCCTGCCTTCTTCAAGGCCCTAAATGTAAAGATGCCTTTGGGACTCAAGGGCTTTCCCAACGTGTGCCTGAACCGAGCTCATAATTCATCACGTTTCTGTATCCTTTCCCTCACATCCACCCCCTTAACCAGCCATAAATGATGCCAGACTTTTGAAGGCCAATGTTTTTAATTTTTAAAAAGAGTTAAAATCAACTTTCTTCTTTGTGGGCATTTTCTTTTTAAATTTCTTTATAAGATTGATGCCTTCTGTGATTTAAAAAAAAAAAAAGGATTCTCTTGTCCTCGTCTGGCGCTTGGAAGCACTTATTTTCCAACAGAACTTTTCTAGGAACCTTCTCTTACCTGGGGACAATGCTCTGCCCACAGCCTTTAACAGTTAGGGGTTTCTGCCCTCTTTTCCACATTGTCTGGTCTCCTCTTCCTGACCACCGACTTGGCACTGGCTCTCCAGGACCCCATCACCGTGAACAGTATCAAATGCAAAAATGTCGCCCAGCAGAAGAAATAAATGAGAAGATGGAATTTGATTTACTACCGACCTAAGGATGAGAAATAACAGAAAAGGCTCATTGCACGGGGCACCATCAAATAAAAAATACAGGGCAATAAGGAGAACAGAGAGAAGAGACCCTGTTAGTGGCTGGTTATTCTCTCCAGAGATGCAGTCTTTGTTAGTGATTGTTTGCAGCCCTGAGAACTGTTTTCCTGTCAGAGATTTCAGGGCAGAATGAAACTAATCACTATTAAACATTCATTAGCAGCTACCAGGGAATTGGATCAGAGCAAGTAATTGCTGAGTTCTGGTTTTTAATTTTCTTGCAGCACAAGAGCACAGAATTTGGTTAGCCTGACTGGCAGGTGGCTGGACCTGCACCCTGCTTCTGCTGACTTTGAAAGAGACCTCCTGGCCCACCTAGGAGGTGAAAATGTCCTTTGCTTTTCAAGTAACCAATAAGAGCTTATTAAGTACTGGCCGGATTGGAGCACTTCCCACATTCACAAGGGGTAGAACTTACATGGGACAGAGTTACAGCTGAGTGACAGCCGGGCAGGTGGCATGTCTTTTACTGTGTCAAGCTTACTTCTTGGGTAGCGAGAGAAGAAACTGCTGATGTTTGTCTGAAGGAGGCAGAAAAGAAGTAGGCATGTTCTACACGGGGAAAGAGCAGACTTGGGTTGTGTATCTGCTCTGGTTAAATTGTGGTATTGCCTGAAACTGTCTTGGTCTCGCCCAGCGGGCAGTCCTAGTTGAGCCTTATTCTGGCTGCAACACACAGAGTCTTCTCACCTTCACCTGCCCCTGGCTGGTGCCGATCAAGAGCCGTCAGCAAAGCCTTCCGAGGGTCTCCATTCGGTCCTGTGTCTGGATTAGCATCAGAAGTCACAGCGAATTGTTCCTGTCCCCTCTCTGACAGTCTGGAAGAGCTGCTGCCACATCCAGTCAAAGTTAACTTTGCTTTTCCCAGAGGAGTCATTCTTAGAATACTTTCCTTTCTTGCAGAGTTCTAGTGGATTTTAAATAGCCTCAGAACAAGATTTTATATATATATATATATATATATATATATATATATATATGAAGATAGATACATATATTATATAGATACATACTATACATTGATAACTATATAGCATTAGTACTATTGCTAGTAATTCATAATTACTAATCATTACATATTAATTTATAGATAATATATCTATATTAATACAATATATGATATAATGCATACTATTATATACTACATATTATGTATTAGAACTATAACTATCGAGAGGAATTTATAGATACATGTATAGATATCTAGATGGAGGTAACACGTGTATCTCCTTACCCCCCCCCCCATCGTTTTCAGTGATGCAGTGCAGAGCTGTCTCTGGTGTGGGACGCTGCTCCTGAACCACTGCACCGGTATCTACAGCTGCGTCTCCCTATCCGTGCCTGGGTTATCTCTGTGTGTCCCCCTCTCAGGAGGCACTGGCCTCCTGCCTTGCTGGCTTTGCTGACGAACACTTCATCTTCCTGCATTAGGCACATAAAGGTGCTGCCTAGACTGTGTCCTTGCTGGGCCCAGACGAGACTGGGGGGCAGCCCAGGCTATTTGGCTGCTCCAGGGACCTAGCTGAGGCCACAGCCACTGCACAACTTTGGGCAGCAGCCCCAAGACTTATTCTGGTCCAAATCGCAAGCCAGAAGCAAAGAGCAGGTTCAGAGGCAGGGAGGACGTCTGCCGGGATCCTGGAATTTGTCCCGCTATTGGCCATCTTTCGTTGAAAGGAGCAGCCAGCGATTAAACATCGAACAAAAGAGAGATCGTGCATGCGCCCATGCCCCCCGCCCCAACCTCAGGGTTCTGGAAAAGAGACCCCCCCCAAGGGGAAAATAAAATTTAGGAGGCTTGTTGAACCCACTGTAGAGCTGATCCAGAATTTAAATTGATTCCATAATTTATTGCATTTTAATTAGCAATCACAAGAGACCAAGTATTGTTTACTCTCTTGTTAGGAGCTCTAGCTGGAAACAAATACCAGAGTCTTAATAAGGATGAGTTATATTTACTGTTTTCCATTTTACAGTCTTGTTATAATCATCACAGGAAGAGATTCATTTAGTGCTCGCCTGCTCTTGGTATGACATTTGTTGACCACAAGGGTGCCATAAAACCAGAACCTACCCGGTAAGCCAAGAAGGAGCACCCCCCCAGCCCACCCCACCCCATACCTACTCCTTCATTGTTTTCAATAATATAATTTAATGGAAATACTTCTGGCATAGGTTAGATGACATGCGCTCCCATGTGCCATCGTCACCCAAAATGCATGTAAGTGACTGCTGCTGGCTGTTTATCTAGGGCAGAATGATGCTGCAAACAGCAGCCAGCTGCGTGTACCCGCGCGCCTCCAGCACGGAAGCAGCAGCCAGTGAGACCGCGAGGCTGTGGGTCCGCTGCAGGGCAGCCTGGCCGCTGGTTAGGCCCCAGTCTGATGGGGCACCGCGCTTGTTTTGTTTCATTCTGTTACTTTTGTGGGCTTCTAAATACCAGTTATTTTTAATGGCATTTCCCCAGGGCCAGAGCTCCAGGGGTTTCCAAACGGCTCCTACCATTTTCACTCAAGCAGGAAGAAGAACCCTCGGCCTCTCGACTTGTGGGCTGGGGCTCTGGTGCAGGGTGTTTCTCTGAGAGCCATCTGGGCCCTCACTAGGACATTATAAAGTGCCTTTAAAATGCTGCTGCATGTGATTACAGTGGTGCCCATCAGTCACCCCAGCTCTGCCTCTTGGACTGGGTGTCCCTGCAGGTACTCGAGCTCATTATCTCAGTTCTAAAGGATGTTTCATTAAGCAAAGTAGGAAGACTTGATTCCAGAGGCCGCCTTCAAACAAGGATGCTTTGTGTAATCTGAATACACATACCCTTTCGAGGCCTTCTCGTTCAAAACAGACTTTCTTCCCCCGAAGTAGGTGAAGTCGGTGCCATTCCTTACTCCTTGTTTTTTTTTTTTAACCCAGTTTTCCACGCAGCCACAGAGGTGCCGATCCAATGCTCAGGTTTTAATTAAACCTTGTTCCCTGTTAAAAAGCTGCTATTGTTCTTTTCATTTAAATAGGACTCTTCTTAGATCTTTAACAAGACCACAGAGGAGTGATAAATCTAAGTAATCGTCCTTATTAAGAGGAGATTATTCTCACAAGACTGTAACAGTCACCCGAGGAACTGAAGCCATTCCAGGCAGCGCTCAGAGAGCCCTCCTCCTACCCGAGTACAGAAACGCCTCGTTAGTCACTTTCTTTGCAGCTAAATTAAATTAGATGGCATTCTGTTTATTTTTCGTATCTTTTGCTAACAGAAGGAGATTTTCCCTTTGATGATATTAATCAGGAAACCTCAAGTCCAGCTTGGGATGGAGATGACCTCTCCCTCCCACCCTTCCTTCCTCCCTTTCACAGCTGATGCCTGAATTCCTGCTCTGCCAGGCACTCTGCTGAGGCAGTAGTGCCTCAAAGATGAAAGATGTAATTCCTCAGATGGCATATTATCCAGTCATCTAATATTTACTAACCATCTTCCATTTTTACAGTACAAGACACTGTAGTTTGGTGCTGAGTTTTCAGAGGGAAAATAAATCTGGACACAGTCTTGCCTTCTTAGAGCTTGAAATGTTGCATGAATACAGGCATTGACGTAACAGTTCCATAATTGGTTAATTGCAACCATGGCAAAAATGTTATGAAAGAGAGGACAGGGTGCCCTGTGAGCAGGTTCCAGGGAGTTGGAAGCAGTCCCTTCAGAATTATCCGCATAGTTTGTTCTATTACATATGATCGGACCTCTGCTTTCCTGTCTCACAGCACTGCCCGAGATGCCTTCCCATTTCCCGAGCTTCCCATGTAAGCAGTGGCTCGTGGTGTCTTCAGTTTTTACTTAAAACCCATGTCCTAAACAGGCCTCCCTTGGTGAGAGAAAGCTGACGTGACATATCTGGAATAGAGCTGTCAAAGAAAAGAGATGGCAGCAGACTCCAGCACCTCAACGCTTTACTTCAGAAGTATACACATGTGTGCACGCGCGTGTATGTAGGAGCCTGCCAGGAAACAGGTGCCCTAAAAGTCTGGGGGAGGGGGTGTTACACCAAAAAAGAGAAAGTGTTGGTTGTCAGCCTTATTGGTCCCAGCCTTCGTGTCCAGGTCTGCAGCTCATATCAGTTCAGCTCTTATACTGAGCTGCAAGTAAACTGTGATTTCTTATTTGGGAACTGCTGATAAGAACTGATAAGTTTATTGCCTCCTAAATTGCAAGTAACGTGGAAATTGTGGGTGTTACTTGCAAAATTCATCCTCAGTGAATGAAGAAGAGAAGCAACCTAGAGCCATGCAGAGATGGGAATTAAAACTTGCCCTTTGGAATGGAAAGTATCCATCATATGACCAGAAAACAAAAGCTCTCTTTAATCCACCCAACAGGTCAAGAAGTTTTCTTGAAGAACAAGACCAGCAGTCTGCCTGCTGGGAAGCCTGGACTTGTAGCCACCACACCGTGTGGATTGTCCGTGGGCTGGGCTGGATTTCAGCCTCGCAGACTCAGAACTTCAACAACCCACCGGGAACAGATACACTTCTGAGATAAAGACTGACTCGTGAGGCTGCAGGAGAAAAGCAGCATGCCGGGACGCTGACTGACCACAAGAAGAGACTGTCACAGGGGCCAGAATGCTCAGAAGTCTGCGTGACCGCTGCGTCCTCGTCCTGAAGGCAGACTCCAAGTCAGCACCGGAAGGTTGCTGTGCCAAGAGGGAGGCCTATGGGATCAGAACAAGAAGAGCACAATGACTTGAATGTTCAGGGAAGCCAGGCCAGGGCAGGCTGCCGGCTCCACCTAAAGCTGACTGGGGCTGGCGCACGCCCTGGCCTCAGCTAGCCTCGGCCCCTGGGTTCGTCCTTGCCTTAGGGACGCCTGCGCCAAGGGCCCAGGACTCGGTTTGCTGGCCTAGACCGCCTTCTCCCGGGTGGGCTTCCCCACACAGCGCCTTGCCATTCACAGTACATAACGGGGAGAGCAGCCTCCAGAGAACCTTTTTTGAGGTTTTAAATATAAAACTACTTCCTCTTTTCCAAGAGATAAATTTTAGGAAAAAGACTCCTCATCTCACATTTGAGCATCTGTGGTAAACATTTATAATTAGGTTAAGAACCAATAATTATATATGCATTCCAGAATCATGACTTCTAAAGGGTAAGATTCCTTTCCATGGTTTCCTGTTGCCTCTGAAAAGCTTGGTTTCGGGGAAAAACAAGACAGCACAGTACTATCCATCTGGAGGAAGTGGAGGAAACAGGGGGTCCTAAAAATAACTGAAATAGGTAAAAAGGAGAACATCGAAGGGCACTGAAGACACATGCACCCACGCCGTCATTTCGGACCCGGTCCGTTCCTCTCCCGGGCATTCAGGGCCCTTTGCTCATGCCATCAGCTGCTGCCCCGGAGTGGCCCTTTTCCTAGGCCGCCAGGGCCGACGGGCTGCTGCTCTGACAGACATGCTCTCCCTTCACACACGCCACGCCTCCCCTGGGTTGCCAGTGGGCTTCACAGACCGAGTCATTCTGTCTCCTTTCCGTGGCTTTGCTTCCCTCTGATGTTCATTTTCCTATTGCTTGGCTCCAGTCTTATTTCCTGGTTTTCCAGGAAGCGGGTGAGGGAGGGAGTGCCATACTGAGGCCCTAAGCACACAAACAGAGTCACTGTTCTCATCACATGCTTCAAACTGTCGACATGAACGAGGTTTGGATTTGGGTGGGTACCACGATGTGCAGGCGTGAATACACATCCACCCACACTTCCTTCTTTGTAGCTTCTACTCTGAAATCCTCTGATGAGAACATGCTTTTGAATGAAGATGCGATTACCTAAAGTAACAAAGGGGGAGATTTGTATTTTTCTCCAAGCTTAATAGAGTTCATTAATACAACTTTTTCTAGGACGGCTTAGCACAAGAGATTTTCAGTGACAAATATTTGCAGACAATGATTAGCAAACTGTCCAATGCTTTAGTTCTAACCATGTATTTGCAGTTAGGAAGAGGATGATGCTTTTGAAACTGAAGATTGGCCTTATATAAATGATACATATGTATAAATGAGCACTATGCTGTACACCAGAAATTAACACAACATTGTAAATTGACTATATTTCAATTAGAAAAAGAAAAGATCTACAAAAAAAAAAAAAAAAAAAAAAAAGATTGACCTGCAATTCAGGACATGCCACGTACTCTGGACTCACATGTGGGTCCCAGAAAAGCAGAGTGGGTTTCTCTTTCTTACTAGCTCCCTTTATGGGATTCTTGCTGCGTACGTAGTTGCATTTCTTGTATTACTAGATCCCTTTCTTAAAAAACAAGAAGGCCGTGAGCTCCCTGTGCTAACACATAGGGCCTTCCTGTGACTCAGGTCAGGAGGTGGGCTGTTCAGAACACCTGTGTCCAAGGGCCTCTGGGTCAATGCCTCCGTAGTCATAGCTAAGGAAAAAGGATATAAAAATTCCTGAAAGGATGCAAATGACCTTTTAGTTTAAAATCATCCCCAGGGGAAGTGGCTCCCTCACTGTGTGTGGCAGAAGCACAGGTGTAGGTGCCCCTAAAATGCCCAGCAAGCTCTTCCATGGTCCCTGTCTTCACCATCTCTGTCCCCGGAGCAAAGGCCTCCGAAATGCCAGAGCCACGCGTGGTGCCAGGAGCCAGACCCCTGAACTCATGACACAGGGTCCCCCACCCAGCGACACCCACTGGACACGTGTGAAGCCGTCCTTGTGCGTGTCTGTGCCCACATGCACTCCGGCCGAGCCTGGCTGCGGGAGCAGGCGAGCCCGGACAGTGGGATGCTGCCAGCGCTCCGTGGACTCCATCCTCAGGCTCGTCTGTCCTCCTGGTTCTGATCTATGAACACGGGATGGATCTACCGCCCAGGACACTTTTTTTCCCCTGGGAATCCATCCAGCTTCGACCTTCTAGCACGTTGTCAATGATTTTTTTTTATTAAATCAATATTCCATATGGAAAAGCCCACCAAACCTGCTATTGTACCCAGACTCACCCGGCCCCTCTTCAGGGAAGACGTCTTGAAGACTGGGTCTGAGCCGAGCGGAACCCACGTGGGAGCCTGTGCCTGGCACCCACGGGAGTGTCCACCGCGAGCACTGATCAAACGTCCGGATCCTGAGGGACGAGCCAGAGACAAAGCGGG
Organism: Camelus ferus; assembly: GCF_009834535.1. Taxonomy (NCBI): domain Eukaryota; kingdom Metazoa; phylum Chordata; class Mammalia; order Artiodactyla; family Camelidae; genus Camelus; species Camelus ferus. The sequence goes on along the minus strand of NC_045704.1, from coordinate 64,727,141 downwards.
GGGTTCGGATCCCGCGCAGAGCGCGGCGGAGCCGGGGCAGCAGTCTGGGTGCGGAGTGCTGGCGGGGCCGGCGGCTTGCTGACCCGAGCTGCCCAGAGGAGCTTTTCTAAAGCCCAGTTTTAGGTTCACAGCAGAATTAGGCAGGAAAGTACAGTTCCCATTTACCCTGTGTCCCCCCACCTGCACAGCTTCTCCCAGTTACCTACCTTCCCCACCAGACGGGCGCGCTTGTCATCACTGAGGAACCCACACTACACGTCGTTGTCACCCAGAGCACATGGCTTACAGGACACTTCACTCTGGGTGCTGTACATTCTACAGGTTTTGAAAAATGTATAGTGACATGTGTTCACCATTATAGTATCAAATAGATTGTTTCACTGCCCGAAAAATTAGAGGCACTTTTTTTTTTTACAGTGGACACAACAAATCAACAGCTCTGTCCACAATCTTCTCTTAGGATGCATTTTCCCAGCACAGCCAAAAGACCCCAGGAATTCATCAGCTGTCCATGGGGGAGAAAAAAGCCCACCCAGGATCCTGGAAGATGTGAATGGAGCTTGAGCTCCGTTCCCAGCACCCTCTGGAGTTTAGCTTGAGAAAATAATAAGAATCTATCGGATCAGTGATCTCACTCATTTGGACCACAGTAAATCTCCTCTATATTACTGCTCAGCCTCTGAGAATATTACGCTGGGTCTCATTTTATTAAAGAATGTCGTGCATACCCAGAAGTCGCTATTTAATTTTTAGCTGCAAGATACAATTTTGAAAAACCATTATCTTGAAAGTGCAATAATCAAACAATGTAATCATGAATGTTAAACCTTCCTGGAATATTATTTTAAATGCTTGCCAGCTGGAAGCACGAGTTGACAAGGAAGAGTGTGACTTGGCTTTCTAATTTGTCGAAGCATCTACACTTTCCAACAAGATGTATTTGTTAAAATCTGTTATTCTCTGCATGATTGTTTTGAAACTATCAAAGAATGCAGAATCCTTAAACAAGGAGTACAGATTTGCATTTTCTATTTGTTCCAGCCTGAGATTTAGGATTAAATTACTTCAAGAGACACAATTGAATCCTTTCTTGGAGGAGCGAGAAGGTCCACATACAACACCAGTTGCCACTGTGTGAGCTCAGACTCATAAATTTCGTGACACACGGGAAGTATCAGAAAACCACGGCCCACACTGTAAGAAGGCCCAGAAGGCAGGGCCCACGCCGCCATGGAGCAGGCACTGGTAGCTCTTCCCATCACCCGCGCATGGGTCTCTACAGGAAGGGCCAGCTGGGTACTTGACCAGTGGCTGGGGAGCCCGGCGGTCATCCAGCGGTTCGGTGGATGTGGCCACCCTCCCTGCTCACAGGAGGTCCTGCAGCGCCATGACTCGCAGTGCAGTGCCCCAGGAAGGATGTCCTCCTTTGTGGCTCTGGACTTTGGCACATGAACCTCCTCCCCTGTGCCTCGCCCTTGTATCTCAGGGACCTCCGCATTCGGTTCCCGCGCCCTTCCTACCTACCCCTCTCCCAGCACTTGTTTCCTTGGGCTGTAACTCACATGTCTGTCTTTACTATTGGCACTGAACTCACAGAGGCCAGGGCCTAAACCTTATTTCCTTTGAATGCCGCAAACTTCGCAGATGCTCGAGGAGCTGAGTGGCTGAATGTGCCCCGCGTGGGGAGTCTGGGGACGGAGCAGGGACTGATCTGAGCTCCTGGCTTCTCTTATTCACACTAGCTTCATGGCCTTAGGCAAGCACTCAACTTTCCTATGTCTCAGTCTCCTTGTCTGCAGAATGGGAATGACGATGCTGCCTCACAGGATGTGAATACTGAATGGTTTACACATATATTGTACTTAAAGTGATACCTTGCACTAGTGAGAGTTCAATAAACCTTGGCTAACAAAGTGAGCCCTCAGGAAGTGAGCTGTCCTTATCAGTCATAATAATATCACTCCAAATGTCCCAGCTCCATTGACCTCCCTGCAACAGCGCCGTCTCCATGTCAGTCAGGGAGTGTGATCAGCTTCACTGGGAAGAGTGAATTGCTGGGAGGTCTGAGGGATTCTGGTAAAGAGAAACGGGGATTTTTTTCCTGGAGCAGGCTTTCCTCAGCTGCTTGAATAACCAAATAGCAGGGCTTAGCCAGCATCTACTTCGAGAGAGGAAGGCTGGAGACACGCCCTGCACACTGCTCCCACCCCCAGCACCAGCCCTAGGGGTCCTCGGGTGGGCCCCGGAGAGGGCGGTGGAGCGTGGGCCTGCCCTTGGCCAGCACTGCGGGCTCTAGTGCCCTGAAAGTCCACGGACCCAGGTGGGGAATGCCGGCCCGGGAAGCGAGGGGCCCGCCCTGCGAGCAGCGGGGCGGCCCACTGGCCACCATCTGAGGCTCGTCAGCGACCTTGGCAGAAACTGTCAGACCTCAAACATCTCTAGGCAACAGGAAAAGGAGGTGTTTGGAGGAAAGGGGTGGGCACGGACTGGGGGTGGACAGGGTGAAAAGTCGCCCTGGACACGGAGGCAGGTGTCTCCATCCTCAGACCGGCCTGGCCCTCGGGGCGGGGGCTGCAGACAGTGGTGGTGGGGCAGCAGTGGGTCTGGGGGCGGCAGGGGACGCAGAATGAGAAGGAGCCGCCCGAGAGCCCCTTCACTGGAGACTGCCCTGAGATCGAGAGGCCCACGCGCACACGGCGGGAGGCTCCGGGATGCAGGTCCCGGGAAGGGGCCCCGCAGGGAGCCGGCGCTCCGCTGTGCGGGGCGCCCACCGCCCACCTGGCTCTGCCGAGCCTCGCCCCCTCCGCCGGTGCGGTGGACTGCCCACCCCTCCCGGAGCCACTGCGCGCTCCGGTGCGCAAGGCCTGCGGCGGCGCGGGGCGGCGCCCCCGGGAGTGACCGTGTGTGCGGCGGTTGACGGCTCCGGGGAGGGGGGCTGAGCCAGGTGCGGTCTGCGGGGCCCGGCGGCCTCGGCGGCAGCGGGGCGAGAGGCCCCCCGGCCCCGACGCCCCTCTCCAGCCTGGCCGCCCCTTCCCCCGCCCCCAGGCCGGCGGTGAGAGGGGTGGGGGGGGCTGGGGGCGTCAGGGGGACGGGGACCGTGCCTGCCCGTCCTGTCGCGCTCACCGAGCGGCTTCAGGCCCGAGGCGAGAAGCCCAGCCTCTCCTCACTTGAGGGCGTCCTCCGGGCAACGGGGCGGCCCTGGCGCGCGCACCGGCTGCCGTGAGCGCCGGCCTGCCCGCCTCCTGCTGGCCGCGCCCCGTTGCGCCTCAGGCGGCGCTGAGGCGGCGCGCTCTCCGGGGGCGGGGAGCCGGGGCGCGGGGGCGCGGGCACCGCCAGGCCCCGCGGGGTGGGACGTGCCCTTCGCGGGGGGACCTCGGCGGCTTGCGCGGCTCCCCGGAGCCAGCGCCGCAGACCGGGGGCGGCTGCCGGCGAAGTCAGCGTCCGGGCCGCCCCGAAGCGGGGGCAGCTGCGCGCTGCCTCCTGAAGACGCCCGGGGGGACCCAGAGGCCGCGCAGGCTGACGGGCTGGCGGGTCCGCGGCGCAGACAGTTGGCTGAGGGAGTCCGGCTCCCGAGGGGAACCCGCGCTGCCTCCCGGGCCGAAGGCAGAGCGGAAACAGGCCCGGCGCTGCCGCGGGCGGACGAGGCCGCGTCTCCCGCCGCGCAGACGCCCCTGAGCGCCGGCGCGGCCTTGTCCCCCGGGCCTCGCGGGGCCGCGGCAACACCCTCCCCGGGAGCAGCCCCGGGCCCTCCAGGTACGCGCGCCGACACGTTCCCTCTGATTTCTAAACTCTTTCTTCCTTGCTCTCAAAAGCTCAGGGCTTAGGGGCAACAACCTAGGGCACAATGGCAAGAACTGACCATTTCTAAACATACAAAAAAAATCGTTAGGAGGTTTTCCCTGACACCATTTTTAAACACTTAAACATTGTTTTAAAGCCGCTTTACGAAGCGCTCTGCTGGGCAGAACTTGCCTCTCGGATCGGTTCTGCTCTGGGTCCCTGTAGCGCAGTGGTGTGCTGCCACCTGCTGGTCACAGCGCAGAGCGCACCCCGGGCCGCAGGCGCGCGCTGAGTGTCCATCTGGAGGATCAGCGTGGGGAGTAGAGGGGAAACCCATTTTCTGCTCGTGTGTATGTCTGAGCTATTTGAATTTTGATTAGCAGACAGCATTTTTATAATCAGAAAAAATACACGTCCACTTTGGGAAATACAGTATTTCATATCGTGATGTTTATTATACCTGGCTAGTCCATCAATACTTGCTGTTTCTTTGAAAAGCAGCAACTTCAACAACCTCACCACGATAATAAAAGCTCTTCTGTCTCTTTCCCAGCACATCAGGACACACACGCACGCATACTTTGCCCCCACTAACTCTGCCTGAAGCAGCAACCGCTTCTCTTTCACTTCTCCTTTCCAGGGCAGCCAGCCCGCCCATTTCGAGCCTGTTGGAGCTTCCAGGCAGACGTCAGATCCCAGTCCAGTGTCTTTCTATGCAGGAGCTGAGCAAGCTCTCCAAGCATTCTCCTCAGAGTCTCTCTAGGCTTGATGCAAGGAGCAGCCCCTCCCACCAGCCCTGGCGGGACTGGTCAGGTGCTCACTGCGAAAATTCCCTTTGCGCAGCCCTCTTGCCTTTTCCCAGTGGTTGAGGAATTTAAGAGTTGTTTTCTATGCTCTTCATACTACTTTGAAATTTCTTCATAGTGAGCCCTTTGGAATTTAGCATCTGTTGTATTCATGCATCAAACAAAATTAAGACAGCAAGAGTCCAATCATAAATGCTGTTACAAATCCCCTCCTGGCCTCCACTTGAGGTTGACCTGACCAAGACCAGGAGACCAGCAGCAGCAGCCGCCGCCGCCGCCGCAGCCCACCAGCAGGTGGCGCCCTAATCAGCCGTATTGCCAGGGCCCCCCACCATCCCCTTTCCCCCAAACCCTCCCTGCACTACACCCTCTTCAGTTTGCCAGCGTTCTCACTTAGCAGTTACTGGGGCTTTGGTTTCTCTTCCCCAGGAGGCGCTGAAATTCCCAGAGGCCCTATTAACCTTCCCAGGATCTTGTCCTGTGTTGCCCCAGCCCCACCCTCCACCCCTGGCTGGGGCGCGTGTCCAGGACTCTGCACATTGGACTCTCAACCAGCCTCATAGAAGTTCACCTGTGGCCCAGCTGATTTTCCCTGGACCCTTCCCAGCTGGTCCAGGAATCTCTTCCTTTCTGGATGAAGTGCTAAGCCTCCTCCAGTACATTTATAGCCTGGAGCCGGCAAGGCCCAACACGACCTGGTCCCTCCCAACCTCATCTCTTACATTTCCTTCCCCAGCTGTCTGCACCGACCCCACTGACCTTCCTCCTCTCCTCAGACAGATGTGTTCAGAGCTGTGGGGAGATCAAGATTGCATCTGCCCACCTCCCCTTTTGCCTTCTGCACTGCAGCGCAAGCCCACCCCGTCCTCTCATTCAGGTCTCAGCTCAGATGTCACCTCCCCAGAGAGGCCTTCCCTGACGATTCTATCTGGACCAGTGACCACTGTCACGCACTGAGCTCTCCACTACGTTCTTCATTTTCTTGTCACTCTCTGAACATTTCTTATGGCTTCCTGTTTCCTTGTGTATTATCTCGTCAGATAATCAACTCTACCTACAAAAGGAACTCCGTGGGGGCGGGGAGCCCACCTGTTTTGTTCACTGCTGTGTCCCCAGCATTCAAAAACAGAGCATGGCCCGGAAAACCACTGCAGCACTCAGCTGTACACCTGAAACTGATATAATACTGAATCATCTCTCCTTGAAAGAAAAAGATTTGATTAAAAAAAATGTTTTAAGTAAAAATTTTAAAAAAAATGACCCAGCACAACACTCGCAGGGGCTCAGTGTTAGTTGAAAGACTGACGTGGGGCGCCCTGGCCACCCTGGCTGGGGTCGCACCCCTGCATCTACAGGTCAGGTCAGGCCCGAAACGGCTGCGGCAGGCTGCATCCAGGCACGCCTCGTGCCTCCGCCCCGGGTGCCAGCAGACCCTCCAGTTGCCCTCGGCAGTTGACCTTCCCGCTATTTCAAGAGGCTTCAACTTGCGCGCCCTCGGCTGCCAGGTGGCCCTGGCGTTTTCTTCTGGTCCTGTTCTGGGTGGTGGGCCCCACAAGCCCCCTGCGGGCCCCCAAGCCCTGCCGCAGCCGCCGTCTCCCTCAGAGGTGCCCCCACGTCGCGAGGGTCACCCTTCCCTGGCCACAGCTGGTGCTGAGGGCCCCAGGATGTGGGGCCCTCCCCCCGGGTGACCAGAATGTCCCTCCCGTTTCGTCCATCCCTCAGCCTTTAGGAACTGGCAGCAGGGACTTCTATGGGCTGGATCTTCGTGTCCCCCAGAACACACGTGTTGGGCTCCTGACCCCCAAGGGGGTGGTCCTGGGGCGTGGAGCCTCGAATAGGGTCAGTGCTCTTGTTAAAGAGCCCCCACCGGGCTCCCTCCCGCCTCTGCTGAGGGGATGAGGGAGGCCTGTGGCCTGGAGGAGCACGAGGCGGGCGCCCTGCTCGCAGGCGTCAGCCCCCAGATCTGTGAGGAATGCATTTCTGCTGTTTACAAGCCACCCAGTCTGCGGGCTTTTGTTCTGGCAGCTCCAGTGGACGAAGACAACGCCCTCTGTGACACTGCCTTGCGTTTGGAACAGGGGACACGTGGCACGTTACCCGCCCTGGGGTGCGGCACCGACACCCTGGTCCTGCGCACCCCCTGCCTCCCCAGACCCCTGCAGACTGGGTACGCGGGGCCGAGGACTCCCCCGGCCTGGGCTCTGGGCTCAGCACCTGGCTTCTCCGGCCTCCAACCCTGCGTGACCAGGGTGAGCTGCTGACTGCCCCGCTGCCTCTCCCGGCTCTGGACCCCGGGGTTGGTACCCGTCTGCTCCCCCGGCTGCCGCGGGCTCCGGCGAAGTAGACACATCCCTTTCTAGAGGGCCTGCCGGGAGCTCGCCGTTATCAGCTGCAAAACCCAGGCTGCTCCCAACATCGCTCTCAGCTTCGGGTGGAGGTTACATTCGCAGCGGGGACTGATTACCTCAGCCTTATGTTCCCGGCACCTTGCATGGTGCTTGATGACAGGCGGTGCTCATGTATTTGTCGAGTTGAAGTGTTTGACAGCACTACGTTTTCTCTTCTCATTTAGAGTGCGTCTTGGTGAAGGATAAAAATTAGGTTCTTTTTCAGCATGAATTTTTTATGGTTGTGAAGTACAGATAACAAAATTGACCATTTTAACCAGCTTTAATTGTGCAGTCAGCGACATTAAGTACATTCACACTCTTGTGCACATGTGTGGTGTTTTGTTTAAGCCCCAGCAGCCAGCGGGGCTCAGGGCTGGAAGCCGCGTCTGCGCAGGCCCCGTGGACAGGAGCACAGGGGCCGCCCACCAGCAGAGCGGCTCCCCTCGGTAGGGACATGTGCCTGTCCCCAGCCCCCAGCACAGCTCCTTGACGCAGCAGGTGCTCCGTAAACATGAAACGAGCCACCAGCACACGCTGCAGATGGGCGGGAACACAGGGCAGGGCCTTAAGGCACGTTGCTTAAGGCCCACAAAGCTGGGTTTGATTTGTTTTCAGTTTCTGGTAAGTTGTTTTGAATAACACAAAATAATAATACACAAAATCCCTTTTGGGGAGTGGAAAACTAGAAGGCTCTGGCACCGCTGGGCCTGGGTGCTGGATGGCAGCGCCCTGCCCTTGCTGAGGGCCGCGGCCCCTGGGCGGGGCAGGGCGTGCGCCCTCCCGGCCACTGGTCCCCCAGAAGTGCTGCCTGCTCCCTGCAGCCTCTGAGCTTGAGGCCCTGCATTGGAGGCAGGTGAACGCCGAGACTCACTTCCTCAGCGTCGTAGTGAGTCAGGCAGCCCTTCGGGCCCCCCGCCCTCCTCCGTAGGACGGAAAAGATGGGGGCATCTTCCCCGGTTTCTCAGAAAAGCAGTACAAGACAGCGTCTGTGAAGGCGTGTAAGAAAGTGCGGCGCCTGCCGCACACACGGCAGCCGGCAGCGCAGGCCGAGTCTGCGTGCTTGCCCTGACGGTGTGTGCCTTCGCCGGCCACCTGGTACCTCCAGGTGCTTGTACACTTTATTTTCTGCCCCCGTCACCTGTCAGTCATCTCAAGGCCTTTGCCAGGTCCCTGCCTGGGGGACACAGGGGAGAGCAAGTCCCCCAGGCACAGGCCTGCTCTCCAGCATCTTCTATCTGAGACCTTTCAACACACCGGACAGTGGCCCGCCCTGCACGTCAGTGCAGAAACGTACTGCGTATTTGCCACATCTTAAAGCCGAGGACAGGGCTTTGGGCATCGGAACACCACCAGCCTCCCTTCCCTTCCTTTCCCTCCAGAGCTGGGGCTCGGTTTCTGTGGTGGTGGCTTTGCAGCCTCACAGGCCAGAGGACACAGAGCGCTTTCCCTCTAAGTCCGTTTGGCAAACTCCTTGCCCAGCACTCACCTCCAAGCTCAGGTCACCTGTGCTTCATTAGGGGCATCTTAATACTGAAAAAGAAGTCCAGACAGGCGATACATAGAAAGGCAAGTCAAGTGACCTGGCTTTGAAGTAAAACGTTCGCATGGTAACTGGTTCCAGATTGCCCCGCGGCCTCGCTTGGCAGGCAGGTGTGCTCCTGAGAGTGAGCGAGCCACATGTCACACTTGCTCTTCTCAGACACTTGCTTTCGTCTCCAGCAGTTCCTGATGGAACAGATGCAAAGGAAAGACCAGAGCCTTGTTTAAGCAGGGAGGGGGTGTTTGCATCCTGACACCGGAGAGGGTCAGATCGTCTGAGAGTTTCCAATCCACATCTTAACAGCTTTCAAAAATCAAACAGATTGAAACAAAACAAAACAATGCAAAACCAAAGCCCCGAGTGGCAGTCGACTATTTGGCCAATCCTCTGTGTAAGGAGAGATGAGGCCCTGCGGTGCAGGCAGCGCCCTCAAGAGGACACGTGTGGTTTGGCTCTTCTGGAAGAAAACAAAGCCTCCAGAAATTGGTTACTGAATTCACAGAAAAAACACCACGGAGTCGTTGGACAACATTTCCTTGTAGTGCTGAGCCCAGAAACCCCTCGGAGACTCCCTGCAGCCAGGAGTTTGGCTTCTCCCACACCGGGGCTGGGGGCAGCACCCGGCCCCGGCCTTTGCCGCACCCCCCTCTCCTCCTCCTCTGCGCGCGTCTTGGTGGGACTTCCTGGGGTAGCAAATGCAAGTGCTCAGGCTCTCCAGCAAGTCGTGCAAACCTGCTGCAAACTGGGGTGAGCAGAACCACACAGCCCTCCGAACCTCAGTGCCACCAGCCCGTGGGCCTTCTCTCCAGACTCCATCATCTCTACAGCAACCAGCTCCCAGCTCCTGGTCCTAGCGCCTCTTCGCTCAAGATCTTGGGAGTGACTGTCTGCTCCTGTCAGCTCAGTGCAGGCGGGAGGGTCTGCGACCTCAGCCAGGGGCTGGCAGACACTGTGAGGAGCCTGACACTTGACGTGGCTCGGGTCCGATTTGTGGCTGTGGTGGGCCTTGGGGAAGCTCTGCGGAGAGTGGCTCCCAGAAGGGAGGCAGCCCTTACGGAGGGTGGGAGACGCATGGAGAATTAGGGGCTGTGACTGGGAGGGACCTGTGTTCGTGTTTGATGGCTGCTGCTACAGATTACCCCAGACTTAGTGGCTTAGACAATACCAATGTGTTCTCTTCTGGTTCTGCAGGTGAGAGGCCTGACAGCAGGCCTCACCAGGCTAAGCAGGAGCAAGGCTTCGGCTGCCTGAGCTCCGTCTGGAGGCGAGAATCTGGGGGAGAACCTGCTTCCTCGCCTTCTCAGCTTCCTGGGCCTGCCGGCGTTTCCGACTTGTGGCCCCTCCGTCTTCAAAGCAGCCACGTGCTCGCTCTGCGCCCTCTTCTGCCATCACAACTCCCTCTCACGACCACAGAGGGAAAGGTTCTGCTTGTAAGGACACGTGTGACTAGACTGGGTCCATGTGAATAATTCAGGATAACCTCCCCACCTCACTGCCCTTAATGTGAATCATGACTGCAGAGTCTTTTGTCATGGGTTGAACTGTGCCTCCCAGACGCCTATGCTGAGGTCTTCAACCGCAGAACGTGAGCTTACTTGGAAAGAGGGTCCTTGTGCATGTGATCAGTGAGGACCAGGGCCATGGGGGGCCTTAACCTGCTATGGCCGACCCTTATTAAAGGGGGAATTGGGACGCAGACACACGTAGAGGGAAGATGATGCGAGTAAATCTGGGAGAAGGCAGCCACCTCCAAGCCAGAGGGAGAGGCCAGTCCCCGGGAGGAACCGACCCTGCTGACGTCTCGGCTCTGAACTTCTGGCCTTCAGAACCGTGAGAGGAGGCATCTCTGCTGTTTAAGCCACCCAGTTTGTGGTACTTTGTGACAGCAATGCCAGCAAACCACACTCTCCCTTTTGCATGTGAGAGCCACTGGTGCTGGGGACGAGGACGGGGCCATCTCTGCGAGGCCACTGCCCCGCTCACCACGGGCGTGCTCAGTGGGTCCTAGTCCAGTGCTATTCACCTGACTTTGTCTTGGGACTACGCTCAGCGGCTCCTACACTGTAAGTGAAGTGATGGACTGGACCACAGGCTAGACGCTCAGAAACACCCCGCCAGCAGGAGTGGAGACAGGACGATCGGTGTCTGTGCGAGAATGCGGCCGGCGCCAGGCAGCTGCTTTGCGTGAGCTCCGACGCCAAGTGCCAGGGTTCATTCCCATTTTTGAGGGGGAGACGTTATGCTCGCAGAATCTAGTGAACTGGACATTATCACCCATTTTCTTAGGACAAATGAAAGCCCGTGGGAGTGACGTCAGCAAAATGATGAAACAGGAGTTTTCTCTTGTATTCCCTGCAAAGAACAGCACTTTTGACAGCCACCCACATGCGGGAGCCTTCGCGGTGGTCCGGGAGTCCGGAGGAGAGGTGCCCGCACAGCCCCGACCCCGGGCACACTGAGGAGAGTGAGAGGAATGGTGTCGCCTCCCCCACGTCACCTCGTCCCCAGGGTGGCGCAGCTCCATGCGCGGGGCACAGTGAGCGCTGGGAGGGATGCTGCCTGAGGGGCCCACGTCTGTCTCGCCCCATCCAGAGCAGGGGCCGGGCGTGCGCTGCACGGGAGCGGTGGGAGGGCCTGCAGTGGGGCAGGCAGGGCTCTCAGAGGGCGTCGAGGGGCTCTGGGCCCTGTGAACAGCTTCACGGAACATCACAGAGCCTGCCCACGAGCTGCTGGGGCAGTTCACCTGCAGATCCCCCTGCCTGGCTCACCGGCACCTGCGTGCTCCCCTCGCTTCGCCCCCACCCCCACCCCACCCCGTGGCTGCCCCTTGCGTGTCCCCTGAAGGTGCAAGTGTGAGCCTCTGCAGATGGCTGGTGCTCATGTGCAGAAAACCTGCCTGACTGCGCAAGAAAGTGAGAGAAACCACACTCACTGGGGAGTCAGTGCCACCCAAGAAAAGCAAACAGGGGCATCAGCACCCAGCCTGGCTTTGCAGGACTGAGACAAGGCGTGCAATCTCAAGATTTCTCCCCGAAGAGGGAACAAGAAGTGTGGAGCGGGTTTATCCACAGAGACGATCTCAGGTAGCAGGTGGCGGCCGGGACGTGGAGGGAAGAGACCCTCATGCAGTTTGTCAGGAATGTAAATGGGCACAGGCGTGACGGGAAGCAGCATGGGGACTCCTCAGAACGGAAGAGCCACCACGTGATCCAACACTTCCACTCCTGGGTATAAACACACAGAGAGCCCTTCCCAGTGTCTCAGAGAGTTACCTGCACACTCACGTCCTTTGCAGTGTCATCTGCGAGAGCCAAGACACGGAACAGTCTAAACGTCTGTGGACAGAGGATGAACGGATATAGCAGGCGTGATGTGCACGTGCAGAATGGAATGTTACTGAGCCTCGAGGGAGAAGGAAATCCTGCCATTTCCAGCATGTCCTGGAGAACATCACACTAGTGAAATAAGCCAGATGCAGAAAGACAAGTACTGTGTGGTTTCACTTATACGTGGAATCTAAAAAAAAAAAAGAAAGAAAAGAAAGGAAGAAATGGAATTCTGGAAACAGAGAAGAACGGCGGTTACTAGGGGTCGGGGGGCATGGGAGAAGGGGACGGGCCGGTCCCAGTGTGTAAGCCCTCAGTTACAAGATGGCTGGGCTCTGGGGAGCTCACGCGCAGCACGGTGCCTGTAGTTAGTAACACTGTTGTGTACTTGAAAGTTACCAAGGGAGTGAACCTTAAGTGTTGTCAGCCCCCAAAAAGGTAACTACGTGAGGGATGGATGTGCGAATTAACCTGGTTGTGGTGATCACCTCACGGACGTGCGTATGTCAGAGCATCACACTGTACACTCTGAGTGTGTAGTTACACCTCAGTTCAGCTGGAAAAAAATGTAAAAATCCTGAAATTGCAGAATCCGAGTAATTGGTTATGAGGATTCACTACTATCTTCTCTATTTTGCCTATTTATTAAAAGTTTTTTAAAATGTGTAAACATGAAAAGGGAAACGAAAAAACTGTACGCACTATGTTCCCTTCCAACGCGAGGTCACCGTAAGAGAAGCCGCGCCCCTCCGGCTCCTCGGGTGGTCCTGCCGCCCACAAGTGGGCCAGGCCGAGCTCCGCCGGGTCCCCTCCCAGCAGGCCGCTGGCCGCTCACAGAAACTGCAGTCAAACAGCCGGCAAGACATGAAAACAACACGCTAACCAGGAGAGTGAGCCTGCGGCTGAGAAGGCAGTCACAGGCTCATGCTCACTGCGGAAAAGGTGTCCCCTCTCCATTGCCCCGGCCGTCACCCTGCACCATCCTGAGCCGCTTCAGTTTGGACCCTGCAGCATTCCTAGCTGGTTCCCTTTGGGTCTCTTTCTTCCTGCTTTCCATCCTCTAGCTGCTGCGTTTGTAATCAGAAAACAGAGACATGAAACCCAGGTGCACACACAGACACACGGGGCTGACGGCGTCATTCACCTGCTTAAGCGTCAAGGCATCCAGCCGCCCCCCCAACCTGTGAAGTCCACGTTTCTAACTGTGGCAGAGGAGGCCCCTCCAAGCGGGCCCAGCCTGCTCTTCCAGCTTCATCTTTCACTGTTCAACACTGCACAACACTGTGTTTCTCAAAGTTCGGTCCCTGAGCACTAGAATTAGCACTTTAGAGCGCTTGTGAGCAACCCCAGCCCTGCTGACTTGGAGTCTTTTAATAGTCACTTGGAGCAACTTTTATGCGCACATCGTGGGGGCCTGCTAATCCAGAGTCACTGTGTTCTTCCCCCGCCCCGTCTCACACACGCTCCCCTCCTGTCCATGTCGTCTTTTGGGGCATTGTGCATTCAGCGTCTTCTCCTTCTCAAGCCGAATAAACGGCTCCCCCGGCCTCTTCCCACAGCGCTTCACACAGATCATCATGACACAGCTGTGTTTTACAGAGCGCGCTACCGGTCTGTCTCTCCCGCTGGATTACGAATTCCTCGCCATTAGGAACATGTCTTACTCACCTTCCTCTCGAGTCACTACACAATTTCTCTGTTTCCGTGACGGGAAGTGTGTAGCTGACCACGCTTCCCTTTCCCCTTGGCCACTGAGTGCACTGAGGGTCAAGTCCACAGCTCAAGCACCCCAGTTATGAAGGCTGCCACTGGCCACGTATCCATGTCCTCTTCTCCCCCTCGACGTGACCTATTTTAATTCATATTTGCCTTGCCCAGAGTTTAAAATCCTGTATGTGACCGTTTTATTTTATTTGTTTCTGCTACCAGCTGCCTTAGATCCTTTCTGGAACAAGGTGAGAGAGATAAATTATTCATCTCAGTATTTCTACCACCCAGGACAGTCTGGCAGACAGAAAATACTCAATAACTGTTTGTGAAATTTAATCAAAGAAATAAAGTTATGTGGATTCCGTGACAGCTATTTGACTCATTGCTTAGACTTTTTTGCTTGCTTCTGGTGTTTGTCACAGTGCTCAGAAGCTGACGCTGCCAGGAGAGGGCCTGACGGACAAGTGACTGTTACTGAACAAAATCCACTTGATTTCAGCCACCCAATTAGCCCAGTTTTCCTCCCTGATCCACGTGTGAGCTATTTTAGGGACTTAGGCTGCTCGTCAGCGCTGTAATCTGTGATTCATCTTAAAAGACGGCGAGCAGATTGGAATCTGCCAGAGCTGGGATGGGAAGCCAGGACAACGTGTCTCGGGGAACAGGGAGAGAGGTGTTCAAATGAGACTGCACAGGGCGGAGCCCAGGACGAAGCGCCAGGGAGGGCACCCCTGAGCTGAGGGGCCGTCAGAAAACAGTGGTCCAGCAAGCGGAGGACCCCACGGGCAGGAGCAAGGCCCCTGCTTCCCGAAGGAGCACCGCTGTGCCGTCCCCGGGTGCTGCTGGAAAGCTGAGTGTGCTCAGCACAGTGTTAAAGCACCAACATCAAATAATAAAACCACGCAGAGTTGAGGGGAAAATCTTGAAAAAGGAAAAAAGTGGCACTTTTTATACTCACTTTCAAAATTTTACATCTACTGTGTCCTTAAGAAAAGCCATCTTCTCCATCCTTATGCATTTTATCCAAAGAAACAGCAGCTGCGCCCAAGTCTCTTTAAATTGGGGATTTTTCCCCTAAGAAACATACGAGCATGTGTAGTCTTGACTTTCTGTTGTCACCTCGTCTTTCAAAACAAGTCACTCACACTTCCAGTTAGCTATTTTCAAAGCTTCATTCGATTGGAATTTTTTCCTTGGAAGGAAAATAAAGGAATGCTAACCTAGCAATTGCTCCACAGCCAACAATGGATAAAACCACATGTCTAATTTCAATTTGCTTCAGATGTCTTTGTTTCAATAAAAAACATCAATTCAGTGTGTTTTCCCCACGAAAGCCTAGAGAATCTGAGATAATTCTTTGAACAACATAAAAGAAAGGTGTTGACATTAAACTGATTCAAAATGGAAAATTTGTTTAAATGAATTTGCTTACATTGTTGCTATGTGTGGTGTGATGGGACAGAAATCCTGGTCTATTGTAATAAAACATGGCTCTTTCCTCCAAAATGAGACTAAGGAGGAACTGTGAGCGTCAGTCAGGGGCTCCCGGCTTGTGTGCGCTGCCCTAGGCCAGGGAGCTGCTGGTGCTGGCTAAGAGTTGTTTTTGGCCTCAGAGGATTATGTGTTATTGGCGGGGCGGCCCCCCAGGCAGCCGAGGCCCAGTTAGCCTGGGGTCTGCGGGCCAACTGGCTGACTACGTCAGCTTGGACCAGGGTCGGGGCTGTGTGCCAGCCCCCTAGGGCAGGGGCCTCCTGCTCAGCTGCAGCTGAGCTGAGAATCAGGCACGTCCAGTCTGTCACCCTTGGCCCAGTCGACGGCACCAGATCCCCTCATTCTGAACCCATGAGTCACACCACGTGGACAGGTGAACCGTCGGTTCAGAGGGACCCCGTGCTTGGTGCGCGTTAGCCTGGCTTCTGTCAGCCTGGAAGTGCGGGTGGGGGCAGCCTGGGAGCCTCTGCGCCCTGCAGGTGGTCTCAGCCTTCCTTGACTCCTCCTGCCGTCCGCTGGTTTCTGAAATCCACTTCCTCGGTGACACTCTAGTTTCCCGTCTGTGATCTGAGTGGACTCAGTGGACGTCCCGACACCATGTCAGACTTGTGCCCGCCCCTCCCAGGGCCTGTCCTCTGACTTGCTAAAAAGCAGGTGCTCCACCCCAACCCCACGGTCCAAACCGGAGGCCTGTCTGGTTCGCCCACTCTCCGGCAAGGTCCGAGTCCCGAATAGCGCGCTCTGTGCCGTCCTCTCTCACTGCTCCTGTTGTGCCGTCAGCATCGTAGCTTTCTCCCACGCGGACAACTCAGAATGCAGGGGTGCCGACACTCTGGGGCCAGTCTTGATGAGGGGCTGATGAGAGCTGATAAATAAATGTGTCCTTCCTTCATCCCCCGTGGACATTCTGAAACACAGTTCATGTGGACCCTCAGGAAGTCCCGCACGGCTCACGCCGTGGCAACTCGGCAACGCAGGCTGCCGCTGGCTTTGCTTCCTTCTCCTTCGCTTTTCCCTCGCCTCCTGGGACCACATGCCCAGGTGAACTGCCTGGATGTGAGCCTTCATCTCAGGCTCGGCCTTTAGGGGAAGCCAGGCAGGTGGACACAGACGAAGTGACCATTTCTCAAGAAAACCACTCTACTCAGTCCCATACTGCTCCCTGCTAGTGACCACGGTGATTTTTCTCTCCGTCTCTGTTCAGTTTTTTTCATCCTGGAGGCATGATGGGATCCTGAACCTCCTTCTCCTTTCAAAGTCCAGATTAAAATGTCCTGAAGAGATGAGGACGAAGACTTGACTGCGGCAGAATGCAGCCAACATCTCAGCCAAAGCCTTAGTAAGGATGGGGCTTCCACAAGGCAGCTGAAGATGTGAATTTAGACAGAAAATAAGAGCTCTTCTTGCTACAAAGATAAAGTAATTATTTTGGGAAGAAGACTCTCTCAGGACTGACAAAGCACACAAAGATCTTTGCTCGTCACACAAATGCAGGCATCCGGGCTGGGGCTGCGAGTCTGTCTCCAACCTGCTCCCACTGGGCTTCTCCACGCCTCTCTCTTGGTAGCAGTCAATGATCCAGACCCCTTGTTTCCTGAAACAATGATTACTTTTAATCAGCGTCCTCACCTCTTCTCCCCACAGACACTCTCAGTGGGGAGGTGGGTGTCATCACTGCCAGTCTGAGGTGTGCCGAGGGGAATCAGGAAGATGAGGCCAGTCGAGGGGATCCCGTTGCAGCCCCACTTCGCACCATGTCTCAGCAGCAGAGGTGTGCCGAGAACATCCCCGAGTGCCCTGCTTGAATTCCTTCCAACTTCTTGAGCACAGGCATGACCAAGGAGTGTGCCAGGCACTTTCCAAGCCCTGACATAAGATTTATTCATTTCCCCATATGTTTATTTAGAGGTGATTTTACATGGAGCCTTTCTGCTAAAATAGGTTTTACCCTTTCGATTGTTTTTATTCTGATGACCCTTATTTGCTTTTGGATAAAATTGTTTATTCTCTGATTCTAATAATCCCATGCATTAATAAAATCATGGTACCTATAATAAATCACACAAAGAAATGGTACTTCCTTCTGTTGCTAAATCTGATCATAGTCTAATGACCACTCACAAGTACCCTAAACCACCATAGCCCTAATCATCCCAATGGTCATTACACCGCGTTAACCTGACATCAGGACCAGACAGAGACGTTACGAGAACAGAAAACCACAGACCTCTCTCTCCCTCAAAAACATCGATGCAAAACTCCTTAGCAAATCAACGCGTCATGACCGAGTGGGTCTAGCCCAGAGATGCAAGGTTAGTTTCACATGGAAGAAAAACAATTACTATTATTCACCATAGTAACAGACTGAAAACAAAATACATATGCTTATGACCATAAATAGGGGGAAACCATTTAATAAAATTCAACATCCATTCATGACTTTTAAGTACATATGCAAGCAGAGAAGGAATGAAAGACAACTTCACAACTTGATAGTGGGGCTGAGATAATCATCAGCAAACTAGTGCTAATGTCACGCTTAATGGTGAGAGAGTCCATGCTTTCCCACTACGATTAGAAACAGGAAAACTTTTCAGTTCTCACCACTTCTACTGCGCATTGCTTTGGAGATCTTAGAGTAATAGAGTAAGAAAAAGAAGTAAAAGACACGCAGATTGGAAAAGAACAAGTCAAGCCGTCTCTGAGAAGCTCACTGTCCATGATAGATAAACCTTAGAAATCTGCAAACTAGACAGATAATCCTCAAAAGTCTACGAAATAAGTTACTGGATCTAATAAGTGAGTTTAGCAAGGCTGCAGGATACAAGGTCAACAGCAAAAATCAATGGTTTTTCTCCATACTAGCAATAAACAATCAAAAAATGAAATTAGCAAAACAGTATCATTTAGAATCTGATCAAAAACATTGAACGCTTAGAGATAAATTTAACAAACTACATACAGACCAGGTCAATGAAAACCATATATCATCACTGAGAGAAATTAAAGAACACCTAGGTGAGTGGAGAGATACACCATATTAATGGATTAAAAGACTTAATATTATACATTCTTCCCTAATTAATATATAGGTTCAATGCAATCTTATTTGAAATACCAGCAGCCTCTTTTGTAGAAAGTGACAAGTTGATTCTTAAATTCATATGAAAGTACAAAGGGCCCAGAAACAGCCAAAGAAGGACAAAACTGCAGGACTTGTGTTACGTGATTTTAAAATTTGCCATGAATCCACAATTATCAAGAGACTGTGGTGTTGGCACAGACATACAGGTCAGTGGAATAGAACAGAGTCTAAAAATAGACCTGTAACGAAGGGTCAGTTAAGTTTTGATAGGGACACCAATGCAATTCGATAGAGAAAGGACAATGTTTTCAAAGATTGATGCCGGGGGATAAAAGAAAAGGGAAAGGGGGGAAAAAAGAACAGAAAAGGGGGGAAAAGGAAGAAATAAAAAGAAAATAAAAGATCTTGACCATCACATCATACAATATAAAAAATTAACTTGAATGGATAACAGACTTAAATACAAGAAGTAAAATTATAAACATTCTGGAAAAAAGCATGAGATGAAATCTGAATGACCTTGGGTTTGGAAGATGTTTCTTTTTTAATACAATTTTTAACGGCTACTTTCCACTTACAGTTATTACGAAATATTGGCTGTCTTCCCCGTGTCGCACGGCGCATCCTTGAGCCTGTTGGACACCCAGGAGTTTGCACCTCCCCCTCCCCTTCCCCTGCATGCCCCTCCCCGCTGGGAACCACTCATTTGTTCCCTGTGTCTGTGAGTCTACCTCTGCTATGTTATATTCACTAGTTTGTCAACTAATAAATTTAAAGTTTATGAAACTAGACTTGTAGGGCCTAAGTCAAATCACATACTTCTTTCTAGACCCCTTAAATTTACAAACTTTGTTCTAAAAATCATTCCTAGAAGCCCATACAATGAGAAGTCCGTCACATCACACAGTGATTCAGAGTCTTTTTAAGCCACAATGGTTACTAACTACAAAGTGAAGAAAAATTAGTATAACTGTAATAATTAGTATTACTTTAACTACAACTTGCTAGCCAAGCCTTTCAATGCCACGCGTCATGAAGGACCAGCATCCCATCACTTAAATAGGTGGTCAGAGGGGTTCCTGTGTCAGGCTGATGCTGACTTCCCTCTGGTCCCTGAAGAATTAATGCTCTCTGGTTTAGAGCAGTGGCCTGTGGCTCATTAGACACAATCATTTGAATTGATGTGAGAAAGACGATATGAAAATATTCCTTGCACGTCTGTTCTTCAAGCCCCGGGAACTTGAAGTAGGAAAGGGGGCAATTCTGTAACTGGAATACTGAGGTGTGAAAAGCAAAATGGTGCCGTCTAGAATTTAAAATAAATTTTTTAAGGCCTCAACTTCAATTCCCTAGAGCAATGGCTGTGTCCTGACTGTCTGCTTCTCCAGGAGACCTGTGTGTGCAGCCGATGTGACGTTTCCCGGCCCCCTGCTTCTCAGTCTGTCTTTTCTAGCATTAACTGCGTTTGTAACCTGAAGGAGGCCAACGGAGAAGGGAATGGGGTCGTGTGCCCCTCCCCCACCCCGCTTAAGGACCTCGTCGGAACCTCAGCATGACAGGAAGACCCCTGACAGTCTGGACCCTACTGCTCCAGCCTCACAGCGGCCATCCTCCCACATGCTTCCCGCTGGTCACACTGACCTCCCCACCACTCTGCACCCACCTTGACCTTGCACGCTCTACACCCGGCCCAGCTGTGTTCCCTGGAAGAATCCTCTCCCCTGTGCGGCCTGATAGATTCTAGTCATCCAACCGTGTTTCCGCCCTTGCAGCCCCGATTTGTAAATACTGAGACCAAGATTCACACTTTGCTAGAATTCCTTCAAGTTTGCTCAGGTGATGGGGGTGCGCCGTTCACTCGTCTATGACTATGACACGGGGGTAACAGACCGGGCAAAGTTCATGAAAACCAAGCAGCAGCTCTGTTTTAAGACCCAAGACAGGCCAGGATCCAAGTGGTTTTGTCTGCACTTCAGTTACCAGAATCGAAGGTCTTCATTCCCGCACTCTGCCGCTGCGGTGCTTCTCAGGCCCTCCAGCCCTGTGTCCCGTGTGTTACCTCCTCTTCCTCCCTGACTCTCTGCACCTATACCTGGCTCTCTCGGCGCCTCCCTGCTCAAGAGTACTTGAAGTTGTTTCCTGGGCAGAGCCTGTCAGAAAAGACCGTCTCACAGGTATGTATCCACCCCCAGGATAGCTGTCTCTGGTGGCCACTCCAGCCTGGTCCAGTCCAGCGGCCACTTATGTTTCAACCCCAGCCCAAGGGTCAGCTTCCCGTAGCAGGGAGCTGTGGGAGGGCAGTTGTCCTTATAAACAAATTTGCTTATAAATTAACAAGCCTGGCATCTTTCCAGATACCTCTGATGCACGGAATTCCTAACTTCGGCCCTAAGACTCTTACTTTGGTGGGTAGAAGACTCAGGACCATAGTTCCAATTTGCCTCCAATGTCGTGAAGGAGAGGACTGAGAGTGTGGCTCTCCAAGCGCTGTCCTAAAGCAATGTCAGAGAGACTTGGAATTTGCTTTACTTACCCTAGAACAATAAACCACATGACGTACCAAGACAGAAAACAAAACCAAGATACCATCTAAAATACGGCCATCATTCTGTAAATGACTTCAACCAAAAAATTAGGAAGACCATAGTCTTAGAACAAATGATAAGTCATTTAAAATAAATGAAATTGTCCTAATTGTTTGCATTTCATCATGGACCAGTGACAATTCCAGATTTGAGAATCTGAGTTAGATGTCCTTTGAAGTTTTCCCTAGCTTTTAAACTCTGTGATTTTGAGCATCTTTTTTCCATTTACAGTTATTTTAGAGGCTTCTACTTGTAGAGTCTTTGTAAATTAATCTCCTTAAGCCCACCCTTAAAGGCTCTGTTATATTGTGCTTGGAGTGGCCACTGAAGATTTTACCTTCGGTAACTCACAGACATGTAATTAGCTGTTCCTCTCCAGCTCTGTGAGGATTCCAGTTTCTTTCAGCCCCACGCCTGGGAAACAGAGCAATGATTCTGAACTCTGACTTCTCCCTTCTCCCCAGGTTCCTTTAGACAAAGGAATCAGGCTTAAGCAGCAGCTGAAGACTTGGTTTTTCTACTGACTGAGAACCCTCTGAGGTTTGACTGCTTCTGCCCAGGTTCTAACCAGGGAATCTTGCCAATCCTTGGACTAAGAGGGAGAAATTCCTTAAGGAAGGGATACCTGACTCCGTGTAACAAACTGGGAGAAGAGAAGTTTGGCCCCAGATACCCTTTTGAATTTATCCCTTTGAAAATTCATTTCTTTGTTTTCTACTTCATCTTGCCAATTACGCCTGTGTGTGCATGTGTGTGCACGCACGCGTGTGTGTGTTTGTGTGTGTGTGTGTTCAGGGGGAGGGGAGGGGAGGAAAGAGTTCAGGCGATGTCAGGACTGGAGCCTAAATGCATCTGAGCAGAGCTCTGTCCCCCCTTTCGCCTCTGTATCCTGTAGCAAGTGCTCAACAAATGTTTGTGGACTTCACCAAGTTTCAAGCACACAAATTTAAGAGCAACAACCTTTGTTGTGTGACTACCAGCGCCAGGCACTGTGATCTATGTGTTGCAAGAGTTATTTCTGATCCTTGCGAGAACCCTCTTGGGTTGGTGAATCATTATGCCCGTTGTGCAGACAAGGAAACTGATGCCCAAGGTAGTTAAGGGACTTGGCCAAAGTCACTGAACTAGTTTAAGTGACTGAACCAAATAGTTTTTGCAGTGCGCTGAGGTGGCAGAGCCGGCACAGGAGTTAAGCTCTGGGAAGAGGAGGGGAAAGGCAGCTGGCATCTCCCTTCAGAGGCTTAGCACAGGCCGGCCCAGCCACGTCTCTGCTCGGGCAGGGGCACTGGTGTCATCATGGGGGAGGCAGGAGGCCTCCTTTTCAGACTTCCAGCTCTCCGAGGCCCTTTAGGTCCAACAGGAGGCGAGGCGTGGAGCCCGGGGCGGGAGCAGCTCCCCTGCCCGCCGGCATGGCGCTTCGCTCGCCTGCAGAGACCAGCGAAAGACGCAAGCAGCGTGTCGTACCTGCCGGGACAGGCAAGCCGCTCCAGCCACACCACAGGTCTCCGCAGCATCACGCAGTAAGGACTGACTCCTCGTCCGTGTCTCAGTCCGATGCAGGGAGAAGCTGGGCCTCGCCTCTGCCCTCCGGGCTGGCCCTCTTTCAGGCGCTTGACCTCACTTCTGTCGCCCAGAAGTCAGCCAGGTGGCCTCATCGCCCTGCTGGGGAGTGGAATCTGACTGTGTGCTCGGGCAGAAGGGCAGTCAGGGACTCTCGTGGCTTCCAGAAGCCTCCTCTGAGAGCAGCAGCTCATTTTGCAGGTTTGTCCCAGATTCGCCGTGGGCACTTGAGCTTTAGGGCCACGTGACAGGCTCCATATATGACACTAAGTACACTTTTCTCTGAGGTCACTGTCACTAGCAGGCTTGCGGACGGGGTGAAGAGGAAGGCGGCAGTCACACTTTCAAACAGCTGAAACATTTCATGTGGCTCTTCAGGGCTTCTTGTCCTATTTCTGTCGTTGTGTGGTTGACTGGGTTTTGATCTGCTAACATTTGTTACGTATTTTCTGCGTGCCAAGTGCTGCGCTTGTGTTATCTTTGTTAATCCTCGTAGCAACCCCGGCAGCTGGAAACTGATAACCTTCCCATTTCACACATGTGAACATGGAGGCTTGACGAGGCTGAGGCTGACCAAGGTCACAAAGCCAGCAGGTGTGAGAGCTGAGGTTTTAAGCTGGGTCTCTGCCACTCCGGACCCTATGCCATCCACCCACTGACCGCTGGCCAGCAAGCTTCTGGCCAGAGCTGGAGCCCGGTCCCAGCCTGGGAGAGCTCTCCGAAGCCTCTGCACCTCTGTCCTGCGAACCCTGTCTGTTGACACACCGAGGCCACCATGTGTCCCTCAGTGATGAGCGCCGCCGGGCACACAGGCTCCGCCTCTCCTTCCGGCCAGTGAAGGGGTGTCAGTGCTTCAGCAAGTGTTCCATGAGTATAAAGCGGGTTCTTTCATGTTTACACATTTTGGCGCACATTTTAAAGACCAATGTCACGCAAAATGAATTAACTTATGTTCAGCCCAGTGTCTCCTAAATAATCTTTAATTCAGTGGGATATTTCAAAAGGAATACTGTATCAGCTCTCTTAAACCACCGTGGTTACAGGCTAATCAGATCTTTCATTACGTGCTTTTAAATGCTTAGAATGCCTGGGAGTGAAGCACCGGGTCAATTAGGGCAAGCCGACTAAAGGTTAATTTACCACAGCCCCGAGCAGGTGTTCTGCCCGTCCTTAAGGCTCGGTGGTCTCACAAGCTGAGCACTTCGCCTGTGTAAACACCATTAACAGCATAACTGGACCCGAGTGGTGTGTCCGCCCCACCACTAGAGAGTAGCTTGAAGAACCCTATTAGCGGGAAGCCGGCGGGTGGGCGCGTGGGGAGCAGAAGCGGGAGGGGGCTCCTGAGCAACAACCGAGCTATAAACACGGGCCGTTATGAGCACTGCTCCCAGCACTCCCGGCACGGGACCCCCTCGGGGAGTTTCACGCAAGCGGGACTTGGTCGCACACCTGGCCTTCCAGGGCCCATGCCGCTCCACTTGCCTCTGGTTCAAGCGACTGAAAGGTGCGAAGAACAGATTTGGAGACCACAGTGCCTTAAAGCTGGGTTGTGCAAGGCGCGCTCAAGCACAGGCCCGAGACCAGTCAGAGGCGGTCCGGCGGCTTGGGTCCGGGCGTGGAGCCGACTCCCATCCCCGCCCTCCTCTCTGGCAGTGACAGCGACAGTGGCGGCCGACAGCCGTGTGTTAACTTCTCGGGGACTCATTACCGGGTCTCCAGGGTATTCCCGTGGAGGTAGGGGAGCCCCAGGAGCACCTGAGCGCCCCCTTCCTGTCTGGTTGGTGGTTCTGTGTCCCGACTGAGGATCAGACTCACCAGGGAGCTCGGAGAACACTGATGCCTGGGGGTCTCCCTGGGGGTGGCATTTCTCACACGCTCCCTGGAGGACCTAATGTATGGCACAGGCTGAGAACCACGGAGGGGCCCCCACCCTTCCCCAGCAGCGTGCAGTGGTTTGGCCCTGGACATCGTGGATGTAGAAATTAAAAAGGAGGTGGGTCTAAGAGCCGCTAACCATGGCCAACAGCAGCCATTAGGTTGGCCAGCTGTGCCCAAACCTCCTTCTGGACAGGGAAGGTGGTGGGCTGTGTCACCCTCAGCGGTCAGCTCCCAGCTCAAGTCCTTTGCCTTCCCTTCTTTGTGCCACATTGCCTTACTTCTTGCCACACGACAATTTCATGAACATTTATTGAATGTTTTCTGTACTTCAGGTGCTGGGCTGGGCACCACAGAGAGAAAGAGGAAGAGAAAGACAGGCTCCTCATCCTTGCGCTCACCAACCTCCACCCGGGGAGCCAGCGCGTTAGAGCGGAAGTCAGCTTCCTACTTACCAGCAGCTCTTGTTAAAGACTCCACGGGATGAGATAAAAGCATAGAACCGCAGGACACTTCCAAGTATGATTAGTGCTTTTTCCCATTACAGGGGCAATTAAGAACGGACAGTGTCCCTTCTCCAGACCCATTCTCCCTCATGCACACATGTACACACACAAATTTTTCAGAAACAGGGAAGAGCTAAGAAAAGATATTTCAGATACCGGTCACGGGCCTGCTGTCTTTTTTATATGGAACCTGTTTGCGGGATGGCCTGGCTGAGCTGAAGTTTACTCAAGGCCCCAGACCCATCCTAGTTAGTCCCGAGTCAACAGGAACCTCCGCCTAAGCTCATTAGGGCTCTTCACATGGCTGCTCTGGAACCCCACACTTGTTCAGTCACTTATGCACCAGACACTGAAAATGTAATAGCCAATAAAGCCATCCCTGCTCTACCAGTGCTGAGAATCCAGCGAGGAAGACAGGTGTCGATGTAGGATAACTATTACGGTGAAGAGGTGCATGCGGCACGTGAGGAGGCTAAAATGAGAGCAGACCTAGGAAGTCAAAGAGGGACCCCTGGGAAAGTGGTCGTGAACCTGGGCGTCATATCTACAGTGTGACAGCCTGGTGGGGAGGTGGGGTAAGGCCGGGCACATTTCAGCCGGAAGGAAGAGGATGAGTGGATCAGTGAGGATGGGCTAGATCAGTGGTTCTCACAGTGTAGTCCTTACACCGCTGCGGGTACTGGCGGCCCCTTCAGAGGTTCTTTGAGGTCAACCTTATTTGCGTAATTACACTAAGGTTTCACCGCCCCTTTTTAACTAGACTGGTATTTGCACTGATAATGTAAAAGCACCAGTTTGCAGAACTGGAGGCCTTAGCACAAAGTGAGGCCGTGGCACCAGACTGTTCTCATAGCCACTGTGTTCTTCCGCCAGGCACTTGCAGGGGGTGGGGAAGTCAGTTTCACTTAGAAGTGCCTTTAATTAAGCCGCACAAGTTATTTCTTTCATTAAATCACTCCCGTCAAGTGCACATGTTTTCAGTCTTCTGTGTGACAAACGGGAAGTGTGCACAAAGCCCTTCTGCTGCATACGGAAGTATGGTGGTTGTCTGGAGGGAAAGCACTTGTTTGATTTTTTGAGTTGTAAATGGAACTGGCTGCTTTTATCATGGAACACAGTTTTTACTTGAAAAAGAACTACTGACAAACTATGGTTATTCCATCTTGGGTTCTTGGCAGATTTTTTTTTTCTTCTGAGAATAAATAAAGTAAATCTGTCACTTCAAGGATAATAACTGACAGTGTTTGTTGCCAAAGATAAAATTCAAGCTTTCAAATAAAATTAGAATTTTAGAAAACTTGTAGCCACTATTATGTGCTTGACAGCATCCTAATACTGAAAGAATCCAATGAGATTGATGATGATACTAATTAATGTGATTTATAATATATTGTATAATGAAGTATGTCAACATTTGGAAGATCTCTGTAACTTGGTGAACCAATCTTTTCCAAATAACCAATGCATAAGTTCACAAAATCACGCGAGGGTAAAGGACCCATTCAAAGTGCAAGATAGCCTAATGGACTTTCATGTAATAGAATATGAGAAGTTCATTGATATGGTTTCAGATTCCATATTGTACTAACTTTAAAAAAATTACCACTTGTCAAGTTTTGATCTAGTATCCAAAAAGAATGTCCACAATCATCAGAAAGAGGCTATTCAAATACAACCCTTTATAACTACACTATCTTTGTGAGACGAGAATTTCTTTACACCTAAATACGGCAACTAAACAGATCGCAGCTGAGTAAGTGGAAGAGCAGGAACGAGAATGCCGGGGTCTTCCGCGAATCCAGAGATTTGCAAAAATGCAGAACACTATCATTCCGACTAGTTAGTTTTGGAAGCTAGCTGTTTTTCATAAAATACGTTATGTATGTTAGCAAGTAATGGTTCTATTATTGTTACGTTAAAAATAATTAATATATATACATTTTAAAAATTTCTCCCACTTCTCAGCTTTAAAAGCCTCAGTTTTAAACTCTGACATGAGAATATTGCCAGACATAATCACATAAATATAAGCTGTTCAGGATTATCAGTAATTTCTAAGAGTTTAAAGGGTTCTGAGAACTGCTGGGCTGAATTATTCTGTGGTAGCAAAACTGTCTTGAATCCAGAGGCTGCACAGGGCAAACGTGGACCTCCCCTCCCGCGCAGACGCTCCAGCAGCCCCGCGCAGACAGCTGTCCTCCGGCGCCGGCTCGGCCGCCAGGCCGCCCCATCCCGCGGCTCCGCCGGCTCGGCGCGTGTCCCCCTCGGCTGCAGCCGCACGAGGGAAAGCTGGAAGGCGGCAGAAGAGCGCCTGGGTCTTCCGCTGGTGTCACTGCAGCCCGCAGCCCACGCAGCGGGACTGGGCGCAAGGCCCAGCCGGCCGCGGGGCCGGAACGGCAGGCGGTGCGAGTGCCCGGGCGCGGCGCGTGCGCAAGGGCCCGTGCGCCGAGAGCGCGGCTCTGCTGGGGGAACTGACGGGGCTCGCAGACGGAGGCGAGGTGAAGTGTGCTGCAGGGGGACCGTCCGGCTGGCCTCCGGAGCCACGGAAAAGACCGTGGTCCTTTCCAGAGCAACGCGAAGGCATTGGATGTTTTAAGCAACAGGTGGCAACAGTCAGCTTTACCTGTTGGGGAACCACTGTAGCTGGGGAAGGAAATAAATGTAGGGGGACAGGAGCAGAAGCAGCGAGGTGCTGTGCTGATCAATCAGACCTTTAGGGAAAAACAGAAGCCTTGATTTGTGGCACTTGCCAATTTCTGTAGTGTGCATTCTCCCGCCACGGCCAGTTTCAAGCACACCGATTTGATGTCACTGAACACAGGACGAGGCAAGCACAATCAACTCTTATGAGCCAGCAGAGCAGGTTTCGGAAGGCAAGAAAGCTGGTTAGGAGGCTACTCCAGACAAAGGATGGCGGTAGTTAAGCTTTCCTCTGCTTTGAACACACAGCTGGAGCTGATGCCAGTCTCTGCAGGTCAGTGACGGAAACTCCTGCCTCCACGTCCACCACCACCACCACCAAATACCACCAAGGTTTTCCAACTATAACTGTGACATACGAGGGTGAGGGATGTGGCTGTCTTCCCCGTCCTCCACAGTCTTGCCTCGAGTACAAAAGTGGGAGATCCTTTAAGAATCTTCCCAGAGCCATGTGTGCAAACACCCTCATATTCTGGCATAGCATTGCTCCCCAGCTCTTCCAAGGAGGGGTCTGCCCAGAAAGCTGCCAGAAAGGCCCTGTTTTGGTTTTCAGTCTCCCCTGATTTAAGTAAAACGATTCCCAAGAATCAAAATAGTGGCAGCCTACAGTCTACAGGTTACAAAAAGCCTTTGCAAGCTTGTGAACAGGGTGACGACCTTGGCTTTTGCTGACCAGCTCGGGGGGGGAACCAGATGACTGTCTGACAAGGATGAAGGATGGAGCGAGGGTCCCACGCTGGGGCAACCACTCGGAAGTTACCAGTTACCTGAGGCTCGCAGCCCAGCTGCAGCCAGACGGGCCCTGCCTCTCCCCAATCTTGGGTTTAGCCAGCTCACCCAGACCCTTTTCCAGAGCAGAACAGTGGCGCGTGTGCCCCTGAAATGGTGAAAAGGGTGCTGCAATTTACATAGCTCCCCCCCTGAACACAACAGGTGTCACTCACTATCTATCTCCCAAATTTTAACTTTTTTTTTCCTCTAGAGGGCCATATGGATTTTTTATTTAAAGAGCTTGCCTTGCTCAAATAATCCCCTTCACCTTCTCTTTTTCTTTCTGTCCCTTCCCCTCTTCCTCTCAGTTTTTCTTTTTCACTTTCTCTTTACATAAAAACACAGGCTGAAGTCTTCCTCAGCAGCTTCAGCCACCCCACCCCGACGGTTCTGGAAGTTGCCGACCCTCCAGCAGAGCGGGGCACCGCTGCGCTAGCTCCCCCTGCTGCACAAAACTCCCACAGGAGCTGGAGGCTGCAGCCAGTTCAGTCATAATTTCTGCATCCCCACTAACGTCTTACATAACACCCAAGTCACCAGACACGGGAGTATGTGAAGGGCAACCAAAGTAGACGTGGTCGGCAGACAGGGAGGAAAACGCCACCAAATGTGACATTCTCTCTTGAGACACATAAAGAAGTTTGCGACTGAATAACATGGACTTAAAACATTCTGTTTCAGAAATTTCCTAAATTCACTGAAACCACTGGTCAAGTAGAAGACCCAAAAGCAAAAGAGGGTGCACCCTTTCAGTTTACTGCAGTGGTTTAATCCAGATATTCCCGGCTGTGCAGATGCAAACCCCGCGTGACTGGACTAAGGGACTGACTTCTTATACAGCTAAGAACATTAAAAAAAAAAAAAATCTCTTATCACCATCATTTGATGAAATAAAGGACATTTTAACATCAAATATTTCAATGAATTTAGCACGATGAAAATTCACTACATTGTCTTTTTTTCACCTAGCGAAGGACTGGTGGAAATTACAGCCCTCTTCTGAGAACCCAACTCTCAGTGCAAACACACCATCTAAGAGAAAGAGACTCTGGTAGGCGACCCCCTGGGACCTGGGGAGAAACGAGGTCGCAGGGGGTTAAACAACTAGCCAGAGCCACACAGCCGGTGATGCTGGAGCTGAAACTCAAACCCAGCGTGCAGCTCTCTCCGTGAATAAAGGTGGGGGGCAGGCAGCAGGTTTTCCCAGCTCCAGTACTGAATAAATTTTACTAGGCGCATTCTTCTGCTCTACCATTCTCTGCCCATCAGCCCATTTTCCTGTTATGCTTTTGACAGGGAGGCCTATGACCTGGTGAAGAGACTCTGGAATAGGACTGTGCCCCTCCCCACCTCTTGTAAATTATTAGCTTCCTTGGTTACAAATCAGCCTCAGCAGAGTTTGGTTATCATAAGCCTATTTCCTGAGGCCTCAGGGACTGCTGCGGAAGTGAAGAATGGGGATTTTAGATCTGAAAAACCTGATTTTCCAGCCCTCGATCTCAGAGGCACCAGGACATGCTGACGAGCACTGACACGGCTGTGGGGAACACTCTGGTCAGGCTGTGGGGCGTACCCAAGTGGGGCGTACCCCCCACCTGCCAGCCGGACAGGTCCCCACCGGTCTTCTCTGCCAGGTGACCTTGGGCGGGTCACTACACCCTCAGCCCACCCGCCCTCTCCTTATCTAGGAATGGCAGGGATTTGCATCCGGTTATCTTGAGGTTGGCAAACAAACACGACAGCAGCAACCAATGACAGCCATGGGACATTTTCTGCTGCGAATACAGGGACCAGGCCTTTCTCCTCGTCAGGCTGCACACAGGCTGGGAACCAAGCAAGAATTCTCTCCTTGACTGTTTTTTTCCCCGGTGTCCTCTACTTTCACCAGCCCTCAGGAAGACAAATACGGGGCCGGCAAAGCTCTCTCCCCGCGAGGAGTGCTCCCGCTCGACGAGGCTGAGAACACGGCGCAGACGCACTAGCGGGGCAGCGCGGCGGCCCACGGCGGGCACGCAGCAAGCGGCCCGTCAGCACAGGGCTGAGTCTACTGCTCGATCACCTCCACTCATTAGAAGTGTGGCCTCAGCCGCACCCCCAAAATGTCCCGAGGGGTCACGGTTCACACCCAGTTGGTCAGCTACTCTT
The DNA here is from genome assembly GCF_009834535.1 of Camelus ferus. NCBI lineage: Eukaryota > Metazoa > Chordata > Mammalia > Artiodactyla > Camelidae > Camelus > Camelus ferus. The sequence continues at coordinate 64,696,871 of NC_045704.1, read as the reverse complement.
CCACGTGGCCGCAGCCCGTTTCCTCCTCTCGGGCCGCGCGGCTTGGGCCTCGAGCTGCCTCGCAGCCAATCGGGAGCGCGCCAGTGCTCCTGGGGGCGTGGCCTCTGCGCGCCCCGGCGCCCCGCCCAGCCCCGGAGCCCCAGCAGCGCGAGGGGAGGGGGACGGCCCCGCCCCGCCCCCTGGGCGGTCCGTGTTCCGCCGGTAGTCTCGGCGCCTCGGCCGCCAGCTTCCTGTCTCCAGAGGCGCCAGATGCCATTCATTCCACTGCCTCCCCCACCTCCTCTCTCTCCCGGCCACTTTGGAGAGTCCCCTCTCCTCCTGCTCTCAGCCCTGAGCGTGGATTAGGGGGTGGGGCGGGCCAGGATTACCCCCCTACACACAAACAGGTACCCCTGGGGGGCGGGGGGACTGGAGAACCGGAGGAGAGGTTCTACATGCCCTTTTCTGTGGTTTGAAAGTTGTACCAAAAACATGAAGTGCTTGTTCAACCAAGTAAGTTTTTGAAAAAAAGAATTTAAATAATGTTTAAAATCATCCCACAGGGACCTAATTCTGTTTTCTGTTTGGGCAGCTCAGTGTAGCCCAACCCTTAGGGAAATCTTGTTTTGTTGTTGTTGTTGTTGTTTTCCTTTTCTTTTAATGTGTATCAGACACCATTGCCAAGTCTCTGGTCAAAAATGTTCCTTCTGTACCCACCTACTGTCACTTGGGGCAGTCGGCCTCGTACCACTGAGCGTGTCAGAAAGGAGGAGCGTCTGGAGGGCTGAGCAGAGGTCAGGATTTAGAGAAAGGCCGGCTTGAGTTTGGGTCCTGGTTCTGCCATTCACTGGCTGGAGCAGGAGTCGCCTCAGTTTCTTCACCTCTCTCAAAGAAAATCAAATCCGCCCCCTTCCCAGAAGTCATAGCAGAGAAGAGCATATTCTTCGGAATTAGATTCAATTCCTGCAACTGTCGCAGCCTTTTTTATCTCTGTGAGCTTCAGTTTCCTTGTCTGTAAAATGGGGATAATAACGTTGGCCTGATTACGCCGTGAGCTGTAAATGAGCTGGTGCACGGACCGTCCTCAGCAATGTAACCTACGCAGGGGACACCAAGTGGTCGCTCTTCCTGTAACGATGTTTTTGTGAGAATAAAGTAAGATAGAGTACCTGGTCCTCAGAAACTTGCATGTGTTTTTTTTTAACATTTCATTTCCTCTAGGTTCTTTTGTTTTTCTTTGTAGAGAGATTCCCTGCTACCTGGCCTCCTTAACTGCTCTCTGTGCTCACGAACACGCTCCTTTTGGTCTGCTCATTGCGATACTCCTCTGTGAAGAAATGAATAGGAGTAACAAAAAGAGAGAACTCAAAACTTCTCTGAAGGGGGAAGGTTCTTTGACGTTTCATCCATCCGTCTATGAAAATGCGAGGTCCTGGGGCTGCGGAGCTGACCAGCACAGATGTGCGCCTTGCCCCTGGAGGTGAGGGAGTGGACTCTGTCAGACGTGAGGAAGGCGTTAACCCAGGCACCTGCTGTGCTGAAAGTCCTTAGCATTCCCAGAGTAAGACGCTTGGAAGAAACTCGCATTCTCTCGCCAAAAGCCCCCTAAGTTTGGGCTGAGTGTATCCAGGAAAAACTCCAACTGGATAAACTACAGTTCCACAGACAACGTGGGAGGGATGACCCCTTTAATGCCATGTATTTAAGAATCAATCCTAAACTGTGGCGAATGGTGCCATTCCCTCAGAGTCTGTGTAACATACAGCAACACACTGGTTTTTCAGGCTTTGTGGGCCTGAATGAATGTGCCAAAGAAAAGTCGAGAACTTTTCAGGTGTCCTTTACTCTCAGGCAAATGTTCATCTTGTAAGGATCCTTGAGACTGAATGTGACCAGGCAGGTGAACAGGTTTGGAAAGAGCAAAGGGCCTTCTGAATACCAGGCTTACTGCCTCCAGCCGCAGCTGCTCCAGCCGGGAAAGGAGCCCAGGGTGCTGGTGGCTTCAGGCTGGGGTTGCATGACAGGCTGGACGGAGCGACATCTCATCCACTCAGTCAGCAGCGACAGAGCACCCCCCAGTTGCCAGGTGCTGGGGGCCAGCCCTGAGCAGCAAGGCAGACCAGACCATCCAGCCAGAAGGAAGTGGGGCCCTATGCAATGATGCAGGGCGTTCCGACAAAGTGGGGAGATTGTACAGTGTCCGCCACACATGTCACGCCCTGATCCCAGGAGCTGTGACAGCTGAGAGCCCTCCCGAACATTCCTGCAAATCCAGATGTTCCTCTTCTCACTCTCTGGCCCCGTTACTCAAGGTGCTGGTTAGGCGGCTCGTCCCCCTTCCAGAGTTTGTCTTTGCCACATCCTGACACGTGCACCCATGAGTGAGTCCCCAGCCCCTGCACTGGGATTCCAGGGTGAAGGTTGTGTTGTATTCATTCTCCAACCTCTAGTACCAGTCAACACCTGCTGTCTAGTGGGAGTTCAAAATTATTGGATGAGTAAATAAAAGGAAGGAAGGAAGGGTGTCAAAGGTGTTACTGAGATTTTGAATGACAGGTCAAGGCCAGCCCAAGAGAAAAATGTGTCAGAGTCAATAAAATTTGCTTCTCATCAGGAGTCATCCCTGCCCTACCTGCTTCTGGTATCTGTCGGGAGTCCCAGTCCACCCACAGCTGCCGAGACATTACCCGACGGTGACGCTGTTAACTCGTGGAGGTTCAACACATTTGCTCCCCTGGCTCAGCCCATTCGCTCTAAGAGGCTTCCTCTCCCTCCTCCCCACCTTTCCGACTAGATCAAGTAACAACCCTGCAAGGACAGCCCTACCCGGCAAACGCTCACCTGACCAGACCCAGACCTGGCTGCACAGCGCTCTAGCTGGGCTGGCTTAGCCCTTTGTGGGAACCTACTTCCAGGAGTGATCCCTCCGCAGCTCTTTTGTTTGCCTCTTTGTCGTCTCACCCACCAGATGGTGAGCATTTTTGTAACTCCTCCCCCAATCCCAGCGCCTAGCTCAATGCTGGAAACACAGGAAGCCCCAGTAAATGTTTGCAAAATGAGCAAATAGTGAAAAAAACAGAGCTTGGGTGCAGTTACTTTGAGGGTCAATGAGCAGAAATAACAGAATGTTTATAGCAAACAAAATGGGAGACTCAAAACTATTTTTAACGGGGAGAAAGGGAGTGTTCATTCAGCATCATGGAGCAGGTTAAGTCATTTGGCAAAGCACTCTGAGAGAGACCTGGGTTTTCTAACCTCAACTCAAGGTTTTCTCATGGCACCTTCGTCTCTGTCACATTATTTTTGTTTGTGTTTTGTAGCCTTTTGGGAATTACAACATCAGCTCATTGTTTGCTGGGTTTCATAATTTTCTCATCCCATCAAGAACATACCATGAGGCACATACAATAATTGCTTTTTATATACCCAAGAATTTAAATTATATTTTGTTTTGCACACTTCATGAAACCCCTTTGAGGTAACTGGGAACACCTGGGGATGTTGTGAAAGCAGACCTAAGAGTGGCCTCTTCCCACTGTGCATAGCAGGGCTCCCACAGTTAAGAAAGCATGCAGGCCCTGCCTGCAGTTTCCTTCTCTACGGTGCGTCTGCTCCTGTGCTGAGAATTCGTGTTCAATTCAGCTGGAACCTGCGGACGAGTGGCAGGATGATACAAATTACTGAGGAGTCAAAAACCTGTGCAGAAGTAAGCATGTTCCTTCAAAATAGTCCACGAATTTAGGCAAAGAGTTCTGTCTTCAATTATTAAACTAATTGTTTCCGTTCTATACTTGGCTCTGCGTAGATCTGTGGAGTCTGAAACTGTAACTGATGGCTACTGAGCACTTGAAACATGGCTAGCCTGGATTTTGAAGACTTAGTGCAAAAAAAAATTCTTATTAATGATTTTAACATTGATCACATATTAAAATAATAATATTTTAATATATTGGTTAAGTATACTATATTATTAAAAATTAAGTAAGCCTGTTCCTTTTTCCTTTTTTAAATTTGGCTACTAGAAATTTTTATGTCACACGCATGGTTTGCATTATATTGGATGGCACTGGTAGAGAAAATGCCTGTACATACTCAGTAGACTATTGAAGCAAAAAATCATAGAGATTGGATCACTAACAGAGTGAAAAGAGGCTTTATTCCAGGAATAAAAAGATAGTGTATTTTAGACAAAAACAAAGTCTTGCTTAAATATAAATTCTGCCCTAATTTTCATGTCACAGTGCAATCCACTAATGAGCCAATGCTCAGAGTTTGTAATGAATGGAAATCACTCTCATTCCAGCACTAGGGGCACGTTAAAGATGTCAGGTTGTCATTTCCTCTCGAATAAGACACTGCACCTAAACCTTTGGGTTGCCACGATTGTTTTGTGTACTTTCCTTCGTCACCTCTGGACTGGGAGCAGCCTGAGGACAGAGGCCTTGTGTTAGCCATCTGTCACAGAGACCAACTGTCCTGGTATCCCCAGGACTGAGGGGTTTTTGGGGCATGGGGCTTCCGGCGCTGAAACCAACACCGTCCCAGGCAAACAGGATCTGGTCAGTTGCCCTAGTAGGAAACAAACCCCCCAAACCCACCAGGATGCCCTCTGCTGGACGCGTGGTAAGTGCTCGGTTAGTGTTACACTCGTACTAAACACTGTGAACTTGAGATGAATGTTTTCCCCTTTGTGTATATACACGCCTGATAGAACCAAAGGGCCTTCTAAATTAAAGAAGAATCAGAATGGGGTGTTTTTGAAAACATAATGACTGACTGGAGGCTGCTGCATTTGGAGATCCCCTTTCCAGCATCAGCATTGCAAGAACTATTTTTTGTCCCAATCAATGGAACTTTCATCTTCCTCCCCTTAGCCCCATTCCCACCAAGTCCACCCCAGCCGCAGTCTGTCCCTGCTGACTTAGGGACCCCTCACCATTGCCAGGGACCCTACTCAGGTCCCCCTCACTACTCCTGGCTGGGAGGACAGCTTGTTGCCTGAGCTGAAGAAATTCCAGTGTGTGTTGTCTGTCAAGTTAATGCACTATAGTTGTGTGTTTGGGGTGGAGAAGTGAGGGGGACACAGGAAAGACTGAGGAGCTAAAGGTAAGAAAGAAGAATTCCCTGATCTGTTACCGGCTTCATCCAGAAAAACTATTAGCATATGTGGTACCTGGGTTCTGTGAGTCCAGCTCGGAAGCTTCCACCACAGAGGCAATCCCACGCGGCGGTCCGGCGCCTGGGCTCCAGAATTAGAGCCCAAGGTTGAAATCTGGCTCCATAAGAGGCTGCACTTCTCTAGGCTCCATTTCTTACCTGCACCTGGTAACAAGAATACCTATCTCATGGCTTATTCTAAAGAGTAAATGGCTGGTGGCTGTAAAATGCTTTGTGTAGTTCCTGGCACACAGGAAGTACTGGATGTAAGTACCAACCATCGTTATCCTGTCATCCAAGGTCAGCAGAGAAGGCTGGTACAAGGAAGGATCATGGCCTTCAGAGTAAGACCTGGAAACACTCCAGTGTGGATGCAAACAGCTGTGAGCTTAGACGAGTGATTTGGTCTCTCTGGGCTTCAGGTCACCCTTCTGAAAAGCAGAACTCCACCTTGCAGGACTGCTGGGAAAATTCAATGGGGCATGATAAGCAGGGGGCCCAACACATGGGGGTCAGTCAAGATAATCGGTAAGATTCTTTCTGTATTCACCTTATCTCTTTCTCCAGTCCAAGTCGGAGAGACCCAGAAGATTTCCTGTCTTCCAGCACACCCCGCACCTCCACCTCCCATGCCGAGGCTCCTACTGTCTCATCTCTGGACACTGACACAAAATGTTAAAATCCTGCCTAACACTCAGGATCCAGCTGAACCCACATCCTCTCCCCGGGCTAAGAAGGCAGCTCTCCCCTCAGCCAGCTGTCCCCTTACTTTACCCCAGTGAGTCAGGCTGCATTGCCCTTGGATAAATATACCAGTAATTCTTAAAAAATGGCAACATAGAGAAAAAGAATGCTAATACAGTGAGTCTCATCACCCAATTCACATCTCCTTCCTCCTTTTTGAAATGAGTGCTAAAATGTTTTTTATTTTATATAAGCCTGGTGACGACAGATGCTTTTCTATAAGCCTGGTGATGATAGATGACAGCTGCTATTTTTCAGTGCCCTTACTTGGCGAAATTAAAAGTAGGCAGTGCTAGGTTGATCGCCAAAGTGTTTTTCATTTTATCTACTTGTTTTCCCATTTCACTGATTGGCAAAAACCAAAAAGCCTAGGAACTACTTTACAGTGCACCACAGAGAGAAAGCAAATATGGGAGACGGGGAAGGAGGGGTGTAAGAAGGGCTAGCCAGGATTTGGAGTCTCTGTGTGGCCACCTTCTTCTGCTGGTTGAATGGGGGCCCCAATGCTTCAGCCTAGGTGCTCACTAGGCACCCGTATAAAACAGTCTACAGTCAAGAGTGCAGTCAGCCCTCCATACCTGGGGGTTCGCATCATGGATTCAATCAACCACAGATCAAAAAAAAAAAAAAAAAAAAAGACTCAGAAAGTTCCAAAAAGCAAAACTTGAATTTGCTGGCATGGCAACTATTTACATATCATTTACATTGTATTAGGTGTTACGAGTAATCCAGAGACCATTTACAGCATAAGGGAGGATGTGCACAGGGTATAGGCAAATATCATGCCATCTGTGTCAGGGGCTCAGGCGCCCACAGATTGTGGTATCTGTGGGGAGTCCTGGAACCAATTTCCTGCAGATACTGAAGGACAGTTGTAATTTCTTTGCTAGAATCAATGAACGGTCATCTCTTTCTGACTCTAAGTTGCAACAGGTAAGACCGGCTCCACCAGTTCTAAAGCAATGATTTTCAAACTTCAATGTGCATCACAAATGCCTGAAAAGTTAGTTAAACTCTGGGGTCCAGGGCCCACCCACAGAGACTCTGAGTCAGTCCATTTGGGGCATCTGCATTTTAAACAAGCCTCCGAAACTGTGGATGCAGGTAGACCCCAGGCCAGCAGAACAACGCAAACACTCACCATGCTGCTCCCGCCTGTGTTTTCACAGGCTCCCCAGCCCCTGGCCTCCATCTTTACCAGCCCCGTCCTGATAGTGCACTGTTTTCACACATGTGCTAGTCTCAGGTGTCCATGACATTTTTTTTCTTGATACTTTGGTAATGAGAAGGCTCTAATGATTCTAGGTGAGTAAGTTCTTCTGAATCAAAATGAGGTCTTATTTCAGTTTTGGTCACCTATTTAAAAGTCACAAGTATTCTGAGTGTCTCTAGGTCCTGAGACAAAACAACAGCCTTCCACCTCCCCCATCGCCGCTTCCCACACACCTCTAGTGAGGGGCAAATGCCTTTCCTCTAAGCCGCTGATGCTTAGTGAGACGCAATAGTGCATTGTTTCTTAGAACGGGTGCTTACAGGCTCTTTCTTGATCAACTATCTGAATTCTGTACCGCAGTTTCCAGATGCCACAGGAAAGAAAACTTGGCTATGAGAAGTTCCTAACTCTGGCTGATTTAGAAAAAGCAGAGAGAGAAGCTATTGTGGAAACTAGCTCTTGTTTTATCAAAAATCTCTAATTTCACTGACTTCACCTTTATCCTCTGCTCATGATATTTATCTATTTCCTTGTTTTAATCACCTCTCAGTGTGGCTGTCATTTTAAATTTGCAAAACTCCTGACCAATATTCATGCAAATAGCCCAAAAGAAAGGGGAAAGAAGCTTCCCTGGGGGGCCCCTTCCAGCAGTCTGCATTCTGGTGTTTATCCAGAATCATCAAGGCTTTTGAAAAGACTTCACAGGTGGAAAAAGCTATCAGAGGCTGATTTACAAAATGCCTGCTAGGACCCAGCCTCACTCCTCAAAGACTTGAGTTTCTGGAGGAGTGAATTTTAGGAGCCGAGGAATAAAGCCTAGATTTGGCGAGTTTAGGAGGAATAGGTGAAGCAAAGAATTTCTTTGCTTGACACACAGAATGACTGAAAAAGGGGTGTGAGTGAAGTGTGTGGGGGAAGGGTGCCCATTCCTGTGTTGAAAGAACAGAAAGAAACCATATTTTGTTTTTTGCCTTTTTTTTTTTTTGGTGCAAGGCAGGTGGGCTGTTGATCAACGCTAAAGAAATCTTTGAATAAATGAATCTCTCTAGCACTGGGGAGGGGGTGGTGACAGGGGCGGGGGGGGGTGTGGGAAGTGGCTTGTGCATATGGAACAGATAACTTTTTAAGGAAAGGGGAATTAAAAGCACGGACCTCAGGGCATTTAATAACTGTGGCATTTTCTTCTTGTTCTACGTGATTATCGGGGATTGCCTGCGAAAAGCGAGGGCCCCGTCCGGCGCTGCTGTTTGACTCGCCCTCCTTTCCTCTCATATTCAGTCTCGTGTCTCCTCCGTGGTTTTCATTCTGTGAATGACAGACAAATCTGGAGCGTGAGAAAAGCTTTCTGAGGTATGGAAGGCCTTCTCTAAGGGACAGGAACTGTCAACCTCCGCTTTCGTAGAATCAAAAAGCCCCATTAGAAGCATGGAAAAGCAGACCCACAGGCGGCTCTGCGGCCCACGGCCGCGGCCTGAAGCCCGGCGCCGGGCGGGGGCGCAGGTCCGCCCGGGAAGCGCCCGGTCCCCGGGGGCGCGTGGGGGGCCCAGGTGGATGCTGTGCTTTGCCCCAGACTTTACAAATCACCTGAGGGAGACGCTTGTTTCCAAAGGAAAGACTTCCCCCGAGCTTTGTGGAGCCAGAAGGAAAGGAAATGCTAAACTGAAGCTGAGCGCAGGGCAGGCTTGGCCCCCGGAGAGTTCGGCGTGGGGATTGCAGACCTCGGGACAACCTGAGCGCATCCTGGTGGGCTCAGGAGTCATGATCCTCCGGAGAGGGTGACGGGCTTTGGAGCCAGTTCCAAAGGGTGGATTTGGGTTCCGGCCCAGTTACTTGTGTACAGTGTGACCTGGGACAAAGTAGTGAAGTTCTTTAGGTCTCAGCACCTTCACGCACCGGGAATAACAGCACACCTCTTGCAGGCTGTTGCCCTGATAATACAAGGAGATCCCCCTCCTTCCACGGGTAGCAGCTCCGTAAATATTACTTTCGTCCCCCTCCTCCCTCCGCCTTCTTCTCACCCACCCCCAAACTTCTCAGTCCCACCAGGCGGTCCCCCTGCCGCTGCGCCTACACACCTAGGTGCAGAATGTCATGGGGGGTAATTTGAGGAAACCTGCTAACATCAAGGAATTTCCTTACCAAACACCTTGGCAAGGCCTGCAGGCTCTGAGGGCAGCTGTTCCAGGTGGTGACCATAATTTGTATCTGATCTGAAGTGTTTCACCACCTGAGAAACTGCCTCACAGTCTTGGTCCAGGTCCAGCTGGAAACAAGACTCCCCAGGGAGTCTGCAGGCAAAGGGTGGCGAGCCAGTCAAGAGGGAGCAGCAGATGAGGTGATGGGGGGCGGGGAGGGCCCGGGAGGAAAGGGGGAGCCAAGTCGGGGGTGGGGGGGAAGGGGGGTGAGCTGATGGGAAGGACGCGTTGACTTTAGAGGCAGAAAGAAGTCAAGTGGGGGGGAGAGGCTCTAAGGGCCTCTCCAGGAATCCTACTGCAGTGACCTGAGGGCAGCAAGCCTGTTAGAAGGGTGGTTTGAGGCTGTGTTTACATAGTACTGTGTATTGATAAAGTTAATTCACATATTGAGGCCCACAAAACGGAGGCCACCCCAGTGGCCCAGCCCGTGCCACAAATCTAAACCCAAGTCAGCCTGCTTTTACGGGAAACATCTGCCAAGGAAACCTAACACCACCAATCTCAGCCCTCCAGGCCCGCTTTAGCGAGCCTACTTTACCCTAGAAAATCGGGCCTGCCGGCCTTGGAAGGAAATCCCCGGCCTCCCAGCCGGCCCTGCTGGGCTTCCTGGCTGCTCCGCCCACCTCCTCCTGCCCGAAGTCCCTTGGGGAGAGAGCCCCACGGCCTGCAAGGCGCTGCACTCCCCCGTCCATGGGCTGTTTCCCCTTGAACGAAGGACGTCGAATTTGTAAGGCAATTGCTTCCATTTTGTCATCTGACAGAAGGAAAATGGGGGGCAATGTCAGTTAGACCGAACAAGGCCGACGAGAGAAGGAAGGGTGGGGTTTAAGGAAGGAGAGTGGCCAACGCTTCTGCTCCTGAGCCTTCCCGGGAAAGGAAGAGGCAAAACAGAGCAACTGCTGAGACGAGCCAGGCCAGGAGGAGAGCGGGGCAGCAGGGGATGGGGCCTGGAACACAGGGAGAAATTTGGCTTAGAACCTGAATGTCTTTTAGAGCTTCCCCAGGGATTCAGTTTGGGAGCTTCTCCACTAGTGGCGTCATGTTTTGCATGACAGTGAGCCAGTGCCACCATCTGCTGGGTCCCCACGGCTCCTCTCATTGTTATGTAAAGCCCGTGTCCTTGCTCACAGTATGTTCTTTTCCAGGGACATTAGCAAAGCATTATAGGCACAATTTCTAAAGACCTAAAAAATGTTTCAGACCTGAAGAAAAAAGTGCAACTGGCTGTAAAACAGGAAAAGAGAATCGGCAAAATTAAAATGAGTAAGTGTTTAAATGCCTGCAAATTTTACCTTTCTGTCAACTACTCAAATATAACTCAGCTCATATTTTGTCACACATAAATTATAACCATACATTTAAACTCTTTTCCTCAGTTTTCTTCTTCTATATAATGGGTATATAATAATGGTAACTTTCTGGAAATTGAAGAAGATTCAAAGAAATGGAAGGATATCTCATGCTCTTGGATTGGAAGAATTAATATTGTTAAAATGGCCATACCACCCAAAGCAATCTACAGATTTAATGTGATCCTGATCAAGTTACCCAGGACATTTTTCACAAAACTAGAGCAAATAACCTAAAATTATATGAAATCACAAAAGACCCAGAATTGCCAAAGCAATTCTGAGGCAAAAGAACAAAGTGGAAGCATAACCCTCCCAGACCTCAGACAATACCACAAAGCTACGGTAATCGAAACAGCGTGGTGTTGGCACAAAATAGACATATGGATCAATGCAACAGAATAGAGAGCCCAGAAGTAAACCCATACACCAAAGGTCAATTAATCTTCAACTAAGGAGGCAAGAATACGCAATGGGGAAAAGACAGCCTCTTCAGCAAGTGGTGTTGGGAAAGCTGGACAGCCTCACATAAATCAATGAAGTTAGAACACTCCCTCACACTGTACACAAAAATAAACTCAAACTGGCTTAAAGACTTAAACATAAGGCAAGACACTATAAACTCCCTAGAAGAAAGCATAGGCAAAACATTCTCCAACAAATCTTAGCAGTGTTCTTCTAGGTCAGTCTCCCAAGGCAATAGAAATAAAAGCAAAAATAAACAAATGGGACCTAATTAAATTTATAAACTTTTGGACAGCAAAGGAAGCTATAAACAAAACGAAAAGAAAACCTAAGGAATGGGAGAAAAGAATTTGAAAATGATGCGACTGACAAGAGCTTAATCTCCAGAATATACAAACAGCTTATACAACGCAATAACAAAAACCAAACAACTGAATCCAAAAATGAGCAAAAGACCTAAACAGACATTTCTCCAGTGAAGACATACAGATGGTCAACAGGCACATGAAAAAATGCTCAGTATCGCTAATTATAAGACAAATGCAAATCAAAACTACAATGAGGTATGAACTTACCTTGGTCAGAATGGCCATCATTAGAAAGTCCACAAATGGTAAATGCTGGAGAGAGTGTGGAGAAAAGGGCGCCCTCCTACACTGTTGGTGGGAATGTAGCTTTGTGCAGCCATGGTGGAAAACAGTATGGAGAGTCCTTAAGAAACTAAAAATAGACTTACCCTATGATCCACCAATCCCAATCCTGGGCATATACCCAGAAAAGACAAAAATTCTAATTCAAAAAGATACGTGCACCCCAATGTCTACAGCAGCACTATTTACAGTGGCCAAGACATGTAAGTAACCTAAATGTTCATCAACAAATGAATGGATAAAAAAGTTGTGGTGTAAATACACCACAGAATACTACTCCACCATAAAAAAGAATGAAACAAAGCCATTTGCAGCAACGTGGATGGACCCAGAGATGATCATAGTCAGTGAAGTAAGTCAGACAGAGAAGGACAAATACCGTATGGTACCACTTACATGTGGGATCTAAAATATGATACAAATGAATGTATTTATAAAACAGAGACAGACTCACAGACGCAGAAAACAAACTTACGGTTACCAAAGGGAAAGGGGGTGGGGGAGGGATAAATTGGGAGTTTGGAATTAGCAGATACAAACTACTACATATAAAAGAGATGAACAACAAGGTCCTACTGTACAGCACAGGGGACTGTATTTGATATCCCGTAATAACTCATCATGGAAAAGAAAATAGAAGAGAATATATATACATATATGCATAATGGAATCAGGTTGCTGTACACCAGAAACTAACACAACATTGTGAATCAATTATACCGCGATAAAAATGTCTTTTTAAGTGGTACCTTTCTCACAGGTGTTTTTTAATGCCCACTTGACACTGGTGGGAATAAAAGTGACATGATGTGTAGAGCAGCACAGAAAGGCCCCCGCACTCCCAGGGTGATGTTACAAACGGTGCTGCTCAGGGCGATGAAGACGATGACAGCGACAGTGATGACAAAAGCACACGTCTGTCGGTAACACGTTAAGGAACTCTTAGTGCACTGAGCACTTACGACACTGACACCCCTTTCTCCAAAACACGGCGCGTGTCAGGCCACAGCCAGGCGGCAGCTCTCTGTAAGTAAACTCCCACTGGCAGGTCCCGGCTGATGAGGATGATGAGGATGTGGCCTGTGCTTTCACATCACAGCACGTGCCCAAAACTTTCACCTCCAAAATTCTCTTTACTCCTTTTTGCTGCCCTTGGAGGTGGGCAGCGAGGGCGGAGCAGTGTCAGGCACAAGAGTCAGGCCTGGCTTCCACGCCTGCCTTGCGATTTTGAACAAGAGCTTTAACCTTTTAAGGCTCAGCTTGCTCGCCACGAGTCAGGAGGAAATTCTTGCACTGTGCAGCCCACAACCTTGTGGGAATGAAAAGAAGGCTGTGCGTCCAAGTGCAGAGCCGCAGTGCCCACTCAGAAGTATCTGATCGGCCCTCACGTGGGGAGATAAGGAGACCGACCCTGACAGAAATGACCTGACGTGTGCACATCTCTCAGCTCACCAGTGGGAGGGGCAGGGCAGGAAACTGGGTCAGCCCGCCTTCCTTCACGCAACACAGCTTCCTGAGCTGCTGGCATTCCCTGCAGGCCCTTCACCGCAGAGGCAGAGAAAGGAAAGAGCAGGTCACACAGACCCCTGCGGTCGGGGTTCTGTACGGCAGACTTGGCCGATAGATCCCTGCGTCCTGGCCCCGTAGGTCAGGCCACCGTGTCTCCGTGGGAAGCGCGGCTTCCCGTGTCAGCCGCCGCACCAAGCCAAAGCCCTTCGGGGATGTTTAACTCTCTGCTGCATCCCAGTTTACACGAGGGCCGTGAGGTGCAGCGTGCTCCGAGGTTCCTGCCGATGCATTCGCAGCCATTATGAGTTGGGTAATTCATTTCTGCTCGAATTCCAGATAACAACAGCTACCATTTCTTGAGTGTTTCGTATCGGTGCTTTGCCCATGTTACCTCAGTCTATTCTCACTCCAGCCCTCTGAAGATGTGGGTGCTGTTCTTATCCTCATCCTTCAGGTTTGAGAAAACTGAGGCCCTTACAGGTTAGGCAACACGTCTAAGGTCATGCGACCATGCAGGCTGAGTAGCCAGCACTCTTAACCACCCCAGAGTTTCACACGGAATGGCCTGCAGACCACCTGTATCAAAATTGCCTGCTGTCCCCCCCACCACCTCCAACCTAACCTATTGAACCAGTGAGTAGAAACACTGGGAGCTAAGGAGTCACATTTCAGTTAGGGCCACACCTGATTCCCAGGGACACCCCGGTTTGAGAGCCGCGGCCACACCCCCTCGCCTTCCGGATGCATTCTGTTGAAAGACAGGCGAGGAAGGGAGCAGTTTGATTTTCAATTCCAAATGCATCTTTGGCCTCATGATAGACAAAAAAAGCCAAGCCTCTTTCCCCTTAAAATTTGCTGAATAACCTACACAGCTTCTCTTTAGTAGGTCTGAGTGAGACAAGGCTGTTCCTGCTGACTGACAGGGATTTTAGCATGAATATTTAATGGGCAGGGCAGCCGGTAGACCTGGCTAATGTAATATTTCAAGGTCTACTTTCATACTGAAGGGATTTGCCCTCCCTTAATGCATGTCGACACCCTGCCCCAGTCTTTCCAGCAGCGTTTTCCACACAGATGACGCCAGCTCAGGGAGCCTCGGTTTCCCAGCTCTCAGTTTAAGACAGCACTTACCCTCATCTTGAGAGAAGGCTGTTTTGTGCTGATGCAATGCCACTGGGCATTGTCTTGACTTTTAACTTTCCCTGTCTGGGCCCCCGTATCCTCTTGGTACCTCCTATGGACAGAACTGGCCTGGCAGATGTCATCCAGATGACTCGTTCATGCCCTTCATTCTATCTCTGTCTCTACCTTGACCTCTATATCGCTCCTTCCAGCCTGTGAACTTGCAAAATATTTGGGTCCAATGTTGTACTTGGGGTTTGTTTAAGCCAATTAGAGGGACAATTATACTTAATAATGAAAGATGAAATACCTTCCCCCTTAGATCAGGAACAAGGCCAGTTCCCCTCTTGTCACTTCTGTAAGGAAAATAAATAAATGCTTTTATATTGGAAAGGAATACGTAAAATTGTCTTCATTTACAGTTGACACAATATTGTGTGTAGAAAATCTCAAGGAATCTCCAACAAACTACCAGAACTAATAAACAGGCTGAGTTAGGTCGCGAGACATAAGAACCATACACAAAAGCCAGTTATATTTCTATATATTAGTATCAAACAACTCAAAAATAAAATTAAGAAAAAATTCCATTCACATTTTAATGTACATATAGCAATACATTTAGTAAAAGATGTGGAAGACACACACTAAAATCCACAAAACCTAGATGAGACATGTTCAAGAAAGTCTGAATAAATGGAAAGGACATGCCATGTCCATCCACTGGAAGACTCAATACCGTTAAGGTGACAGTTCTCCCCCAAACTGATTTATAAAACCAATGCATCTGTGTCAAAATCCCAGCAGCCTTTTTGTATATATTGACAAATTGATCCTGAAGTTTACATGGAAATGCAAAGGACCTAGAACAGCCAAAACAATGTTTAAAAAGAGAACAAAGGTGGCGGACTTACACCACTCAGTACCAGAGTGCGCCCGAAAGCCGCACGAGTCAAGACATGTCGTGCTGGTGCAAGAACAGGCATGGAGATCAATGGAATGGAATCAAGAATCCAGAAATAAATGTCACATTTAAGGTGAACTGATTTTTAACAAAGGTGCGAAAACAATTCAAGCAAACTGTAGCCTTCCCAACAAATAAGTGCTGGATTTGGATATCTACATGCAAAAAAGTGAACTTATTTCACAAAATACAAAACGATTACCTTAAAGACCTCAGTATAGGATCATAGACCTAAATATAATAGCTAAAATGATAAAACTTTCAGAAGAAAATATAGGAGAAAATCTCTGTGGCTTTGGATGAGGCAAAGATTTCTTAGATCCAACACCAAAAGCAAACCCATTTGGAAAAAAAATCGGATAAATTGCACTGCACCAAAATGAAAAACTTTGCTACTTGAAAAACACCATTCATCTGATAAGGCACCTGTATACAGAACATAAAAGGACTCTTATAACTCAAGCAATAAGAAACAAAGAGTGAAATCAGGAAATAAGCAAGGAATTTCAGTGGCCATTTTCCCAAAGATACACAGGCGGTGAGCACACCCGGAGAGCTGCTTGGTGCCATCAGTCAACAGGAAAAGGCAAATTAGCACAGCAAGGGACCAATTTACACCCGCAAAAGTGGCTACAATAAACAGAGAGATAATAGCCAGTGTTGGTGAGGAAGTAGAAGAATTGGGACCCACTCATACTGCCAGTGGGAATGTAAACTGGTGCAGCCACTTTGGAAAACTGCTTGGCAGTTCTTCAAAATGTCAAATACAGAGTTAGTATATGACCCAGCATTTCCACATCTAGGTGTCTACCTGAGATAAATGATAATATAGGGCCAAACAAAAGCTTGTCTATGAATGTTCATAGCAACATTATTCATAGCAGCCAAAAAATAGGAAAAACCTAAATGTCTATCAACTGATGAATGGATAAACGAAAAGTGATACATCCACAAATGGGATATTATCATCAATAAAGAAGAATGAAGTACAGATATAGGTTACAACACGGATGAACTTCAAAAACATTACACTAGGTGAAAAAAGTGAGTCAAAAAAGACCTTATAGTGTACGATCCCATTTATTTGAAATGTCCAGAATAGACAAGTCTTTAGAGACAGAAAGTACATTCCTGATTGCCAGGGGCTGGGGGAGGGGAAAAGAAGAATGATTGCTAATAGGTACAATGTTTCTTCTGAGGATGATGAAAATGTTCTAAAATAAGAGGATGATGATACTGCACAAATCTGTAAGTGTACTAAAAGCCACTGAAGTATACACATTAAACAGGTTAACTCTGTGGTATGTAAATTACATCTCAACAAAATAAAAAAAAAAACTAGTAACAACAAAGACGCTATTAAAGAAAATGAAAAGATAAGACACAGACTGGGAGAAAATATTTGCAAATCACATATATGGTAAAGAACTTGTATCCAGAATATATAAAGAAAATGTATAAATCAACAATAAGAAAAGTGATGATAAAATGGAAAAAAGGTTTAAGTAGACATTTCAGGAAGGAAAATATAAAGACGGCTAAGAAACACGTGAAAAGATGTTCAACAGCATTAACCATTAGGGAAATGCAAATTACAACTTCAGTGGCTGTGCTGCGCACCAGAAGTTGACACACTGTAACTGACTGTACTTCAATAAAGTGAGAAAACAACTTCAATGAGATAGCACTTCACAGCTACTAGAATGTCTACTCTCAAAAAGATACATTATACTCAGTGATGGGAAGGATATGCAGAAATTGGAACATTCAGACTTTGCTGATGGGAATGTAAAACGGTACAGGCAATTTGGAAAGTCTGGCAGTTTCTTAAAAGTTCAACATAAAGTTATCATACAATCCAGCAATTCTATTCCTAAGAAACTAGAAAAAAATGAAAACATATATTAACACAAAGGCATGCTTATGAATCATAGCAGCTTTATCATAGCTCCAAACGAGAAACAATCCAAATATCCATCAGCTGATAAAGGATAAACAAAATGTGGTATACTGTACAAAAAATATTTTCTTTCTTTATATAATATTTTATCTACATGAAATGTTATTTAGGAAAGGAAGGAAGGGAAAGAAAGAGAGAGAGAGACAGAAGGAGGGTGGAGGGAGGAAAGAAGGAAAGAGGTGCTGACATTGTTTGGAGACAGTTCTCCCTGGTCTGAGGCACTGATTACCTTCGGTGCATCCCATCTCCTTAAGGATGACTGTTTAGTAAGCAGCTCTGGGAGACTGAGATAGTGCCTCCCCCTAAGCAGAGGGGTGATCTGTTAGATGTCCGGGTTAATAAGGATAATGTCTCTCTCCAGGACAGAGGTTGAGTAGGTTTGCTTGCAGCCCATTGCGAAAAAATAGGGTTTCCAAAGCTTAGGAATCCGCACCATTGACATGAACCCACTGCATGTGGAGCATCCGACCAGGCCCGCTCGCATCGCCCTGTGGGGCTGGAGGGGCACAGGGAACCAGCACAGACATGAAGCTCGTGCCGCCTGCCGGGCCAGGTGTGATGGAGTCCTTTCTGCCTGACGCAGAAGTCTCATGTCCAGTCAGCAGCCTGAAACTGTCGGAGGCTGACTTGTTAGCTTGCAATGAGGGTACAATTTGAGACTTTTCATAGTTTTTGACTACAAACTACAACATGGATAAGCCTCAAAGATATTATGACTAGAAAAAAAAGCCAGATATGGAAGAGTATCTATTATGTGATTCCATTTACATGAAATAGCCAGAAAAGGTAAATCTATAGAGACAGAAAGCGAATCAGTGGTTCCCTTGGGCTGGGAGCGGGAGCAGAGACTGATTGCAAGTGACTGTGAGGAAATTTTGGGGGTGACAGAAATATTCTAAGACTGGTTGTAGTAATATTTACACACGTCTCTACTTCTACAAAAAATCACTAAACTGTACACTTACAACGAGTGAATATTTGTGGTATGCATATTATACCTCAAGAAGGCTGTTTAAAAAATACAGTAAGGCACTACATCATACACAGTAGAACGGCTAACATTTAGAAGGCTGGCAACCGCGTGGGCTGGCACGCGTGTAGAGCAGCGAGAATGCACCCACACTGCTGGCGGGAGTGTGACACGGTGCAGCCACTCCCAAAAACGATTTGGCGGTTTCTTGAAAAGTTAACATAAATCAACCCTATGAGCTAGTAATTCTGCTTCCTAGGTATTTACCCACAAGAAATGAAAATAAATGCCCATAAAAGGTACGTTCTTGCATATTTATGGCAACTTCATTCATAATTAGTCTAAATTGGAAATGTACCCAAATGTTCGTCAACAGGTAAAGGGACCAAACAGGTATATTCCCACAGCGGAGCGCTGTGTGCCAGCCACGCCAGAACACGGACAGGCAGGACGAATCCACAGCCGCTGTACCCGCTAAAAGAAACTGGGTACAAAAAACATGCAGAGAAGTACGGTTCTGTTTATGTGAAGCTCGGGAACAGTAACAGGAATCTGATCCATGACTGTGGGTCATGATGAGGGAAGGAGGGGCACACAGGAGCTTTCTGGGGGCCTGCAAATGTTTTATGTCTCAAGTAGGATGTTGAGTACACAATATACGCATTTGTCAGAAATCATCAATCTGTGCGCTTCACATGCGTAAATTTTATTGTATCTAAATTATGTATTAATAGAGTTTTGTTTTTTTTTAAAGGCGCTTATTACCTTCTCTCCAAACTGCCTCTCTCCACCGCGGACAGTCACATCCTCCAGGTTAACCAGGTTAGCAACCTAAAGGCTTTATTTACTCTTCCCTCCTCCGTATCTTCCAGATCCGGCTGGCCACAGGTCCAGCGGGCTTTCCCTTGGAAACCTCTCCGTTTATTACCAACTTCTCCCCTACACTGTACATCTAGTGTTTTCATCTGTCTTGCATGGACGAAAGCAGAGGCAGAGTGAGGAGAGAGGGCAGGAGGCAGACGGGGAGGAGGAGAACTTACAACAATGAATTCCATGTTTGTTACTGTTCTGCATGGGGAGTAGGACTTAAACTTAAGTTCTGTGTTGTGTTCCTGATGTTTGCAACAAACACTGAGGCAGAATAATGTAGTGGTTAATCGCTTGGATTCTGGAGCCAGAAGGACTGGGCTCCAGTGAACCCTGGCTCTGTGCGTGTTAGCTGTGCGACTTCGGTCAAGTTGCTAACCCCCCCGAACCGCAGCTTCCCCGTTGTCACCGTGCTGCTGTCGCTCTTAAAACAACCACACGCTGTAAAGCCTTTTCTACCACTTTGTTTGCCATCACATAACTAAGTTTTAGAAAGCAAACGAACGACCAAGGACGATGCATTAGCTGCCATCACAGAGGTGGCAACAAAGCGCTGCGGGAGAACTGGAGGGGAGCACCTCCCCGTGAGACAGCTTCGAAGTCTGAGGCACAGCCCCCAAGACGGGCCTCGTCGGCTCCAAGCGCCCAAGTCACCCTCAGGTCTTACAGTTCATTAGAATGCCTCGGCGCTCACACAGCTGCTATTCTCATGGTTAGCGTTTAATCACAGGGAAAGGCTATGGATAAAATCCACCAGGAGAAGAGACACACAGGGCAGAGCCAGCGGGGGTTTCAGAGGTGAAGCCTCCATTGCCCACTCCCCATGGAATGAGGGTGCGTTACTCACCCAGCATCAGGGTGACAACACACATGGACTGCTGCCACCCAGGGGAGCTCACCTGAGCTTCAGGGCCCAGAGCTTTCACTGGAGCTTCATTACACAGGCACGATTGATTGGCTGATTGATTGATTGCCATGTGGGTGAACTCCGTCTCCAGCTCCAATGACACTGCGTGATCCAAAACCCTGACCCCAGGTCACGAGGTTGTGCCCCTAAGTCTCATGTTTCTTGTGTGGCCTGCCCCTCCCTAAGACTGTTAGATGTGGCCAGCCGCACCCTGAAGCCTGCTGTGGCCAGCCCTTGTCCTGAACAAACACAGCCCTGTGACAGAGACTGAGGGCAAAGGCCAGACTTTCTCTTTGTATAAAACCAAATTCCTTAGTACACAGGGTCTAACCCAGATTTGGGGATCACCTAGGGTGTATGTTAGACCTGAGATAAATTGAAGCCTTATTGAAGTCTATGCAAGAATCTGGCAAAATCCACATTGGATTGATTTGTTACTATTATTATTTATATATATAAAATCATATTCTTACATATTTAAATATTAATGGCAATAATTTTTACTCCTAGGCTTTTGTGTTATCCTGGCAACCTCTTCTTTTTTCCTGTTACCTCCTTATGAATATTTCATGTTTTCCTAAGCTTGGAAGGTTTTTAAGGGTTGTAAGAAAAATTGAAGGTTAAAAACACATACATTTTACTTGGAAGAAAGTAAAAGAATGGCCAAAATCAGGTTCAAAAGTGTCCCTTTTTTGAGTAACCTATGCCTTAGTCTATATTGCTGTAGATAGTTGAGTTGTCCAAGTTTGGCTTTGGTATATGCTTAATTTTACCTGATTTTTACAAGATAGTCACTTAGCAAAAGAAGTTTCCAGATAATTCTTCCTTTCAGCAGTCATCGGCGAGAAAAGACGATCAAATCCTTGAACTGTTTACTTAGATGAACAGAAATACCCTTTTCTGAAACAATGGATATGCACGATTTAGCCATTAAGGGTGAGGGCAGAGTGAAACCCTCTCGGTAGCAGCTGAAATCCGAGGAAATCTTCCGAGGAAATTAAACACTTGATCAGGAAGAGGAGCGGGCTATTGGTGAGAGCGGAGGTTAAGCAGCAGGGCTGTCTGAGAAGAGGCCTCAATACAAGAAGCAGTTATTACTATCCTCTCAGGGATCTGCTTGTCCTCAGGACGTAGCTCTGGGGGAGATGCCATAGTTCCATTTTCTTTTTGTTAAGGTAGAAAAAATGTGAAGAAACCTTCACCTTTGAAAAATGTGAAGAAAACTTCAACATTTTGAAAAAAGTCAGAACCCAGAGGGAAGAACGTGGAAGTGTGCTTCCGGGATGATCTAAGGAAGGCCGCACCCAAACCAGGGTCTAAGGCGTTAAAAGTACACTTCCATCAGAGCTAGTTCTGTAAACTGAAGGACAGAAACAAACCAAAAGCAAGATAGTAGCGGTTCACGCATCTCGCACGAAGCTAACCAAGCACTTTTATCTTGAGCGCTTTGGCTCATAAGAAGACACAACTCCCTAAAATGAGTCAGTTACTCAGATCCTCTTTTGGTAGCAACCCACCACATGGCCCTGAAGACAAGGAACCGCCTTCCCAGGCCGCACTGGTTCTCTGCTGGAAAGAAGAGAACGCAGTCAAAACGGCACCATCAGCATCACCAACGACCACCGCCACCAGCACGACCACCAAGACTGAGTGCCGGCGAGGTGCGGGCAGTGCACCGTGCACTTTCCATGGTTATCACTTTAATTCTCATAAAAGCACTGAAGGGCAAAGTATTATTACCCCCACTTTATAGAAAAACCAGGCAGGTCAGAGAATTCACAGAATTGGTAAGCCACAGAGTTAGATTAAAATCCAGGTCTGTGGGCCTCTAAAAAAAAAAATCAAGAGAGACAGACAGAGACAGGGAAAGAGAGGGCAAGAGAGAGCAAGACTGCTTACACAAGGGGGAAGCGTCTCAAGCTCCAGTGCAGCCTTGCTGTCACAATCATGACATCGTGAAAGCGGCTCTTTTGCTCCTTTCCTGTTCGCCCATTTCTGTCCCCCTCTCACCTTAAAAGAATCTGACTACAGGAATGAGATCACCAAGCAGCTGAGGCTAACTTTCGCTCTCCTAAATGCACACCAGGCCTTGCCTAACCTGTTGATTCTTTTCCTAGATACAAAGAAGTAAGAATGAAGAATTAAGCAGCCAACGAACGATTAGCTCTCTACCCTCAACAGCCCCTTTGCGATCCTGCAGGCAGATCACGGGACAAGATGCCGTCTGAAGAGTCCGCCGGTCTGCAAGCAGGGGAGAGGGATGCAGGACCCAACCTCCTGCCATGATGATTCACTGAGATTCTTCCCCTCATTTTTCCCTTTAAAAACTGTATGACTGAGCAGAATCTTTGGAGTTGGTCGGTGGACAGGAGTCTGCCACCTCCCCAGGTTGCCTGCTTTTCCAATTAAAGCACCTTTCCTTTATACTCACACTTGCCTCTCAAATTATTGGCTCTAGAGTGGCCAGCAGCTGCACCTCAGTTTGGTGAGAACTGGTGTATTACCTCTCCCTAAACCACTTGTTTTGTCTTGTGTTTTAAGTATGCCTGTGAGTGTAGTTCCTTATGGCTTGAGTAAAATTATGGATAAAGAAAAAATAAATAACTAAAATGAAATGAGTTTGCAGCTCTAATTTGAGTCACAATAAAGACTGAAAAACACTGAGCTTGATTAAAGGAAAGAGCAAAATAAATGTCTGCAAGCTGATGTTTGGGCATTCAAGTGAGCTTACTTTCAGGACATTAATCACACCCTTCCCAGGCATGGGAGAAGCAGAGGAAATTCTAAATTTTTTTTTAAATAGGAGGCTTCTGTTACCTTAGGGCATGCCAATAAAGTCATTTGTTGTGACAAAAGAGGTACGTGAACGTGCACGGCAGACGATCTGGGCATAGCCGCTTACTCAGTAAGCATCTGCTGGATTTAAATCCAAATCAGCCTTGAAAGTAAAGAAGTTCTTTTGTTCGTGTTAGCATTTCATGTTGTGGCCCCTCCGAACAGCAACCGCTTCCTGCTGATTTGGGCTTGGTCTCTTGAAGATCAGTGGAAACACATGTTATAGAAGTTTCTTCCTTGGGTTTTGCGCCAGGAGAGGCAGCTCAAGTGGTAAGAAATGTGCTGGGATGGCTTGAGGAGCCTGAGTTCTCCGCTGGAATTAGCCACGAAACCTTAGGCAGATCCCTGCAGTTCTCTGGGCCTCAGTTTCCTGGCAAACTTGTGACGCCAGTACCTCCCTGTCAACAGAGCTGGCCAAGGGGGGTATATTAGACAGCATACAGCTAACAGGCTCGCTCATATTAAGCGCTGAAATGATGGAATTTCTTTTCTTTCTGGGGAGGGATTGCATCATGCCAGACCTCGGGTCACCAGTACCCAAAGGGAGTCTGGAATGCACAGCGACACATCCAGCATGGAGTGGTTAAAGCAGCAAGTTCTGACTCAAAGGCAGAAAGGTGGCGTGTAGGTTTCATTGTCCTTTACTCAGGCGGGCAGAGCCATCTTCTCCCTGTTTCTGCCAAGCTGCCAAATTCCTGTTTTCAAATATATTGAACTGTGCATAGTGGGGGGAAATCATTTATTTACTTATTTAAATTGAAGTGTGGCTGACTTACAGTGTTGTGTTCGTCCCTGGTGCACAGCATAGTGTGCTTCAGTCATACGTGCACGTGTTCTCTTTCATATTCTTTTTCACTATAGGTTATTATAAGATATTGAATGTAGTTCCCTGTCTATACATAAGGCTTTATTTATTTTATATATAGTAGGTTGTATCTGCTATTCACAAACTCCCAATTTATCCCTCTCCCTGGCTTCCCCCTTTGGTAACCTTAAGTTTGTTTGTTGTCTGTAAATCTCCTGTTTGTAAATAAGATCATTTATATCTTTTATTTTTAGATTCCACATATAAGTGATATCATATGATTTTATCTTTCTCTGTCTGACTTATTTCACTTAATATGATAATCTCTAGGTCCGTCCATGTTGCTGCAAATGGCATTATTTCATTTTTATGGCTGAGTAGTATTCCATTATATATATATATAGTTTATACACCAAATTTCTTTATCCAATCATCTGTCAGTAGACATTTAGATTGCTTCCAGGTCTTGGCTATTGTATTTTTCCTTTTTGGAGGGGGGGAGTGGTGGGGAGTAATTAGGTTTATTTATTTTTTAATGGAGGAACAAGGATTGAACCCAGGACTTCATGCGTATTAGGCACGTACTCTAACACTGAGCTACACCCTCTCCCTGGCTATTGTAAATAGTGCTTCTGTGAACACTGGGGTGCATATATCCTTTTGAATTAGAGTTTTCTCCAGATATGTGCCCAGGAATGCTGATAACTGGATCATATGGTAAGCCTATTTTTAATTTTTAAGAAATCTCCATATTGTTTAAAATAGTGGATGCACCAAATTACAATCCCACCAACAGTGTAGGAGGGCTCCCTTTTCTCCACACCCTCTCCAGCATTTATTGTTTGTGGACTTTGTAATGATGGCCATTCTGACTGGTGAGAGGTGATACCTCATTGTAGTTTTGATTTACAAAAAAATCATTTTTTGATTTGGATTTATGTGTGCATGTGATATGATGTTGGTGAAGAGGTGAAGGCAGCTACTGAAAGCATGTGCTTTTAAAAAGCATTCTGGACCCATTGCTGACTATTTACATATATTCTTGTGTTCATTCATTCACACTTTACCATTTGCTCTAAAAATAATTTTTTTTAATGTTTTACTGCTGGCAGTTGAATTTCTTCTTTTCCCAGCACTGGTATTAGCTTCTTTAACCTTTTCTAACTGATTGCTCCAAATTAGTTAACTATTACCCATTACAGAGTACCTTGTGTATATTTGTTTAATGCACATTATGATTGTACCCTTTTGGTCCATTAGTACCCGTCCGGCCCATAGAAACCCAGATTTGGCACAAATACTCGTAACACATGGCCCCTGGAAAATACCTGGCCTGGAGCGCTAAGCCAACATGGGATTAATCTGATGTAATTCAATCTCTTGGAAACATTGTTTAATATAATTGCCTTAACATTATATTACTGATTGGTTAATTTGGACAGAAATGATTTTTTTGGACAAGTGTAAACTAGAATCTGGTGTTGATTTTGCAAAAGAGATTAGGTTATTCATTTCATTTTAATGGCCTTCTAAAACTCCAGTTCAATTGTTGGTGAAATACAGGACTTCCCAGTAAGTTGACACGCAGGCCTAATGAGTGTTTCGGGGGAATTATTATTAATGGCATAGACCTGAGAAACAACCCTCATTTTAAAAAGCATGTATCATGTGATATTTATTTTCTTGGACCATGCATTTCCTGTCGTTGTACTTCCCCTCTAGGGTGCATGTCCTCTAGAATAAATGGAACATTCATGACTGATAAATATGTTAAGACACCTACACACTAGAGCAAGGTCCAGCCTGGGTCTCCAAACTCTACCTGGAAGGCGGCTTAGCACACACCCGTGAAACCAGTCATCCCAGTCAGTCATAGACCCAGTGGTCTGCATGCACCAGGATGCAGGGCAAGAGCAGGAAGACACGTTCATACCTTTAGCAAACAGGAGACATGAGCTTTGACAAGGCTGACACCCGGCCATTCAGCATACCAGATCCCACCACCTTTATGCCTTGTGCATGTTTCTAATCAGAGCAGGAGCAAGTGACTCATAGTTCATGTGTTTGCCAGAGTGAGAGCGAGAGAGCAGAGCAGTCCAGGAGAAGAGACCAGCACTCGTGTGTGTGCACGTGTGTGTGCGTGTGTGTGTGTGTGTGTGTGTGTGTGTGTGTATGTGTCTAACAGGGCAAGGTTACCAAACATAAAGTCAAGTTCAAGACATTAAAAAGAAACTATTACCGGCTTCTGTCAGTATCATTTTAAAAAGAAAGACATGGGAGAAGAAAGAATGCTAAGCACTCATTCTGAGTCCTATTGTATGTTTATAGTTCATCTCATCAAATTATCATGACTGCTTAGGAAGTACCTATCATTATCTTACTTTTGGAGAGAAGAAAACTGAGGTTCAGAGAGGTCCAATGACTTGCCCAAGACCCGCCAGCTGTGAGTAGCAGGGCTGGGATTTTAACCTAGGCCTGGCCTGGTTGTTTGTTTTTTTTTAATTGAGATGTTATTGACATACTATTTTGTGAGTTCAAGGTGTACAACATGTTGATTTGACACATTGCTATAATACAATATGACTACCATTGTAGTGTAGTGTTAGCCAAGACCGCTATCATGTCAGAAAACTGTCATTTCTCTTATTTTGGTGAAAGAAATTTAAGATTAGTCTCTTAGCAGTTTTGAAGTGCGTAACACAGCACTGTTGACTGTAGTCAGTGTGCTGCACATTAGCTCTCCAGGCTTACTCAGCTACCTGGCTGCAAGTCCATACCCTCGAGCTGCATCTCCTCATTTTCCCTGCTCGCCGCTCCGGCCCCTAGGAATCAGCCGTCGTCGCTCTGATTCGGAGTTTGGCTTTGTTAGATTCCATGTGAAGTGAGATCATGTAGACCTGTCTTTCTCAGTCTGATTTATCCACTTAGTATGATGGCCTTAAGGTCTGTCCACATTGGTGTAAGTGGCAGAATTTCCTTCTTTCCTGTGGCTGAATAATATCCCATTGTGTGTGTGTGTGTGTACATATGTGTGTGTGTGTGTGTGTGTGTGTATATATATATATATCTTCCTTACACATTCATCCATTGATGGACACTTGGATTGTTTCCATATCTTGGCAATTGTGAGGAATGCTGCAATAAGTGTGAGAATACAGACGTCTTTTCAACATCCCATTTTCATTTCCTTTGGATATGTTCCCCAAAGTGGGATTGCTAGATAACATGGCAGGCAGGATTTTTGCAAACAGGGAGATGTTGACAATACAGCTACTCTCTGAAATACTTTCTCTGAAAAGAGTGAAAATGCTGCCTGCTGAGGTATCTCACACCAAACATGATTCTGAATTACACTCAGTCATGATTATAGAAGCCAAGCTGACGCCATTAATGTCTTAGCTCTTTTTTGAAAAGTGACTTTCCAATACCAGAAAAGTGTACTGAACAGAATTGAAGTGAAATTATTCCTGTACCCTATGCAAAGAAAGATTTTTGTTTAAGTTTATTTAGTAAACTATTTGATAGAAGAAACTTAGGTACAGTATTTGTTCCTATGGTATAATTTTGGAACTAAAAAGAGCGTCCATCCTCACAAGTAGCTCCCTGCCAACATATAACAGGACACAGCGCAGGGAAAACGGAGCTAGCCAGACCCCTAGCTGGGTTTGCCTCTGTAGAGGTGACTTTCTTCTGACGCCAAGCCAAGCCGGAGGCCCGGGGTTCCCGCCCCGGGCCCACCTCACTCCCCTGCTCTCCCCCTGCAGGGCCCTGCCCCCACCCCAGTGGCACCCTGCTCCGTCAGACACGTGTGAGCTGTTCACAGCGCAGTGAGAGCAAGCCCAGGGCCCCCGAAACAGACACAGACTGGGTAACCACTGCAGCCCCGAATCATTCGCCCTTTGAGTCCTGTCCCACCTGGCACCCCCTCGCCTTCCCCGAGCCCCAAGCTTTTTCCAACCATTTCCAGCCTTCTTTCCAGGAGAACTCAGGTTTCCTCCTGCCAGGCCCAGGGCAGTCTCTGGCCCCAGGGAAAGCAACCTTGTCGTTTATACCTCAGCTCCCTCCCGTAGGCCATTTCTACCTGCTTTCCTACAGCCAGAGGTACCCTGGCAGCTGGTTCATGCTGTCTTAAGAGAAGTGACTGTAAACTTCAGGAAATTTGCAAGCCAGGTACGGTTTTTATTAAAATTAAATTGTGTACGCTTACAATTAATAAAATTATATAAAAACAGAGGTAATAAATAATCAAAGCTCATCACTTCCTAATTAATTTCACTACATGCTACTATTTTCCAAGTAGTTAAGGTCATTTCCGTCTACGCATCTGTGTGGTGGGAACGCCATGTCCCAGCCTGCCACCGGGCGTCCTTTTCAGGCCTGAGCTTGGTGACGTCGCCTTGCACGGTGGGAGTATTCACGCCACTGCTACAGATCAGGCTTCCTCCTATTGTACCCCCTAAAAGCAGCTGTGAAGTGTTTACCAGCACGCTGCTGTGCAGCACAACGGGAAGACCCAGCTCTTTGCCCTGCAGGGTCTGCGCTTTACTATCAGTGTGAACGCTGAGGCGTTAGTTTCAGCAGGGCCCTCAGCACGGCTCTACCACCTCATCACGGTTCTCTGGCCAGTTTCCTCCTCCATGCTCCAACCTTTCCTTTCTCTTACTTTCTTCACTTCCCTCCAACATCTGACCCTCCCCCTCCTTCCTCCTTCCTCTCAGAAGATGACTTAAATTCCTACTTCACAGAGAAAACACAAGCCATGCAAGACGCGCTTCCTGAACTTCCTGGCTCCAAGGCTGCGAGTGAACCTGCGTCTGCCCCTGCCTTTCCTGTTGCAGTAAAACAGGTGTCCCTCCTCCTAAGCCTCACCCTTCCACCGGAGCCAGACTCCTGCCTCTTCAGGGGCTTGCCTTTCTCCGTCAGCCTGTCTTCTGTGTCTCATTCTCTCCATTCTCTGTTGTCTCCACTCCATCCGGTATTTCAGCTCCTCCGGTCGAGTCCCATCTAAACAAACACTCTCAATTTCATGTCCTTTTATAGCTACTGCCTCACCTTCGCAGCCAGGCGTGACTCGTCTAGTCTGCTTCCTTTTCTCCCTCCTCAACTTCTTGCAAAGTGGTTTCCCTCCCAGTTCCATGGAAACGCTTTTGCTAAGGCCACCACTGCCCTTCACGTTATTAAGTCAAATGGGACCTTCTCAGCCTTTATTTCGCTGGATTCCTCTGTAACATTTGCACAGATTTGACCCTCTGCAGCATTTTGATCCCTCCCTGAAATTCCTTCTCCCCTTGGCCACTGGGATGTCGCCGTTCGCTGCTTTCCCTTGCACTTCTGTAACCACTGCTTCTCGATCTTTGCATTTTGCTTCCCTCTTTCTTTGGGGGTAAGGGGAAAAGTCTAGAAAGCTGAATTTTCTTGACAAAAGCTGGCACTGACTTTTCTATTTGCATCCTTACTGTGATTACCACCGGCAGCAAAGCAACCACCAGCCCTTGCAGACACAACTTGACAGGAGGAGGAGGGGGAAAAATTATAAAGTGTGTCTGTATTATTAGAAAGTAGTGGAAGCGAGGATGGAAACCAACATTTATTGACATTTATTGTTAAATGTCAGGCATTAAGTTAGACATATTCACATATGTTATTCTACTTAATCTTCATGGTTACCCTGTAAGATTGTTATTATCAACCCCATTTTACAGATGATGAAACTGTTTAAACAACCCACAACCACTGGGCTAGTAAGTAGCAGAGGTGGAATTTAAACCTGCTTCTTCTGATTCCCAAGACAGTGCCCTTTCCAGAGATAGCATACCTGATCTGATCTGCAATTAGTTTATACTGATTCTATGAAAAACAGTTACACGTTTTTTAAGTGTGCTAACTTTGAGGAGAAATGTCCTATAAGTTTTTTGGAAGCAATGTGTAGGTGGCATGACTTGAAGGCTTCCAGGCAAGACTTCCTAGCATGGCAAAAACTCACAGAGGACTTCACAGACAGGTCATGGTTCTCAGCCCTACTGGCTGAGAAACTCTCTTCTTGCCAGGGCACCCAGAGACCAAAAGTGTCTAGGGGACGGACTCAGGTCACTCAAAAGACTGATATATAAAGCAGAATGCAAATTTATATAAATATCAAAATTCTGGTATTCACACACTAATATATTCCAGGCTTATGGAATTATCTCTATGAAAAGCCAATTTTTAATCGGCAGACAGTTGAGCAAGAAATTGAGCAAGAACTCAGAGCTGGGTAAGTTATATTGATTATCCTTCTTGCTGGAGCAATTGAACAACTATCTTGCTAACAGACGGGAGGGTGAGAAAACAAATGTCAGGTACCCTTTACCCTGGTTTAGGCTGGAGACCACCTGGCAAGTTCCCACTCTATGAGCCTCCAGGTTGACCATCCACCCCCCTTATACCTACAGGGTGTAATAGTTTCGTACCACTCAGGTGATATAAATTTGGGCTGAAAAACAGCACAAATGCTGGCTTGCGGCTACAAGTCCTCTTAGAAGTGTCCTCTTCTCCCCAGCCGCTCAGAACTGGGGTGATTTTCCCTTATTTTCTCTAGTGGCGAGGGTTGGGGGAGTTGCTTCTGGGTTGTCCTACTGTGGAGTGTAACCCCTTTGAGTCCCAGATTTAATGGGGGAAGGTTTCCCACTAGACCCCCTAGCTTGAGTGTCCCATAGGTCAAAACGATAAACACTGCCCCTCAGTATGTCCCCTTTGACCAAATACCCCCAGAGCAAATGTAGCTTTGGTTCTCGGCAACAGTCAGGATTCCTACCTTCCCTTACATTTTTGCCTGCTGATTTCTTACCTAACGGTTAGATGCTTTTAAGAAGATATTTTAAAACATATTTTATTTAGCATTTTCAGTTGTTTTTAGCAGGAGGATTAGCTTCAAATAACCTGCCCTCATATTACTAATACCAACATATAACAAGTAACTCAGTTAAAGGTCACTATTACCTTGTCCAGATGGGCTAGGAAGATCTACCAAGATTTGCTCAGTCAAACCTCAGTGCCGCAGCCTGGAACTCGCTCAGCAGTGCTTCTGAAAGTGTTCTCTTGCATTATCTGCATCTTTTCCCAGAAAAACAGATTCTGGACCCCATCCTAGGCTTACTGATTAGAATATGGAAGATCAAATCAGATCTGCATTTTTATAAGCTCTGTAGGTAATTCTTATGTGCACCGAAGTTTAGAACAATTAAACTAAGGCATGGTTCCAAATTAGATCTCATACATTCTCAGAAATGTCTCTTTCCCTAAAGCCTTCTCACCTGGAATATGCATTAGCAAAAAAAAGCACTCATTTGTAAGAGAGGGAGATTATTTCTCAGCACATCTTTTCATTTTCTTTATATTTATGATACATATTCATAACAGATTCTCAGTAGCATACTTAAATTACCATAGGGAGTGTATAAAACTTTAAAAATCCTAAGAAGGCTGGATAGCATAGCCTTCATAAAAATCTGGAAGCTGGAAATCCAATTATCAGCTGAATGGGAGAATTTAGTGCACCAGCTATAATGTAAATCACAACTCTAGTATTCCTAATCGGCATAGACCCTTTGTGGCTGCAACAAAATAAACTAAAAACAAAAATAACACAAAACAAAAGGCACTTTCTTGATACATGAAATCATTGTATAGTCTATGGATTATATTTTTCTATAATACTGGTTTTCCTTTGTTTATCTAATGCCACAAATACAACCTTAATTTCTATATTTGAAAGTCTTATCACAAAATTTATATTCATATAACCTCTGATTCCAGTGGAATTCCAACTTTGGAAAGAATTTAAAAAAATTGTAATTTATTATAATCTAAAATTATCCTTATTAGCACATACTTTTTTTCCTTTTAATATTTGGAAATTCATATGGATAGATATGTGATAAAATAGCATAGAAATACTACTGGTTTAAGTTTTGGGAAGCAGTATATGGGTGTTCACTGTAATATTCTTTCAACTTTGTTTTATGTTTGGAAGTTTCCATGACCAAATTTTTTTAAAGTTCATAAAATATTTATTTGTGTTCTTTTTTCAAATTGTAGTCAGTTTACCATGTTGTGTCAATTTCTGGTGTACAGCATAATGTTTCAGTCATACATATACATACATATATTCCTTTTCATATTCTTTTTCATTATAGGTGACTACGAAATATTGAATATAGTTCCCTGTGCTGTACAGGAGAAACTTGCTGTTTGTCTAGTTTATATATAGTAGTTAGCACCTGCAAATCTCGAACTCACAATTTATCCCTCTCCACCCCTTTTCTCCCCAGTAACCATAAGCTTGTTTTCTATGTCTGTGAGTCTGTTTCTGTTTTGTAAATAAGTTCATTTGTGTCTTTTTTTTTTTAGATTCCACGCATGAGTGATTTCATATGGTATTTTTCTTTCTCTTTCTGACTTACTTCACTTAGAATGACAATCTCCAGGTCCATCCATGTTGCTGCAAATGGCATTATTTTATTACTTTTCATGGCTGAGTATTGTATAAATATACCACAACTTCTGGATCCAGTCATCTGTTGATAAACATTTGGGTTGTTTCCATGTCTTGGCTATTGTAAATAGTGCTGCTTTGAACATTGAGGTGTATGTATCTTTTAGAATTTGAGTTCCTTTTGGATATATGCCCAGGAGTGGGATTGCTGGATCATACGGTAACTCTATTTTAATCTCTCAAGAAATCTTCATACCGTTTTCCATAATGTGTGAACCAAACTACATTTCCACCAACAGTGTGGGAGGGTTCCCTGTTCTCCACACCATCTCTAGCATTTATCACTTGTGGACTTTTTAACAGTGTCCCTTCTGACTGGTGTGAGGCGATACCTCATTGTAGTTTTGATTTGCATTTCTCTGATAATTAGTGATATGGAGCACTGTTTCATGTGCCTGTTGGTCATTTGTATGTCTCCACTGGAGAACTGCTTGTTTAGGCACGACCAAATTTTTATGATCAAAGGCTCACAGCCACATATGGCCAGTCGCTGCGTACTGCTCAGCAGCAGCTCTACCTGTGCCCTGCAGATCCACGCTGCTCCCTTGCCCTAGGCATCATTCCCCTCTCTTGTTCACCTGACCCAAATCTACACTTTCTTAAAGACTCAACTCAAAGATGAGGACTTTCCTGACATCCCCACCCGACCAAGGTCTGGCCTGGCCGCAGTTCTGCTCTGCACCGTGTACGTCCCACAGCTGTCGCTCTTCTTACTTCGGGTTGAGGTGGTGAGTTTACATGGCTGAGGTCCCCACATAACTGTAAGCTTCCAAGGGGCAGGGGCTGTGTCATTTCACTCCTGTGTTCCCGAGGCTCAGGCTAGGTCTCAGCTCAACTCCGATCTCCTCTGAGAGGCTCTCCCTTCCTGTCCCAGACGAGGTGAGTGGCCCACTATACATCCTCATGACTTTCTGTACTTCTCTCTTATTTTTTTCTTCTTTTTTCCCTTGCTCTAGCTATTTTGAGTGTATATCTATTATTTGCAATGGAAATATTCTTTATCAACACAAAGTAGAATCTTTAGTGTTGCACCCTATTCTGATATTGGAACAGGGACAATGGTTGTGGATTTGTGCTTCAAAAGGTAGAAATCTCTTGTAGATAGGATCTTAGCTTTAATGAAAAACGAATCCATATTTGAAGGGTTTTTTTTTTTTTTTTTTGAGGGTAAAACTATTTTATAAAGAATTTCTAGGTAAAATTGCAGGGGATAAAGTAAGGATCTCAATTTATAGGAAATTTTTATTTGCTATTTTTTTTAATCTTCTGATGCCATATTTTTCAGTCTGAACAAATTATCTATAGGTTATGCTATTAAAACAATCCATTAGTCTATGGCTAAGTGGGCTTTTGTTTTCCTTTGCTCTTAAAAAAATGAGTTTAGATTTGAAACCATCTGAATTTTGTTGCTCTTTGTCTAGAGATTGCTTCAAAGTTTAGCTGTCAGTGGGAAAGCTTTCTCTAATTCTTATCTCTTCATTTTGAATTTCATGAAAGATAATTTTTTGAAAATTTTTTTCCTTTCTGCTTTGAACACTAATTAGGCACAAAGGACAAATGAATTACTCCCTCAGGTATTAACCTTTACACTTGTAATTTATTATGAAAAAAAAAAGTAAGTTTCCCTGTCTGGAAAACAAAGTGGGATTTCAGGTTTGTCCCATGAAGTTTTATGGGACATAAAAAAAGTGACAGCACATGAAACTTGAGGTTTTAAATTTTCTTTATTTTTGCTATTTTTTCAAAGGCTTGTATAATGTAGCAATCCTATATATTTGAAAGAACAATCTAAATCTACTGATTGTTTACTATTTTTGACTTATAAAAATGGCAATGTTGTCCAACCTGTTTCCTTATTTAATCACATATAATTTTGGTCTGTTGAGAAGTATTTCCATCGTTCTGTTTGTTTTATCTGTTCTTGGACACTTTCTATCTGGTGAAATGTTCGTGGCTAACAAATGTAGTTTTTGCTCACAGAGGCAAAGTGAACAGATATTTCTGTTTCTCTTTCACATTATAAAATGATTTTTTTTTAATGTAAGCCATATGTGCCTGTGTAGATTAAATTTTAAGAGATTACTTCTGCTTTAAAACCTTTCTTTCTTAAACAGTTCTCCTATTTTTGCTTCCCTTTCTATGCTTGAATGAGGGACATCTGGTTCTGTTTTCAGTGTTCTTTTGTTACACGATGAAGTGGAATATCAAAGTTCTCCTCCTTCAATAAGGAGAGGACACTCTAGTTTTGTTTTTTATTTCCTTTTATTTATTTTCATTGGTTTAAGAATTACAAATATTCTACATAAAGGTTGAACTTCTCCCTGAAAAAATTCAAACAATAGGAGGTGCCAAATGAAAGCCCCTCTTTCAACTACCTTTTTCCTACTGCCTGGAGGGGTAACCACTGAAAGTAGTTGGTGTGAATCCTTCCAGACTTTTCTCTATGCAGGTACATACATGTTCAAATGTGAACATAAGTATGCGTATATCATTAGAAATGGGATCATACTGAAGAGATTATCAACTTGATTTTTAGCCCATTAATAAATAATGAATACGTTGCCAGGTTAGTACCGCCTTTGTTGACTACGATTGTATGAATGTGGCATAATTTATTCAACCACTCCCCACTGATGGAGATTTTAGATAACTTCCAATATTTTGCTACGACAGCAAATGCTGCAATGAACATTGAGACACATCTCTCTATTCTTTCTGTAGCATTGATTCCAAGAGACGGATTTAACTGAGTCAACAGACTGTACATTTAAACCTACCAAAGGTGCTGCCAAATTGCTCTCCAAGGAGGAAATTATACCTGCTTACACTGCTTCCAACAATGTATGAAAATACTCTTTTCCCTCTGCTCTTGCTTTTATTAGAAATTATCAAACTTTAACATTTTACTAACCTGACTGGTACAAATTAATACCTCGTAATTTTTCTGTGTTATTTTCTTAATCACTAGTGCGATTAAGCATTTTTAAAGTATATTTGTTGATCAGTTGTATTTTTTTCCTCTATAAATTGCCTGTTCATACCCTGTAATAGTTATCTATCGCTGCATAACAAATGATCACAAATTTAATGGCTGAAACAATACACATTTATCATCTCACAGTTTCTGTGGGTCAGGGTCTGGCACAGCTTAGCTGAGCCCTCTGCTTCAGGTCTCTCATGGGACTGTGGTTTCATCTGAAGGTTTAACTCAGGAAGGATCCAATTCCAAGCTCCTGTGGTTGTTGGCAGAATTCAGTTCCTTGGGGGCTGTTGGACTGAGGGCCTCGGTTCCTTGCTGACTGTTGGCCAGAAGCCACTCTCAGTGCCTTGCCATGTGGGCCTCTCCAACAGGCAGCCCGATTCATCAGTGTGCAACCTGAGAGGCAATAGACAGCTAGCAAGACAGAAGTCACAATCTTACATAACCTAATCACAGAAGTGACATCCCATCACCACTGCTGCATTTTACTGGTTAGAAGAAAGTCACGATCCTGGCTTCAGGTAAGAGATTACACAAGGGTTGTGAATATCAGGAGACAGGAATCACTGCAGACCATTTTAGAGTTTCCCCACCACATATCCTTTGCCCATTTCTCAGTTGGGCTGTTTGTCTTTTAGTTATTGATTTGCCAAAGCTCTTTATATACTATAGATATAACTGTGAGGCATTGGTGGTGGTGAGGTGGTTGTGGGGTGTGTGTGTTTGCACAGAGAGAGAATAGCTCCTCCCATGCCAAGCTACTTAATTTTTATTTAGTTAACTCTTGTCAATCTTTACCTTTATAGGTTCTGAATTTGCTTCTTCTTTAAAAAGGTCATTCCATCCCCATACTTTTTAAAAATTGTATTTTCTTATAATACTTTTTAGTTTTATAAAATCTGTTTAGATATGTAAGTCAAATGGAACTGATTTTTGTACGATACGTAAATGAAAATCTACCTTTGCCAAAAGAATGATCAATTTATCTAGCACCAATCACCAAACAGTTCATTTATTTGATTTTTAAGAATTAAGTGCTTTTTAAAGGTTTGTATTATATACGCCTAATTTATTCATGTAATAGGAAGATATACTAACAGTTTCTGAATTAAAGCTATCCTCTAGGATTAGTACTAAGTACTTTCAACCATTTAACTTTTTTTTTCAACCGTTTAATATTTTGGAAAGATAAAGGATTATCCTGTCTGTGATGTTACAACTGTGAACCCAGGGTAGGTTTCCCCCCCTTTTCTTCTACTTCCGCACAGCTCCTCATATGCCTCAAAGATGTTTTGTTTGTTAAAGGTATTCATGCATCCATTAATGAATGAGTGAATGTCATTTCACTTCCTTGGACCGCCAGTCTGTCATCTATAAAATGAAGAAATCAGGGCAGATTAATTCATCCATCTATTCAAAAACTTTTTTATGTGCCCACTAAATGATCTGTAGTTCTCTTCAGAGAGACAAAACACAATGGAAAAAAATACCTAGTGCAAGTATTATATTTGTTTATCTCTCTCTCTTTCTATCCATTTATCTATCTCCTTTCTGTGTATAAAATTTCTTTTGTGCCTATAAATGTTAGTTACCAGTGGGCTATTAATAAATACCCTTCAGGGGGGAGGGTATAGCTCAGTGGTCGAGTGCATGCTTAGCATGCACGAGGTCATGGGTTCAATCCCCAGTACCGCCATTTTTTAAAAATCCCCTTCAATTTGAATAAATTGAATTGGTTGAATAATTAAATATACAGAAATATTTTAATCCTAATAAGTTCAGTATTAGTAGCATTATGATAGTTGATTTTTTAAAATATGTCCATTTATATTCGAGGAAGTTTTACAGATTTATGAATGCAGTTGGGTTAGCTTTTTATCTCTTTCCTTTTTTTTACGGCAAACTCTTTTCATGGTTTCTTTGTAATCGAAGCTGATAATGTGAATGTAAGAGATACAAAGTGTTTATATTTGTTGTGTCTCATTTCTTTCTTTCTCATTCTGCATTCTGTAACTGGAGCTCCAGAGTGTTACATTTTGTTTTCTGCAGGCTACTGCTTGCTCTTTTTCTTCAGTTTACTCTACCTTAGTGCGAATGTATTTTGCTTCCTCAAATAGAAAAATATTAAGGAAAAAATGTTGTTCACTCCATATAAGGAAGGTTTCCTGCTGTTGCTGTTTCACATATTAAAGCTGCTTTATTCAACCAGCATTTTTCAATATATTAACAGACAACAGTAATTCTTAAAATCTTCCAGTATTTTTACTGTATTTACAACTTACTCATGTTGGAATAGATATTTGAGTGACATGCTTTAATTTATATAAACTGGTTTGGATAAGTACACGCATTTCAAGATAATTTATCAATAAAATGCAGCAAGAAAAGTCTTAAGATAAACAATGATCTCTAAAAAAAATGAATATTTTCAGCTGTTACTCTTCATGTATTGAAAATGCTATCATAAACAATTCTTCCAGAATTTTCTAATGACTTTTCAATACTAAAACTATTCAGTATTTGAGTACTTATTTTGATAAGATTGTATATTTAGTATTGATGACGACGGATGACCTAAATGACCCTCTTTTTACAAGTATCTTAAACAAGTGGAAAAGGAACACAGCTGAGAATGGTTCTGACCCGTTGACCTCCACAGCCCAGTCACCACACTCGCTGCGTCTCTTTGTTCGTAGTAAACCACCAGCGTCAGCGCCATTGCGAGCAGCTCGGAGTGCTTCCCTGAGAGCAGCCCGCGCCGCCAATGACACACTCACCTTCACCTGTAACTAGTAGCCACAGGAGAAATATATTCTCCTGTAAGAGTATATGGTCCTGACCCCCGCCCCCCCCCCAAAAAAAAACTATTTGAGGAAAGAGGGAAAGTGTTGTTGACATTTTTCTGTTAAAAATAGCGCCCATAGGTACCTACATAGATGGGGAGCTACAACATGTTCAAAAACCGAGAGACTAAGTATTGCTGGGACAGCAGCTCTCCCCAGACTGATCTGCAGATGCAATGCAACCTTTAACAAAATCTCAGGAGGCTCTTTTTTTCAGTAGACATTGAGGCTGGTCCTAAAATTTACGTGAAAATGCAAAGAAACTAGAATAGACAAAACAATTTTGAAAAAAGGAACCATGTTGGAGGAATTTTGCACCTTATTTCAGATGATACTGTAAGGCTCTAGTCATCAAAACAGTATGATTTTGGCAAAAGGATGGACATGCAAATCAGTACAATAAAATAGAAAATCCAGAATTAGATAAAAAGTTACTTGATTTTTTTGACAAAGGTACTGAGCTAATCAGCAGGAAAGAAAATTTTTTAAAATAATGGTGCTAGTATAATTGGACATCTTTATGCAAACAAAACAAAACCTTGGTTATTATCTCACTCATACACAAAAATTAACTCAAAATATCTCAGTCTATAATATATAATAGACTTAAACATAAGAACTAAAGTTACGGAACTTTTA
This sequence comes from Camelus ferus, assembly GCF_009834535.1. NCBI lineage: Eukaryota > Metazoa > Chordata > Mammalia > Artiodactyla > Camelidae > Camelus > Camelus ferus. The sequence goes on along the minus strand of NC_045704.1, from coordinate 64,658,185 downwards.
GAAGAAAACATGGGAAACCATTTTTGTAACCTTGGGTAAGCAAAGATAGATTTCTTAGAAATGACATAAAAAGCACAAACAATAAAAATTTTAAATTGATAAAGTTAATTTTATCAAAATTAAAAAAAATTGTTCTTTTAAGGACACTACTTAAATAATAAAAAGACAAGCCATAGCCTGCGAGAAATTATTTGTAAGACATATTTCATAAAAGAGTTGTATCCAGGATACATAAAGAACTCTTACAACTCAACAACAAAGACAACTCAATAAAAGACATGGGCAAAAGATTTCAATAATCACTCCACTTAAGAAGATATACAGATTATATAAGTACATGAAAAGTTCCCCGGCATTATTAGTCATTAGGTAAGTGAAAATTAAAATCACAGTGATATACTACTACACATTCACTAGAATGGCTAAAATCTAAGATGACAATACCAAGCGTTGACAGGGATTTGAAAAAACTGGACCCTTCACACATTGTTATAGCTGCTTTAGAACAATTCAGCAGTTTCTTTAAAGTTACCAGATAAACCAGAAAATTCACTCCTATGTATTTATCCCAAAGAAATGAGGATATATGTCCTCACAAAAGTCTTTTCATAATAGCCTTATTCATAATAGTCAAAACTGAGAATTACCTATTGGTCCATCAACTTGTAATGTAATATACACATTATAACATCAAATGTAATATATAAACAAACTGCTATATCCATACAATAGATAAACTGAAAACTCAACAACAAAGAGGAACAAAGTATATATGTAACTACATAGACGAATCTCACAAATATATAATAAATGAAAGAAGCCGTACACAAAAGACTGTTTATTGTACGATACCATGTATATGAAAATTCAGAAAGGGCAAAACTGTGTAGAAAGCAGATTAATCATTTTCTGGGGCTGAGAGTGGGAAAGGAAGTTGATACAAATGGGTGCAATGGAACTTTTTGTAGTGAGGAAAGTGTTCTAAAACCTGGCTTCAGTGATGTTTGTGAAATTATATAAATTTAGTAAAACCCATCTACTTGTACACTTAACATGGGTAAACTTTATGCAAATTTTACCTCCATAAGGCTGTTAAAAAATAAAGCGCAGTTAAAAGTAACAAACTGTGAGAAAATATTTACACATTGAATATTTATTCAATTAACAGAAGATTAATACTACAAAATATAAAAACTCCTTTAAAATAATAGCAAAAAATAACTAGAATATTTGAAAATTAGATCTAAAGGGTAAAAAAAAAATCACTCTCATACTACTATGAACATGTTACCACATTTCCTTCCAGACTTTTTAAGTGAATACTTTAACATAGTTGAAATTATAATTTTGTGAGCCAGATATATTTTTGGGAAGTCTGAAGATTCTTTTGAATTATTTGATGAGGATGAGTAGTTTCATAGAATCAGTAATTATGATGCTGAAAGAGAGGAGTTCTGGCTAATAATAATGTGTAAGAAAACACATTTCATCAGTGTGGAATGAAGTGAGTAACAGATACATTTCTTCTCACCACCACTCCTCTCTCTTTGTGACTGTACTCAGTGCTTAACCTAAGAAATATTACCAGGCCTCTCTTCCTCTGGTCCATTTATCAGTTATTAGAGAAGAAGGAAGTCAAAGGATATTGAATCACTATTTTTTTCCAGAAATTGTGCTGATGGATATAGCTGAGGATTCAGCAATGATGGAGAAATGATAGCCTTTCAAAGTCTAACTGGTTGGAAGCAACCTAAGTGTCTATCATAGATGAATGAATTAAGAAAATGTGGTGTGTGTGTGTGTGTGTATACACACACACATATTTATATGTGTATATATATCAGAATACTAGTGAGTCATAAAAAATAGAATTTTACCATGTGCAACAACATGGATGGACTTGGACGGTATTATGCTATGTGAAATAAGAGAGAGAAAGACAAATACTGTATAATATCACTTCTATGTAAAATGTAAAAAATACAACAAACTAATGAACATAACAGAAAAGAAACAGACTCACAGATACAGAGAACAAACTAGTGGTTACCAGTGGGGAGAGGGAAGGAGGGAGGGCCAATACAGGGGTGGAGGAGGTACAAACTATTAGATATAAAATAAGCTACAAGGTTATACTGTACAGCACAGGGAATATAGCCAATATTTTATAATAACCATAAATGGAATATAACTGTCAAAAATTCTTTTTAAAAAAGAATATGAAAACGAATATATGTATGTTCCTATATGACTGAAGCATTGTGCTGTACACCAGAAATTGACACAACATTGTAATAAAAGTATATTAAAAGTATATTAGTATATACTTCAATAAAAGTATATTAAAATAAATAAGTAAATAAATTTTCTAGAATAGCACACAAAAAGTGTCATCACTATATTGCACACCTGTAACTTATATAATATTGCATACCAATTATACTTCAATTAAAAAAAGTGTCTGGAGGGGAAGCCAGACATTATACAAATAATTATAAATAATTATTACAAGAGGTGAGGCTAAATCAGAATCCTGTGTTTATTAGTCAGGGCCCAAAGTGCAAACCCTCCCTTGGCCTTATGTCTTCTCTGCACCATTTTCCTCACAATGCTGTGTATTTTCTTGTCCCTCACTCAGCCCTTCCCTCATTGACCATCTTCTGAACCCTTCTTCGCTGACCTCTGGATCTACTCTAGTATCAACAAACTGGTCTACATTCTCACTCGTCCTCCTCAAACTGGCTGTTTAGTATCGTAGTTCATTAAAGCTCAGGTCTAGTTCCCTTCCCTTCTCGGCCTCCCTCCCCAGGGGAGTTTGTCCGTGCCCATGATGGTGACCTATACGCTGACAGCTCCCAAACTTCTGTCTCAAGCCCAGGCTTGTACCCTTGAGCCCCAGGTCTGTACTTACACCTGCCAACTTGGTATTTCCACATCCCGTCTTAAAGTTATCTCAAACTCAGTATGTCCCAGTTCTGACTTTGTGAGTTCTGACAGTTCCATCTGAAAGAAAGGAAAACAAAAGGAGGGAAGGAAAAGAAAGGCACCATAACCCAATGCTTGTTGCTGTTGTATGAGCTGGAAATCATTGTCTCCTCCCTCCTCAACCTCCATCTGAGCTCTGAATAAATTAAGAAGTAAATTACGAGTGAGGAAGCTAGAGGTCATTGTGTCAGCCCTTCTACTGATGAAGCAGCTTCGCGAGGACTTACCTAGCCTGCCCCTCGTAGCACCAGCCCACGAGAGTCCTCTCCTTACAAGGACAGGCTCTTCAGCAGAGACTTCCTGCAGACCAAGAGCACATGTTCCCTGCGGGCAGGCCAGTCTTAAAGAGAAGGCAGGAGAGGCTGAAACTTGCAAGCCCAGTTTCTTTCCCAAACTCATCTGTCATGTGAGAGAAGTATGAGATGAAGCAAGAAGCCAGGAAGTTTTAACGAAGATACCTCGTCATAGAAACCAGAAGAGCAGGGAAGCAGCACCGTACAGCACAGTCCCACAGCCTGTTGAGTTCACGTCCAAGACGTCTCTGACAGCATGCCTTCTCTCCATGCCTGCTCCCACCTCTCTGGTTCAAGCCAACAGCTGTCTCTCGCCTGCACCTCTGCAGTAGCCTTCCTACCACTTTAACTACTGGAAACATCCATTCTCACTTATTTCCTACCTGCCCTCCACACACCACTCCCAATGATTTTCACAGTGCAAATCTGATCATATTTTTCTTCCCACCTGGTCTACCTTCCCCCTTATCCAAGGCTCTTGGACCTAGAGGGAGGGCTTGTGAAGGTTCCAGTGAGGAAGTGGCCTTTAAGTGAGACCTTACGAACGACCAAGTACAGTTAGTGAACAGGAGAGCAAAGCATTCCAGGCAGAGGGACAGCACGTGGGACAACGCAGGAGGTAAGCACAGCCTGGACAGAGGGTCCTGGGAAAGGGAGTTGCGGAATGACTGGAGATCAGAGTGTGGAAGGCAGACAGCTTGGTAAAGAGTTTAGAGTCTTTCCTAAGGGCAATGGGAAGGCTTTGAAGGGTTTTAAACAAGGTAGTGCCCTGGGTAGATTTGCATCTTCTGGCTGCCGTGTGGAGACCGGATTAAGTGGAAAAGCAGTAAACTAAGTGTGGGGGACAATATGAAAGTCAAGGTGGACGATGGTGGTGGCAGTGAGGATGGTGAAACAAGCAGGCATGAGACAGCCACCTCTAAGGGGCAGAAGGGACACACTTGATGACGTGAGGGTTGAGGGAGAGGGTGCAGTGAGGAGTGACAGCACTTGAGAGGCTGGCGGTGCACCTACCAGGAGAGGGAACACGGGAAGGGGGACAAGCTAGTCTCGGACATTCTAATTTTGAAGCGTTCTTGAGATAACCAAGTGAAGACAGTCAGTAAATAATTGGAAATATGAGTCAGTTGGCAATAGGAGGAGTTTGCTAAGGAAGATCTGACATGGATATAAATATTTGGGAGCCATCACTTAGTAATTTAAACCCCTAGGAAATTATTGGTACTGGATGAGATGCTTATGGAGAGCAAACGGAGTGAGAAAAGCATCTCAGACAATCTTGAGGAACTCTAGCATGCAGTGCTTAAGGGAAAAGACCCCACAAAGGAGACTGAAGTGGACCTACCGGACAGGCTACGGAAAAATCAGGACAGTGCCGTGCCACAAAAGTCAAGAGAATACAGTGTTTTTAGAGTGAAGTGACCTCTTATATGAACTATGATTTCTACCACCTGCAGTCTCAGTTTCTAGGAAGAAACGGATCCAAAACATTTTCATGCACTGAGCCTTCTTTTCCCATCTTCTAGGAGTGTTCTCCTCCTTTTTCTGTTTTGGGAAGAAGGAAAAAAGGGATTTGTTTCTTTTTACCTTTTCTCTGTCACTGTCTCTGAGGGACCTGTCACAATTTACTAGTCAGTTGCTTCCATGACTGTTTTCCCCGCTGCAGCATGACCAGAACCACACCTGGCACACGGTGGGAGTTCGGGAAGTGTTAGCTGAGTGAATGAGTGAGTCCGTCAGTGAATGTAGCATCAGGAACATCTGTCGCCTGTTGAGTGTTTCCTGTTTCTGGGCACCTGTGCTGGTGCTTGCTTTGTAACAACTCCACTAAGACATAAAAATTCTGTGAAGGTGTGTGATGACCCCAATCTTGTGCAAGAGGAAACTGAGGCTAAGAGAGAAAAGTAGCTTCTCCGGAGTCACACAGCAGGGCTGCAATTCACAAACAGGTTGCCTGATTCCAAAGTCCATGCTTTTAACTGCCATCTTTCCCGAGAGAAGTAAACATTCTACAGACATCTGTGGGAGAGACATTTTGGAACTGGCAGCTTTCCCAGCTCATCTCAAATTGCAGCACAGAAGCAGCAGCCTGCTCTCACCCCAAGAGTGTTTTGCTCCCGCTGAGTTGCCCTCTCCACCTGCAAAGCAGTAAGCTTTTCCTTCACTCCCGCACCTACGTCTGCGTGCTCGAGGAAATTCTGGCTTCCTGAGCAGGAGTCCTCTCCTGGGATCAATGCCCTAATTCTATTTTTCCCTTCCTTTCAGTTCTTAGCCCACTCGATCCGTAGGAGTACCTAAGAATCCTCGGCTTCAAGTGCCCAGACTGGTTTCCTACGTACCAACTCACAGCGCCGAGCTATAGTCAACATACTGGAGGGTGAGCCTCATGAGGGCAGGGACCTTGTCAGTCTTGCTCACAGAGTCATGCCTGGTACCATGAACAAGGGTGATGCCCAGCATCCAGCAGGCGCGTGATAGATAAAAGCTGACTGTCTGACAGTGGGGCAGCCCCGGACGTGGCTGACTATTGCAGCAAGATAGACATGCTGTGCTCTGGCTCTTTACAGAGAGTAAAGGCATCAACTCATGGATGCCAAGTACCTATCAAAAGCTCAGCTGAGAAAAACCATTTTCATGAAGGATAGCCTGAAGGCTCTGCTGCTCAGTCCTTCGAGACACAAAAGGAGTGAGTGAGGGCAGACAGAGTAAGTTGTCTTTGAGGGGAGGGGAAATTCTTCATAAGTCACCATAGATAATTCACAAAGCCAACTGTCTTGAGAATGATTTAGAGATATTTATATATTCTCTGATTATTTATCTAAATAAAAATACTGAGAGCGCATTTATAGTAGTAAGTGCTAAGTGTTCCCTATCTCAGCAGTTAGGGCTCCAAAAGGCTGGGGGAAACTATGGATTCCAGCACCACACTTCTTCCTTGAGGGGAAGGGGCTTGATCAAATTACAGTGAACGCATGGGTTTTCTCTTATTTTCAGTTACCATTTCAGCAATTTCCCCTGGCAAGACGCTTGTAGGCAAAATGTTCCTAGCTGGCTTGATGTGAGCCTTACACTTAGTCACGGACAGTGATCGTCCTGGAACCGATTCCTTGTCATGGATGGTTGCACGGAGAGCCTGCGCTGACCTGTGATTTAGGGAAATATCTGGCATGTGATTCCTTTTCCTTAAAAAGATGAATTACCGCCCAGAGGGACAGAGACATTAACACTTCATCTCGTAAGGGGTCTTGCAGGCAGAGCCCCCATTTCCATTTTGGTACTTAGGAAAATTTCATTGTCACAAGAAGGCTCCCCTTGGGGGCTATTACAAGGCCATTTTGTTTTTCTGCACAATTCAAAAATTGTTGCTTTTTCTGTCCTAGTGCTTCTTTGCAACATTTTTTTCTTGTTAGTCAGGTTGGCTATCACTGCTCTTTTCCAAAGCTTGCTGCCAAATTCATCAATTTCTATTCCCAACCCTTAGGGATTTGATTTTCCCCTTTTCACCAAAAGAAACATCCCTTATGCATCTGTGCATATTTTTTATTTTAAATTTTTGGATCACTACAGTAGAGCAAATATATCTTTTTTATACCTTCCCCCCTCTTTTTATTACCATTTAGCTGTCCTTCTGGTGGTGCCCTCGCAGACTGAATATTGACAGTCAGCTAATGACACCGTGCACTGGCTGCTGGCCCCAAACTGCAATCTCATACGGAATTCTTTACACGGCTCAAAACAGACCTGCAAAGATAGGAAAAGACTCTTGCTTTTCTACCTCCTCTCACAGCAAACGTAATATGATTTCTAACTCAACATTCTATATATATAAATACACACTCGTGTGTATTTAACTCTTTTGCCTGTGGTATCTCTCTTTTAAGGGGATAAAGAAATAATTTAATGTCACTTCCATTTGATGCAGTAGTGTCACATTATTTAATATGTAAAGATTTCTTAAGAAATCTGTTATCTAAACTGAGTGACACAGCAAGTTTAGCATTGCTCTTTCGTGGAAGGTCATTGTGAAGGCTGATTGAGTTTCAAGGGAAGGGAATACCTAAAGCTCTCACTGGCAGTGTACTGGACGGACTGTGCACGTTTCCTTTCGTCCTTGGGTCTCTCGTTACAGATCCTAGGAATTCAGTGCTGGCCGCGTACTTTTCCCTGCTCACAATACACACCAGAAAGGAGGAACGTGACGTGGGTCCAGGTTGAAAATGGAACGTGTGATGGAGCCACCTTGACGACGGCAAATATCTGTATGAGTCCCAGGGGTGACCTACACTTGGGAAGTATCTGGTGCCCTGATGTCTGCAAGGGATCAGGGTGGAGCTTGGGAGAGCAAGCTGCTCGTTGAGGCACGGAAGCCTGAACGCAGGGACCATGTGCATTTAGGTTACTGTATATTCAGTGCCGTTAGCACCTCTTATCTGAGTCGAAGGCGCTCAGTAGATATTTATTGGATGAATGGATGAATAAATGAAAAAAGTCTTGTCGTGTCTGGTGAAATGGTGAAGCAGCTGGCACAGACATCTGAGTGCTCAAAAGGTTAAAGAAGCTTCTGGAAGACAGGACATGTTCAGAGAAGTGAGAAGCCTGTTCCTTCACTTGTACGGCCAACGTGCGCTAGAGAAAATCACACGATGATACAGCATCTGTGGCGTCACGGCAGATACTCGGCTCCAACATGAAGAGAGAGCCCACTGCCCCCTGAACGCAAGGGTCTGGGCTGACCCACTCTCCACAGCCGTTGTCTCCAAGTTGCTCCACTGTCCTCAAGCCTTCTGCCTACCTCCTTCAGGCCACTCTGTGCAGAAAGGCTTGCTGCCAGCTTTGCAGAAGACACGGACAGCATCTAAGCAAAACAAATAATCTCATCTGCCTGACACCCACGGAGAACTACGTCAAATAGGAGTGTTCTCTCTCCTCGTCCAAGTCGACTCTCAGCTCCCTCCTATTCCACCCCTTCAGGGAGCTCTCTCCTTCCATTCTCTCTCTCTTTTAAAATTTTTGAAAAGAGTTTTATTGAAGCTCTCTTATTGAAACAATAAACTGTACATATTCAAAGTGTAAACTTTTACATACACCCACACCTCTGAAGCCATCGGCACAATCAGGACAGCGACACACCCACGACCACCAAACACACCCTCACACCCGTCTGTGACCCCCGACCCGCTCCTGTCTCTTCCCCCGCGTCCGCAATGGGCAGCCGCCGACCTGCTTCTTGGCCACTGCAGATTAACTGGCATTTTGTAGAGTTTCATGTAAAGAGAATCACACAATGAGTATTCCTTTTGGGGGCTGGCTTTGTCCATTCAGCTACTGATGGAAGAGTGGGTTGTTCCCAGTTTGGGGCCATTATAAATAAAGCTGTTACGAACAGCCTTGTGTAAGACTTCGTGTGGATATGCGTTTCTTTCATCTCGGGTAAACACCCCGAAGTGAAAGGGAGATATCATATTCACTGTGTGAAGTGTGTGCTTAACATCTTAAAGAAACTGCCGAGCATTTTTCCAAGGTGGTTGTGCCGTGTTGTATTCCCATGCACAGCGTGGCAGAGCTCCAGCTGCTACACAACCTGGCCGACGCGTGGCCTGGGCGGTCTGCTTACTCCTGGCTGTTCTCACAGATGTGCAGCGATGTCGCACGTGGGTTTAACTCACATCTCCCCGATGGCTTATGAACGTTTTCCTGTGCTTACTTGACATCAGTGTATCTTCTTTGTTGAAGTAACTGTTAATTACTTTGTTCATTTTTACTGGGTTATTTGTTTACTTACTGAGTTTTGAGAATTCTTTATATACTGTGGATATAAGTCCTTTGTCATTTATGTGATTTGCAAGTAATTTCTGTGGGTTGTCTCTTAACAGAGTCTTTTGAAGAGTAAAAATTCTTAATTCTGATGAAGTCCATTTTATCAACTTTTTCTTTTTGAATCATGCTTTTGGTGTCATATTTCAGAAAAATTTGCCTAACTCTAGTTCACAAAGACTTTCTCCTAAAAGTTTTTCAGTTTATGTTTTATATTATGTCTATGACTCATTTCAAGTTAATTTTTATATATGGATCAAACTCTTGATTTTTTGCAGATGAATAATCAATTTTTCCAGTATCATTTACTGAAAAAACTACTCTTTCTTCACTGAATTGCCTTTTCACCTTTGCCAAAAATTAGCTAACCATGCGTGTGTGGGGCTGTACCTGGACCTGCTATTCTCTTCCCCTGACCTGTTTGTCTATCACAGCGCCACCGCGTCCTGAGAACTATTTTCCATGCCAGTCATGTCACAGGCCACTTGCCAGCCTACACATTGGCTTTCTTTGGGCCAGGTTCCCGTGCACGATCCAGTCAGCTGCAGCTGAGTATTAGAGGGAGCAGGCTGGCAAAGTGCAAAGCAGGGCTGCGTAGGACCGCCTCTCCGCGGGGGCTGAGAGCAGGGCAGTCTTCTTCAACATGTGCCATGCTTACGCAGGCATCAGGCTCTGTCCTGAAAACAGTCTGCTCTCTCTGCATCCAGTTTTACTCTCTTTAATAAATGTCTCACACTGTAGATCTTTCTACAATGCAAACCTGATCAGATCATTTCTTTTGGTCTTTAGGATGAAGTCTAAGTTCTTATCCTTTGATGCAACTTCTGCTTCCCTTTCCAGTTTCAATTCTTACCACGCCCCATTCTCCACTCGTGTGCTATACTCTTGCCATGTGAATTACTTGCAGTTCCCCAAACATGCCACACTCTCTCCGTCTTAGGCTTTTTTCATGTTTCCATGTTGCTCCCTCTGCAGAGAACACTCTCCCTCCACTCTTTCCCCCCAGGTAGCTTTTGTAAGTTTTTTAGCTCTCAGCTTTGATAGAATGTCAATTCAGTTCAATAAATATTTAGTAAGCAACTAATATGAGTTAAGAACTGAACTATGAGTAAGGAATATGATATGAACATCTATCATGCCCTCATGTAGTATATAGTCTAAAGGAGGAGGTAGACATTGAGCAAATAATTATAATTAAATCCAAATCTAGAATAATGTAGAAAATAACATATAGTAAATCATATTCCCTGATAATGCAAAACCAAGTATAATAACTCTGGCCATTAATCCCGTCTTCTGCCCAGTTTGCATTTTCAAATGCGGTGGGCTAGAGTTCTGAACGTGGGCTGGGGAGAGGCAAGGTGGAGTGGAGCAAGTGAGATTCTGCATTCCCAGTGTCCTTCTAACCCAACCTTCCTGGGTCAGGCAGATGAAATGGCTGTCAAGTAACTGGAGCCACTGGTGTGATCCCTAACTTCCCAGCTAGTCACAGGACTTAGAATAATTCCTGGTATATTTCAGTTGGAAAAGTCAAACACCAGCAGAGAGCTCCAAGTTCTGGCAGAGACCTGGACAGCTTCTGATCACACAGCCAGACCCCTGGCACTCTGGCCATCAAACTACGCAGACCTACTCCAGTCATGTCATTAACCTCGTAATAGTACGACTTTGTATTTTATGAAATTGATTTCTGGGCCCCACTTGTTCAGCCATAGTGGGTTTAGTGTGCATGTCAGACTAGTATAACAGAGGGAAAGCACAGAGTGCGGTGTGGGTGTGGGGTAAGGGGCAGGGGAAGCCTCTCCGAGGGGTGTTTACCGCAACGTGAGGGCTGAGTAGGAGGTAGCCCCGGTGAAGGGGTAGGAAGAGGGCTCTGCTCAGAGAGCGCCTTCTCCAGGAAGCCTTCCTTGATCTTCCAGAATAGCTTGAATTCCCCTCCTTAGTGTTTCCAAGGCCCTGCTGGGTGCCTGTGCTTATCACACGTCTCACAATATCTGTTTCTCTTTCCATCTCCCTCCATTAGACTGTAAGCTCCTTGAGCGCAGGGGCTGAGTCCTTAGGACCCAGTAACCTATCAGTGCCCTAGAGAAAGACCGTCTCTGGGCAAAGGAACTGAAAAAAAGTGACTCTGCAGAGGAATTAGACATAGGCTGATGCAGGCCCATGGGTGCAAGGATTGCGTCCCAAGAAAAGGCAGTTTTGTGGGAAGAAAATGGCATCCTTTCCTGAAGGACAGTGCAGCCCTGCACTGAGGGGTGTGATCTGGTGAGTGCAGGACGGCTGGATCTTAGCCACTCTGCCCCTGACTGGCTGAGAGTCTGTGCAGGGCACAACTCCACAGCTGTACACAGCGACCATGGACTCTTCACCAGTCTCTGCAATGCCTAGTTAAGGGCCTCACACACAATGGGTAAATATTTTTTAAATAGTCCATAAAAATAAAAGCTTAGATCAGGGCCCCCAGGGCCGCCTTCAGACCACATGTGTCCTAGACTATCGGCTATGACTATGCAGGTGCCTGGAAAAACTGGTGGAGCCATGTGAGAGGCAGCCGCTTCCTCCAGTGGCCACTGAAGACGGTTTGCCATTTCAGAGGGATAATGATGTAGCTGGTAGGACCTGTTCCTGAGTATACATGAGAATCTTTCAAGGAACTCTGCAGGGGTTTTAAGGGTCCTGCAGGAAAACGTGGTGACAAAGCCCCGTGAAGGTCACTTCTGGGTTACTTTAGGAGGAAAGAAAGCACTTTTGTATGGACCATCCTCCGATGTTCTGTATCCCTTGGGAACTTAGTTCAATTATAACAGCCTGATCAGAGTATGAACTGCAGAGACTAAACATCGATGTTGTTTCTGAACTTAGACAGTAAGTTATGATATACTGGGGCAACAACTAAATTTATGAAAGTCAATTTACCAAAACAGAGTTAGGGGAGTTTCTGAAAATGTCAAGCAGTTATTCTAAGATCTCACTCATTGAAAACTGTACCATTATTTTAGGTACCCCAAGCAAGAAAAAAATGCCAGTTACAAACTATGATTTTTAAAACACATCTTGATTTCAGAGATGTTACAATAATTTTTTAAATAGTATTACAGAATTGATGAAATATAGATTATAAAGTGCTTCATATTTTTGTGCTTTTAATATATTGCTATACATCTTTAAGGAAAATGCAAGTTGCCTCTCTGTGAGAGCAAACAAACGGTTCAGGTCCCCTTGACAGGGACATCTTCATGGCAGAGTGCAGTTCGCTATCAAAGTTTCATGACACCATCTGCTAAGATCATTTTCAGATACTTCCATGCTCGTTGAACAAGTGATTTGGTGTTTCTCACACCCTTCTCTACAGGGGAGGGGATATGCTGACCAATCTGCCTGAGTATTTCGTTATGCTCGCATCACAACCTCCACTGTAAATTAATATATTACCATGTAATTTATACGTTATTCTTTTATACACTTCATGCACATGAGCTTGATTGATTCTGGTCTGATTCTGAACCTGCAAAGTTAAGAGCCAGATTCCAGAGGAAATAACTCCACAGCATTATCACCATGTAAGCACTAGTTGAACAATAAACTGACCTCTTTCTTTGTCAACTTTAAAATACAAATAGCGCTTTGAGCATGTGACTTTTGATCTATTTGACCATAAACTATTTGAGAGCCGAGTGTGTTCTATTTACCTTCACATCTTCCACGGGGTCCATGTATCATGCTTGGAACATTGTAAGTACCACATGAATATGAGAAGAGAGGATGGCTCTACATTTCAGTGTATCTTTCAGGTGTGCCTGGAGACAACAGCTCTCCTATGTTGAGGGTGAGGTATGGAAACCAGGAAGGAATCAGAATGAGAATTTGTAAAAGAAAATTCAACTGTCCTGGAACAAAAAGAGAAATGGGTAAGAAAAAGAATGATGGCATTATCGTGTTATATTTTTAGACCTGTATTTCTATTTTGAACTAAAAGTTCCCTAGATCTATTTTTTTAAAGGTTGCAAGCCCCATTCTTTTCCTTCTTACAATGTATTTGTAAAATTTAAGTCAATAATACATGACAGAGATTTTAATGTTCACTTTGAAGACATTTAATTTTATTTCCAGTTAAACTAAAGATATCAAAGTCCAGTTTCTAATTATTGCCATGTAGTTAGTTCAAGGAACACATTTGTACAATTAGATCTCCCAATTATCAATCACAGAGGAAATCAATACATACAATTCAGTAGTTTGGCTTACTATTTTATGTTCATTTTCTTCAGTAAAACACATGGGATGGCTGAAATTACAGACGCCCTTTTTCCTTGGATGGATCTCAACCAAATATTTCTGGAACATCTGAAATCTTTCACTCTAGAAAAAATAAACAATAAGAGCATTTCTCAAGTTTAATATGTGTGGAAGTTTGATGAAGGCCGAGTGAGGGCTAGTTAGTTGCCAAGAATCCTTAAGCAGTGGCATCAGCCTATAGCCTCGGTTTAGTCCCTCAGCCTTGGTCTTGTCAGGTTTTTTCCATATTTGGGCTATTTCCCCTTCTTTCCTTTTCAGCTTTTCCTGAACACACTGTAGTGGGCTGAGCCACTCCACTAACCTTGATCTTACCAAGGTCACTAATGATTTTGTACACCCAGCGGACTCCACTTACTTGCATAACCTCTCTGCTGCATTTACTCAGGATGTGCAGAGACCCTGCTTTGTGCTCACCAGTCCCATTTCCTTTTCCTCCAGGGTTTGCAGCCCAACTACATCTCCCAGCCTCTGCCTGCAGTTAAGTGGGGCCATGTGACCAGATGCTGACTACTGGAAAGTGAGAAGTGATGTGTGCCACTCCTGGGCTTGGCCACTTCAACTTAGTGCATTTTCTCTCTTTCCAGGGGATCCAATGGCAGATTCTAGGGCCTTAGGGGATGGCAAAATCATATGATGGAAGGACCAAGGCTTCCCCTCCTTTTCCCACTGACTGCAGTAGAGTGTGATGTGAATAAGAAATGAAACTTTACTGTGTTAAGCCACTGAGATTTGAGGTTATTTTTTACAGCAGGAAGCTGTTACCAATACCTGTGGCTTCTGTGATGCTACACTCTTGCCTGAATCTCTTCATATCACTCTGTTCCTTCATTTCTCATTTTCTTGGACTGCTCTACGCATTCCTTAAATATTTTTATCTGAGTTTTCACAGCCCAATGTTTTCTTTCTCTATGTATATTCTGTGAACAAGCTCACATAACTCTCATGGTCCACTTCTGATACGCTGATGAGTTGAAATAATAAATGTGTCCCTTAATATTAGATATAATTTTTACTAAATATGTGTATATTAAACTTATTGTGTACCATGTTTTACAAAGTTTTGTTTTAACTTGATTCTGAAATCATTGTTATCTCCTCATATTCCCCATTCTTTGGTAAATTGAGAATTTATTATATCCTTTTGTCCAGTTCTTTCATTGGACTGTAAAAGGTCCTCATCCATTCAACTACTATTTATTGAATACGTGCGAGGAACTGTTCCCTTTTTTGCTGACAGTGCCTCGTACAGTGCCTTGCATGGAGTAAGCAACTGGTGAATGTTGGTTGCATTGAACAAAATTATTTATTGCATACTTGCTATGTGAAAGTCTCTGTGCTGGGTTAGTGTGACACAAAAGTAAATATAAGGCTTGATTTCTGTTTACTTCTTCATCTTTCTCTGTGCAAAATATCCTCCTACCTCCACCTCAACTAACAAGCATGTTATGATAGTTGCAGTTCCACAAAGGAGACTGCCTTACACTTTCGGTACCCAGAGGTGGGTCCAGAACTAATGAGGCCCTGAGATAAATCCAAACTTTGACTTGACTTTATTTCTAGGCTAATAGATGAATCAGTGTTTTATTTTTTCTTTTTTCCTGCAATTTAGAAGTATTAGAATGTGGAGAATTAACTGTTTTTACTCAATATGAAATTGCATTTTCTTTTTGATTAGGTCATTTGAAACCACAGCTTACTTTGTACATTTTATTGGGGATTCCCATTCACTGGAATAACTAATAGATTCATATATTGTGCTAATATTGTCAAGTTTTAACATGTTAACGATAGCCAGTCCTGCTTTTCCTTTCTTTCTTTTCTGTTTTTAAAGATCCTTTACCAGCTATGTTTATCAGAGCACTATTTGATTACAGTGAGTAGATGTGCTCTGTGAATTTCCTCCCAGGGTCAAATTGTTTTCCACATCTTGATTTTCATTCTCAACTGCAATTTCCTTTTAATGTCTTTAAATATTTTAGCTTTGAGCCACATTCCTGGTCCTTAAATTTTTCCAGTTGTGTATTTTTCTTTTCTTTTTGTATTACCTTATTCAAGCTATCTGCCCTTATCTACTTTTCTCCCACTCATGGGAAGTTTCCTGACATCTATTTTGCTTATAAAGAATTTCATCAGCCAATACTACTTTTACTACTTACAATTGTTACTACTACTTATACTACTACTACTATTTCTAGAGTGTTACCATTTAGTTGCTTAATTCTAATATGAACAGTTGCATTAGTGAGACAAGTTCCTGATCATGGTTGAGCTCTGAGTGGTTCTGTTTGCTGGTAGCATGATCTGATGCACATCAGTCAGTCCAAGGTATACATTCACAACAGAGTTTTTGTTGTTGGTAACTGCTTTTGTAGTGACATAATGTTGTAAGAATTTCCATAGTACATAGTAATTTTATTTATTGTAAGTCCAATGGTAAACTTAGAATGTCCAATTTCAATGGATTTTGCAGATGAAATAATCCAAAGCCCCCCACCATTGGCTGAAAATATATACATTTTATTGCTCACCCATTTGTATAAATGAAGACGAAAACTTTGTATTTTGAAAGACTCCAAAGAGCTGTGTGACGTTGAGAAAGTTACCTAATCTCTCTTTGCCTCATTAGGTTGTAATGAAACTGAACGAGTCAGAACAATGCTTGGTCCATAGTAAGCACTCGGAAGTGTTAGCCATTATTATTACCTAATGCAGCAAGTACAAACACCTGTCTTCTGGAATCTATGTTTGCTGATAATGATGATGAGGTCCCCATCCTATAGGAAAGGGAATGTTTCTCATGTTTGTCAAATAACTGCAATTATAGTGTATTCCTCTGAACACCAGTAACATCTTGAGGGTTTGGGAAAGCACAGTTTTTGATAGCTGTTACTAATGAAAAGATTTGTTTAATGAGAAAACAGATTCAGAACAGCCAAAGAATTTATTAAGGTGGGACTAGTAGATTCCTCAGGAATTTCTGGTTCATGTCAGACATGTTAGCAACTTCTTGTTTGCTCATCTTGAAAGGGAAGAGAATAGCTCCTACTCAGTGTTTCCCAAAGTGTGGTCGATGGAACTCTGCCGTGCATACTTGTTTCAAAACTTTCCCAGAACTTTCTCAGGACCTACTAATTCTCTGAAGGGTTAACCAGTATCTCAGGTGCTTTAATGCGGAGGGAGAAGCATCCTCAGAGCCAAGCTGGACCAAACCCAGGGCCCTTTTAGGGCAGGCTGTGCTGTCCGGGGAGATGCTTCAGTGGATGCTGTGTCCCCACGAAGCATCTCCCGACAACTGGCCGCCTTAAGGCCCACACGCCCTCCTCTGCCGCCGCTCTGCAGCGGTGGCGGGCAGCCTCGAGCCCCTCGGCTGTCCCCCTCCGCGGCGGGAACGGGGAAGGGGCCGGGGCTCGCGCGTGGCCGCGGACGCCCGACGCGGGCCTGCTCCACCTTAACGGGCCTGGGCCTGCCGGAGCGCTCGGGCCCCGCAGAGTTTGGGCACCACCATATTTGGAGCGTGCCTACTTCGGGGCGGGAACCGCCTCGAGAGTGATTAGGTCAGCGCTGGGGGAGGTGACCTTGCGGGGTCTGTGGCACCCGAGAAAGGTGGAGCGCTGCGCCTGCCGCCCCCGTCGGCGTGGCCCCCCGGCCGCCCCGGCAGCTCGAGGCCGCCCGGGAGCTCGGCGCCGGCCGCCCCCGCGGCCCGCGGCCCGGTCGGAGGCGGGAAAGCCGCGCGCCTGCGCCGTGGGAACCGGGGCCGGCGGCGAGAAGCGGGGAGCGGAGGGGGCCGCCGGGCCGGGCGGCGTACAGAGCGGCGTGTGACGCGGGGACGCCGCGCGCGCCCGGCGTCGCCCCGGTTTGACGCACGCGGCACCAAACTGTGAGTTTCAGGGCTTATTTGGTCGGATTCGCCGGGGCCCGCGTGGCTTCCGGGCCCCGGGGCGGCGGCGGCGGCGGCGGCGGCGGCGGGGCTGGGGGTGGCGGAGGGACGCGGGGGGCCCCGGCCGCCGGCGCTCGGCGCGGGGAGCTCCGCCCTGGGCTGGGTCCCGACCATCCGAAAGGACGCGTTTTGCCGCACAGGCTAAGATGGCGGCGGCGGCCGAGGAGGCGGAGTTGGTGCTGCACAAGGAGCCCGGGCCCCGGGTTCGGGGCGGCGGCGGCCGCGGCGGCCGCGGGGGGTCGGCCGAGCCTGAGGTGAGCGGCGGCCGCCGCCGCGGGGCGGGACTCGGCGGAGGCGGGGGGAGGGCTTCTCCTCGGCGGCGTCGGAGGGTCCGGGAGCGGACACAAAGGGGCTGAGCCGGGCGCTAGACTTGGGGGTTTTGTTTAGTCACATGAAGCCGAGCAGCCAGTGAGCAGGAGGGGGAAGGGGCCGAGAGCGGGCGGCCCGGGGAGCCCGGCGGCCGCCATTGCGACGCCCGGAGTAAGCGGGCGGCCCCGCCGTCCGGGCCGCTCGGCCTCGGCCGGGAGCCGCGGCTCTGGCGTTAAGCGTACACACCCCTCCCCTAACGTGGGGCCGGGACCGCAGAGCCCTCGCCGCCCCCGGTGCCGCGAGCCCTTTTGCCGCTAGGTGCCTGGGAAGTAGCAGCAAGAGGTAAACCGCTCAGAGTGCTTGGGTTGCCAGGGGCTTGGTGGGCGTCCAGCTAAAGCTTTTTGCTTCTCCAGGTCTGATTCCCTGGCCTTTGTGTCCCTGGGAGCTTAATCTCTGCCAGAGGAAAGCAGGTGTGCTCCACTTCTCCCGTGAACCTGAAGATGAGTTGTCCCAGACCCTTCTCAGTGATTGGAAACTTAGGTGGTGGAGCTAACGGTTTCTTGTTACGAGACTTCACAGACGACTCTCGTGTTGGGATCCATCCATGGTTTAGCAACATTAGTGGAAAACTTTTCTTGAACTGTTGAAGTAATATTGACAAATTTAGTTGCGATGAAACTTTTTGTGTTTAGACTTCAAATTTTGTGTGGTCATTGAGAAGTGCTCAACGAGGAGATAAACACGATTGAGGGCCCGAATGATGGTCCTGTTTTGTGTACAAGTTAATGATTTCAACAGAAATAAGCCAAACACCATCCATCCATTCTGGCCGGTCCTAACTAATGCCAGGCTTGTTGCATCTGGATGATAGATTAGATTTGCCTTAATAGTATATTGCCTCTCTGTTGTAGTTTAGTTACTTCTTTGGTCCCACAAGAAAAAGAGCGTTTCAAAAAATAGACAACTCAAGTTACTCAAAGAGAGGAAACCTGCTGTTTGCCTTCAGTGCCATGTGTAAGTATCCAGGGAACTCGATGGCAGCAATATTGCATTGATAGGTTTGGTAAGAAAAGATCAGTTTTTATAAAGAAGTTACAATTTACACAGTTTAATAGGTGAAACATGAAAGCTCGACTAGTTTAATACAGTGATATGTACACTGCTCTTAAAATCATGGTAGTGTAAGTTTTAGAATTTCTAACATAATTTAAAGTTACACTGCACTTATGTCTCCATCATACTTTGTGTATTTGTAATACTTGAAGTACAAAATTTGGAAACAACTAATGTTTTATTTTGGGCAGGCTACATTAACAAATTACATTGCTTATTTGAAGAGATGTTTAAACACATTAGATAACTAATTTTAGATCTCTGTTCAAATTGAAATTTGAACTTTTCAACATTGCTTAAAACTTTCATTTTCCTTGTTTTTTCCCCCAGATTTCTATGTCCCCCCTTCTTAGCTTTTCCCCTTCTAAGAGAGAACAATCTTGTGTTAATGAATAGGAAATATATTATCAGCAAAATGATTATTGAATCATATAGTTTTAGCATAGAAGGAATCTTAGAGAACTATTTTCACCCTTTATTTTACAATATATTGAGGACCAGAGATGATTGTTAATTGCATAATGGAGAATTGTGTCTCATCTTGTACCTCATTGGTCCTTTCATTAGTCACATTGCTCGGATAAGGAGGTGACTGTATGCAACTAATAATGGTTATAAAACAAAACAAGGGGATGTGTTTGAGAATACTTGTTAATTAGATATTAGCAAGAAATTCTGTGACAATAATTAAAAACTTATTTAACTTAACATGGTGACTTAGTTTTTAGAGTGACTTCCAGTGAAACAAACTCAAATACAAAATATAAACGTTTGAGATAATTTCAAAGCAATGTTGCTTTTGAGTTTTCAGGTTTTCAAAAAGCAATCTTGATCCATACATTAAAAAAAAAAACAGGTAGCTTGATAAACTTCTTGGGAAGTTTGAAGTAATTGCCATTACTACCAGTTATTAAATAAGAAATGAAATAGATGCTCAAAACAGTGGTGCTAATGCCTTTCATTTTGTAACAGTGTTTTAGTTGGGTAGATGGATGTGCCACTCTGCCCCTTGTTAGAAACTGCTTGTTCAGACTAGATAGTACTACTGCTGAGCAGTAGACATGTAAGATCTGTTAGGGAATTCAACAGGTAGGAAAATCAACGGGATCGCACAGTTATCTTTAACTTCTTTTGATACCACATTTTACAAAAACAGGTAAATTGTCTGGAGGTTTTACAGCTTCTGTGGGTCATTTAAAGTGCATCTAAATTATTGATTTTTCTCGGAAAGTTGATATATTTCATAATTCTCAACACTATGTAGGTGAGTGGATTTAATTATACTTTAGTCTTGTGATAATAAGGATTATTCCCAGATTATTTGTAATTATAAAATGAGTCTGTCACCTGCAAACCTTAAACTTTTTGCAGCTTTAATTTGTCACTCAAGTTATAAAAGAGGGCAAGTTTTGTTTTGGCTGAATTGAGACTATATTGGGTAACAGGAGGGGAAAAGGAAGACTCCAGGACTGTCACTTGAAGTGGTGGGATTACCTGCAATTTAAAAAATGTATAGAAACTGGTTGTCAGAGAAGGCAAGTTCATTTTTCATCCCAAATACGTTGTTAGTGTTTACGGTTACTTACTTAGACTCTTCTCAGAATGTGATTCTAAAGGAAAACAGGGCATCTTACTCTTGTGGGAATGCTCTTCTCATGGCTGCTTTTCAGGCAGATCTTAAGGCAGCTGTAGCTTGCACTGAATGCAGAAATTGCAATGCTGACTTATCTAGCCCTAATTTTATAGAATATTAGTTTTAGCAGTTCTTTTTAAAAAGTGTTTTAAAATCTTTTTACATTAGTCCTATAAAATAAAGCATGAGAATGAAGGATGAATATTATAATATTCTGGATAGTCACATGAGCTCGGATTTTTTTTTCATTTATTTGATATCGTTAACCCCTCTGGTAGAGAGGATGTCTGCTTTGTAGATGGAGTCTGTAAATACTAAACAGAGTTCTGTAGTGCTGACTGAAGGAGTTCTGGAAGTAATGTCTTCTAATTCTGGCTTATTAGGAGGGGATAGCTGCTTTTAAAAGTGCAAACCATCCACCCCACTGAATTGTAAAAGAACTGCTTCTAATCAAGCCGATTCTAGTGCTAGCTCACCCTGCTGGTTGGCTGCAGTTATTTCTCCTCTTCCTCCTCTCAAGAACAAACATAAAGGTCAGCTGAGACCTAGAAGGTAGGACACCAAATTCAATTTGTGTTCTTTCTTCGGGAGAGGGAGTCTCCATGAAAAAGATGTTTTCTCATATCTAGAGCCTCAGTTGCTGTACTGTTTAATTATTTCTTAGATCTGCCAAAGTTAAACTGTGAAATTGCTGTCCTCTTTGAGTTTACTGGGGACTCATGAGATTAGGAGGAGTTAGGACGTTTTTGTTCCTTTCAATTCAAGATACAATATCTTTGACAATTGAGAGGTGTTAGCAGGAAAAACAAGAAGTTCTATGGGATAACTTTCCAGGAGGAGAAGAGCCAAGGATTTCAGGAGGAAGAGGAGGAGGAGCACGCTAGTGCAGTGGCAGCAGCAGTGCATACTTCTCTTGGGTGAGGGAAAGTGAGACTATTAAGATTAGTGTTTCTAAGAGATTTCTCTTGGGTTCTCCCTCTCCTAATCTTTGCCCTGCCTCTTCTGTCTGCAAGATGTGGCCTTCCCATTTCATTTGAGATTCTTGGAACTGTGACTTTGTAAGTAACTATGTGAAAAGTATAGATGAGTGATTTGTTCTTGAAATTTAATTCTGTTAGTCTAAACTGTGGTACAGGTGACTTTGGTTCAAGTGATAAACACAAGATTTTAGGTCTTAAGATTTTTAGTATGTATCTCATTCATTGAAGTTGAAAATACAGCTTTATTTATTTTGTTTTTTAGTTGAAATATAGTTGATGTACAATGTTAGTTTCACGTGTACAACTTAGTGATCAACATTTAAATACATTATGAGATGATCACCATAAGCCTAGTAACCATCTGGACCCCATTACAAAGTTGTTATAATATTATTGGCATATTTCTTATGCTGTATATTATATTAAATTCCCATGGTTTACTTATTTTTAAAACTGGAAGTTTGTACCTCTTAATTCCCCTCAGCTATTTTGCCCATACTCCTCCCCACCCCCAACCACCCTGTTTGTTCTCTGTATCTGTGGGAAAATACAGCTTTTAAAAGACTTTGTACAAAGTCTGGAAACTAATATGTTGTGAGCCAAAATAATTTAAAATAAAAAAACACCTGAATAAAGTGTTGGGATTAAAGTATAATTTATAAAGCGTATGTACCTGTATTATATCAGTAATTTACCTAATTTTTATAAATGATGAATATTCTAATCCTTTCTTCCATGGTATTTATCTTTTTACTTGAAAGCATAATGCATATCTTTTTCATCAGTTTCTAGAGGAAGATGTTAGACATGACTAGAACTTTCAAAACACCAGTTACTGAGAAGGGAGGTGATTCCTGTTAATTGTTGAATGGTTTGTGAAGATGGATGAAAAACTTGTAAGAGTTGGAATTAATTGCCTGTTGCTTACTATTGATTTACTGATATTATACACACACAAATACACATGTAGATGTGTATATATACATACACACAAAATCATACTTGAATTTGTAATTTTAAATATGTATATATGGAGGCAGGATGGGAGAATAAGGTTTAAACAGTGTAAGCCTTGATGTAAGACTGGTGGGGCTAAAATCTAGCTGTGTAAGCACTAGGCAAGTAGGTCTAACAGTCATACCATCTTCATAGAGGTTTAAGGTTTACATTACTTAATTCAGCTAGTAAAGTCCTTAGCGTTCTGATACGCAATGAATGCTGAATAAATGTTAGCTGTTAGAATAATAATAAAGTTCTTATCACCATTGCTCACTTGTGTTTTCTCCAGTAACTTGAAATTTTCACCTGTGAGTGATCTGAAGTTGTGTACTTTTTGTAATGTTCCGTATTTAGGCCTGTATCTGCAGAGGAAGTCAGAGACAGGCACCAAAGTGTGCCATCTCTAGTTCTAGCAGCAAAAGCTATAACCAGGTCAATGTTTCAGGAGCACATTTCCTTTTATGACTGTCAGCTGATGAATAAATAAATGCACTTGGAAATGAGTGCGTTTTAGTGAAGTTATTTCCTGACCGGTGTGTTGGTTTGCTTTGTTACAATATCCTCAATTTCTTCACTTCCATTTAAGTTTTTGGCCCAGAGGATGGTGGTGACCATTAGTGGAAAGAAGAGGGTGAGTGGCTCTGTGTATTCGTGTGTAATGTACACAGAGGCCTGGATGAGAGTGAGGCGTGGCTTCAGCAGAAGCTAGATCGAGGAGGAGAATGTTGTCTTTCCATTGCTTAGTCCGAGTCACGGGGATTTCCTCAAGCAGCATTTCCTTTCGCTGCTTTCCTTTCCACACTTTCTTTGTTTTATATGTGTCTGTGATGTATAGTCTTAACCTTTACCACTTGAGTCTTTTTGGTACCACCTACCTCCCCCACCACAGACACAAATTTTAAACTTGTAAAAAAAGATTGTTAAAGGCAGCTAGTGAAAGCACTTGTAAGTTCACATGAGGAGGGGTGTGAGTATGAAACATTAGAAGTTTAATATTTGTTTAAGAAATATTTTCAACGGAAAATGAAGGCAGGGTTGTCACCCATAATCTTGTCACCATTATATAATCATTAGTAATAAAGGAAAGGGAGTGAGACTGACATTAATTAAGCATCTACTGTGTGTTCCTCACACTAATGCTGTGATGTATATATTCCCATTTTATATGCAGGGAAACTAAGACTTGGGTCACATGGATAGTAAACAGCAGAAGAGCCAAGTGTGAACCGAAACGTATCTTGATTCTACAGAGGAGACCTTTCTGTTCTGCCTTCCTATCTTTTCTATGTCTATCATTTTATCCTATTATGAAGTTTGTAAGTTTTATCTCCTACTTATAAAACTTAGCATTATAAAAGCATTTTTCAGCTCACCCTTATTTCAAGTGGTGTCTTATTGCCCACATTGTTTATTCATACCACCATATAAAGGTTCTTTGTCTTGGCTACTGGACATTGGCACAGTGATATTGGTCAGAATGGAAGCTGCTTTTTTTCTTTACTGAGTGACTAAGATGAAAAATAATCTAGTTTAATTAGAACTAATACTCTCTGGGATTAGAAGGTCTACAGCTTTAGTAATGCTGTCTGTCCTTTCTGGTGAGACATTTAACTCAAAATGGATACATGTAAAATGGAGGTGAAATTTTCAGTTTATAGCCGTATGAAAACAACTTAAAATATTTTTACATTTTGAAATGTCTTAAGCTTCCTTGTTAAAAATCTTTAAAAAGTGACATTAAATAGTTACTTAAATCCTGTTTAGTTACTGTTAGTAATTCATAATGCAATAATCTTTAATTTATAAGAGAAGAAAAACTTAGCATTGAATTCTTACCTTCTCATTGGGTGGATAACACATATTAAAAGCTAATCTGTGGGGCATTTATAAATAGATTGTATAGATTAGCACTGCCCAGTAGAAATATAAGCCACAATGTGATTTGAATTTTTCTGTAGCCACATTAAAAAATAAAAAGAAAATAAGTTAAAATTAATATTATCAATGCATTTTGTTTAACCCAATATATCAAAAATATTACCATTTCAGCATGTACACATGATTGCAGTGCTTTACATTCTTTCTTTTTATTTTCACACCAAATCATCAAAATCCAGTGTGTGTTAATGTACTTAAAGCATATCTCAGTTTGGACTAGCCAGACTAGTGCTCAGCAGTCACACATGGTTATCACATTTGACAGTGCAGATATAGGTCGTAAGTATGAAGGATCAAGCAGAAACTGAACAGAGTCTTACAGGATAGTTGAGGAAAGATAAGCTGGGGAAGAACATTGTCATAAAGAAGGGTGGGAATTAAGATGGGAGACACTAGAAACCAGGTAGTAGAGTGCCCTGAATCCAGTGTGGGGGTGTGGGGTGTGTGTGTGTTGGGTAGATGTTGGAGGGTGCCTCGTCCATGCCTTGTACATGAGCACTTGATGAATACTGAATTAATCTTCAGGTGAATTAATATGAGACAATATGAAAAATGCTGTTAGAATACTAACAGCTTTGTGGGTCTTCTAAGGGGAAAGAGTTGCATTTAGGGAATATTGAAGTTCTGTGATGAGAAATGGAGAATGATGAAAAAGGGTGAAAATTGAGTTTTAGATTTTACCATTATTGGTGACTTATTTCTAAATGTTTTATTTATATATATTTT
This sequence comes from Camelus ferus, assembly GCF_009834535.1. NCBI lineage: Eukaryota > Metazoa > Chordata > Mammalia > Artiodactyla > Camelidae > Camelus > Camelus ferus. The sequence goes on along the minus strand of NC_045704.1, from coordinate 64,633,162 downwards.
GCATACAGTGAAGTGCACAAATCTTATGAGTACAACTCAGTGAAATTCTCCAAATAAATACATACAGATAACTTCTATCCAGATCAAGATGCTTAACATTTTCTGTACTGAAAAATGTGTCTTGTGCCCCTTCCTATTAATTCCCCTTCACAGAAGTAACCACTATTCTAGCCTCCGTCATTATAAATGTTTTACTTACTTTTGAACTTGCTTATGGCACACTTGTCCTTTCTAAGGGTAGCGAGAGCTGACGCCTGCATCTTTTTCTTGTCTGTCCTTGTTCGGCATTGTCGGGTGAGTATGGCGGTCAATCAGGTGATACGTAGTGGGTGCTAGGGCCCTTCTGTTTTTCTGCAGTGTGATGTATACCGACATCAGAGGGATGTTTCTTGCTTCCATTGATAGTAACCCTTTAGAGGCTAGTTCTAGGCCTAGAAAACTTGTTTAGAATGTAGAGATTTGAATTGCTTCCATAGGTAACGTAGTTGTCTTGCTTTCATTGCAGTGTCCTCCAGGCGTATAGCCAAGAAGTAGGCCGAGGAGATCTTGAATTGCCTCCTTATATAGCGGCCTTTTGGGACCGCTTTAACAGTAGCTTCTAGGCGTTGTGTAAGTTAGCTTTCAGGCATTTCAGGTTCCTTAATAAGGTATTTGAGTGTTTCTGATTGTGATTGTAGGGGTAGGCGTAAATTTGTGTACTTTTGTTTACAGATATGTATCCACTCTCAACCAGAAAGATGTTGACATTTATTTATGTGTAAAGAATGAGAATTCTACCTTAAGGACAGTTGCACAAAAGTTTAAATGGTTAAAATCCATGAAGGACACTTTGTAAACATATCTGCAATGGAACTATTGATCGTGACTTTTACATGTAGTGCTGGAATTATATTTTTCCAAATGGGATTAATGGTTACAGCATTGTTTTTCATAAATATTGAGTACTAGAAGCCTTGTTCTAGTATAACGATTTGTGCTTTTGGGAGAAAGCTATCATTTCTGAAATATGTATTATAATAAAAGTTCTGAAAAGTATATAACTGAAAATATGTATCTTCACATTCTAATATGCTTAGTTTTGAGGAATAATATGTTTTGTAAATTGTGCGTAAGTAGACATGAAAATACATTCTCATTAACGTTTGATTATGAATGTTTTTGAGCTTATGAATGAAAAAATTATATAAAGTCTTGTTTTTTGGAATTTGTATTGTTTGCTTAATATCCTCTTGCTCCAAGAATTTTAATTGTTGTCTTGAAGAAATAAAACCTCATCTGTGAACTTTTATTATGTAGGTTTTGTATTTGTGTAGTATAGAAGGCCAATGCAAAATTGGTTAGACATTGAAAAACTATGTTTATTATCTATAAAATATTAAGACTACATAGTAGTTTTTTTGGGCTAGATTTAGAAAATTACACAAACAAAACAATTAGAATGTTACTAATTATAACTTTAAGACCTGACTTCTATGTGTAGGAAAAAAGTAGTTTAAGGATATGTTTTTTTTATGTTGTTTTGAAAAAAGAATGAATATTTGAATTTGATTTGGGGAGATTTAATTTTTTTGTATTCAGAAAAAACCTTGTAAGTGTGGTTGTATTTCTCCCAACCTTTGCTTGTTTTAATTGGGTTAATTATTATACAAAATTCATTTAGTACCACATGAGGGGGTAAGAATGCAGATATACAGAGTGAATGATATGGTTCCTGCTCTGAAGAGGTCATTATCTAAGACACAACTTAAAGAGTGGCTTAATAATGAAATATTTGAATTACTGATCTGACACAAAATCATATGAACAGTGTGTATTAAGACTGGAAAAGCTTTCTGGCAAAAATAATTTTTCATGTAGATTTTGAAGAAGTGGTAGAAGGGAGCATCAGCTAGGGGGGAAGTTGAGTTAAAGCACGGAGATGGGAGCTGCGGCCTGCAGGCGTTTTCCTCTTTCAAAGCAGAGTCTGTTTTAAATGAATGGGATGAAAAATAAAGTTTATAAGGTTGTGGCCTGAGCTGGAGGAATCTAAAGAAGTTTGGATTAGAAATTAGAAATAAAGGAGTTCTACTGAAGGCCGTTGAACAGAAGAAGTACATGAGGGAAAATGAGTAAGATCAGCAGCTAGGTTCAACGTGACTGGAGAAGAGACTGAAGTGAGGAAGGCCAGGTAGAGGTCATCATCTTGGTAAATGGGGCGGGGGGGTATACTGAGAATAAGAACGGGTAGTTTTAGACTAAAGCAGGTAAAATATGTTGCTCCTAAGTTTGTAGTGTAAGGTAAAAATAAGAAGGGAACAATTTTATTATCTTTCAGTATTGAAAATAAACTTGGAGATAGTTTACCAAATAAGTTATTAACTACTAATTGAGGTTACATCTCCGTTATATGTAAAAAAATTGATTTGAAAACTTAGTAAAATCCAGGAAAGTTATGCTTTAGTGGTATTTTCTGAATTGCTAGTACTTTCAACTAAAAAAAAATCTGAGATGGATATTAAGAAGGGCTTGTATTACTGAATTTTGAGTTATAATAGTACCTTTAGGTCATGGCCTGAGAGACATTCTAATTGGTATCGGAGTTGGTGGGAAAGAAGATAATAAAGATTAATAATCTGGACTACCAATAAAAACTAGATACTTGTTTTAAAATTTAGGAAGTGTTTGGAGCACACGGCTTTTATTGGGGGATCCCTAAAATACAGTCCTCTCTGGGCAGCAGTTGTGCTTGATACTCAATATATAGCATGCTTGTCTTCACTGGAGTTTTTAAAGAGTTCTTGAGTGTATACTGTTTTCTTACAATGAGTACAATGCTTAGAATTAGAAAAATATGAAAAATTATAAAAGGAATGTAATTTAAAATATATTTTCCTGCCTTTTTTAGAATTAGTAATTAGAACAGAGTTTAGGAGTTAATAGGGTCTTGGAGTTTTAAGATGGTGTGTTAGTCTTACTATAACGAGTTTACATTTTAACCATTCTCACAGCTAACATGGGCTTAACTTCAGTTAGTAAAGAAGTTAGTGAGGTTTCTGGCACCATGGTGAAATAGGTGCATTAGACTATATCCAAGTTACCTGTTGAGGCATATCAGCCAAAGCAAGAGAAAATAGATTGTCCTCTACTGTCACAGGGAAAGAGATTCATCAACATCTCTGAAATCTGGGGTCTCTGGATAGAGAATATGGGTGAGAAGGGGTAACAGCAGAGCTATCTTCTGTTCACTGATTAATGGTTAAACCAGTGGTTTGGGGAATAGGAAGTTTGCCCCGAAGCCCTGCCCAGAATCTCTTTCCTAAATAGTTCCCAATTTTTTGTGGCACAGACTTACTGGAAATAGACCCATCCTCACCTGTGTTTGCTGCTATGGGTCTGTGCATTCTGAAAAGCAATGAAAAATCGCTACATAAACGAAAGGTAGCAGTTTAAAGCGGATGGAAACTAGGAAACCAAATTGACTTCCATATGTATCGGTCCTACTGAAATGGCTCAGACAGGAAGGAGGTGGAGGAGACAGATACACCCTTCCGTGGCTGTGGTGGAACCAGAAGCCTTACGCTATGGCAGTGAGTGTCTTAGTGGTTGCACTGCCATTAACAGAGATGCAAATGGCATCCTGAGTAGATGTCCTTCAGTGTGATTCTACTTGCCTGGTCATCTCCTGGTTCATCTTATTTTCCAAGCCTCAATCACTAACTTTCCTGTTAAGTTTGATTACCCAGTAACCTTCTAACGGCTTTTTCTTAATTTAATTGAAATTGGTTTCTTTCCTACTCTCCTCCCCTTTACAAATTGAATTTAAAATTATCGTTATGAGGTTTTATAAGAGTTTTTGCTAAGTAAAGATGACACAATGTTGAAAATAAGGAGTGGCAAAAATAATATTAAAACTTGCAAGTTCAATTCATATCAAGCAAAGGATAAAACCTTTCTAGGCCAAAACCTTTGAATGAAAAAAAGAGAAAGTTTTAATTAATAAAAAGTTTGGAACCTTGAACAATACTAGGCTTGAAGTTTTGTATGATAAACTCAGATAACATTGAAACATGTGAAGTCAAGTTTCTCTGGAGAAATTGGTAAAATCAGTATTTTCAGGAGGCTTTATCTCTCAGAATTTAATAGATCAAACAAACAAAAATTAAGACTATAAAGATTTGAATAGCAAAATGCTTTAATAGGTGTATGTCAAATTTTGTTCCCAGTAAAGAAATACACATTTTTTCCAAATTCCTGTGAAATTTAAAAAAAAATTGTGTCTTAGGCTTCAAGGAGAATTTGAAATTTTAAATAAGAGAAATTGTGTAAGGCAGTACTTTTTGACCACAGTATAGGAAAACGATGTTAAAGCTGAAATGATTGTAACCACTTGGACAGTTGAAACTCTGTCCTATTAGAACTTGAGCCTAAATTTCATACAGTTTAAAAATGAACAACAGTGAAGATGTGACACTTCAAAACTGATAAGGTGAATATCCTTTTAAATATGGTGGATTAAATAACCACTTACTTTGTTTGCCATCAAACCCCTGTTAGAATTATTATATGTTTATATATTTAAGCATAAAATGTCAAGGACAAAGAAAACTGGAAAATTGATCACAGAAGTAAAACTTTGAAAGCTGGAAAGCAACAAGTGGTAACTGACTTTGCAGACCTGGGAAAACTCAGCTTTCCACTTCTAGTGTGGAAAGCCTAGAATTGGTCTAGAATTCTGCTGTAGAACGCTGGGGTGCTTCAGGAATTAGTGGCTGCAGGTATCCTGAAAGAATTGTCTGCGAGGTTAATAACAAGTAGACAGCACTCATGGTCCAAGAAGGGGTTTCATAACCTTTGTCCAAGTTTCTTGTCTGGCATTCAAGGGGAGACTGTTCTGTACTTGAACAGTAGGCAGGCTCAGGTTAAGGGCGTCATACCCAAAAACAAAATTGAGTAGAAATTTACATGTTGGGAATCACCCCTAGTCTCTCTTCCTCCTCCGAGTTCTAAGAATACTGGGTCTCAGACTTCTACCCCTAGAGTGAGATTGGAAGGTTCCTCCTGCTGTAACAAACTGATGATCAGGAACAAAGACCAGCAGACAATAACAGATGGGAAGCCACCAGAGAAATCATCAGACTGACCATCTCACACTGGTAACTACCCATGAACACACAATTTCTGGGCAACTTCGAAGTGTTTCATTTTAAAATAAGAGATTAAGGATCATGAAACATTTTAGGATAACCACAATAAGAAAGAGAAGAAGGAAATAGAAACGATTCAAGAAGAAAACTTCTTTTATAAGTTATTGATATCTTTGTAAGGAAGGGGATAATTTTATCTTTGAAACAAGAAAGGATACCATAAAAAGCAGTCCTCAGAAAACAAACATGAGCTCTTAGACATTGAGAATATGAAATACTTAATAGACGAGTTAGAAATTTAGGATATTAAATTTCTAGTAGAAGGTTATGAGATAAAATTGAGAAAATCTTCCACAAAGCAGGACAAAAGAATGTCAAGTAGGAGAAAAGAAAAGTAAAGAATCACACTTGGCAAATTTGACATGTGAAAAATCAGAATTACAGAATGGGAAACAAAAGGGAGGAAATTATTTAAGAATAATTGAATAAAAAACTTGAATTTCCACATGGAGAGGACTCAGCATGCACAGCTTAGTGGCTGGGGAAAAAAAAAAGAACCACGTTAAAGTACATCATGATGGAATTTCAGACGTCAGAAATAAATGGAAGATCCCAAAAGCTTTTGGTTCTGGAGCACGTAAAAGAGATTAGGAGCAATAACATTGGAAAATAATCGATAATGAATTAATGCCTCGGAATCCTGAAGGAAAAATTTTTCCAAGCTTCTAGTTCTGTATTTTCCCAAACTGTTAAATGTAGGCTAAAAATGTGAAACATGAGGTTGTTAGAATATTTACTTCAAATGCATTGTATCTCAGGAAGTTACTGGAGGCCATGAACTCTATCAGAATGATTGGATAAATCAAAAAGAGGAGGGAACCAGGAAATTCGATTTAGTACAAGGGGATGTAAGGAAGGTGGCTGTGCAGCGGGTCTGAAGAGAAGTCAGTTCATCAGGAGGAACAAAGGAATCTAGGTGGTATGTCTTTTGAAACACGATACGGAAAGGATTTTTGTGACTTTGTTCATAAGGGATACTTACCTGTAGTTTTCTTTTCCTGTGTTTGAGAAGGGTTGGCGTAAATTCTTCAAATGCCTGGTTGAAAGGTAGATTCCACCAGAGAGGCCATCTGGTCCTGGCCTTCCTTGTGGGAAGTTTTTTCATTACTTCCTCAATCTCTTGTCATAGGTCTATTCCAGATTTCCTGTGTCTTCTCGAATCAGTTCTGGATAGTTTTTTTCCCTAAGAATTTGTCTTTTTCAGCTAGATTATTTAATTTGTTGCTGTACAATTGTTTTTAATGTACACTTATAATCTTTTTTTTTTTTTAAATTATAAAGCCAGTAGTCATGATACCTTTTTCATTCATGATTATAATACAGAAATACCTTGAGATACTGCAGGTTTGGTTCCTGACAACCACAATAAAGTGAATCAAATGAATTTTTTGGTTTCCCAGTGCATATAAGAGTTAAATTTATGCTGTACTGAAGTCCATTAATTGTGTAACAGTGTTATGTCTTAAAAAATAATGTACATACTTTAATTAAAAATACTTAATTATTAAAAAATGCCAACTATCATCTGAACCTTCAGCATGTTGTAATCTTTTTGCTGGTAGAGGATCTTGCCTTGAATTTGACGGCCGCTAGTTTATTAGGGTGGTTGGTTGCTGAAGGTTGGAGTGGCAGTGGCATTTTCTTAAGACAGCAGTGAAATTTGCCACATCAGTTGTGACTTCTCCTTTCACTTCAACACTTTGAGGCTATGGTAGGATTATTAACTGGCCTAATTTGAATGTTGTTGCATTTCAGGGAGTAGGAAGACCTGATGAGAGGGAGGGAGTTGGGGGAATAGTCAGTGGACTCAGAACACACAATGTTTATTAAGTTCACCATCCTATATGGGCGTGGTTTTTGGTGGTGCCCCAAAACAATTACAGTAGTAACATCAAAGATAACTGATGACAGGTCACCATAACAAGTACAATGATAATGAAGAAGTTTGAAATATTGTAAGAATTACCAAAATGTGGCACAGAAACACGAAGTGAGCAAATGCTGCTGGAAAAATGGTGCTGATTGACTTGCTTGGTGCAGAGTTGCTACAGACCTTCCATTTGTTAAAAAAAACACAGTATCTGTGATGCTCAATGAAACAAGGGATGCATGTAATTTCTTTCTTTTTTCAGACAGCTCCTAGCTGAAGGTTTGTCAATTTTGTTGATATTTTCAAAGAATCATTTTGGTTTCATTGATTTTTCTTTCTTTCTTTCTTTCTTTTTAAAATTCTGTTTCACTTCTGCTGTTATCTTTATTATTTCCTTCCTTCTGGCTGCTTTGGGTTTAATTTGCTCTTTTTCTGATTTCTTAAGATTGATGGTTAGGTTATTGATTTGATAGCTCTTTCAATGTAGGCATACATAGTTATAATTTTCCCTTTAAACTCTTCTTTCACTTCATCCCATCAGTTTTAGTGTGTTGTGTTTTTGTTCTCAACATATTTTAAAATTCCCCGTGTGATTTCTTCTTTGAGGTATTGAATAGGAGTTTTTACTTTATTTCCACATATTTGTTAATTTTCCAAATTTTTCTTTTGTTACTAATTTCTAGTTTCGTGGTTGGAGAACATACTTTATATGATTGATTCCTTTAAAATTTATTGAGGCTTGTTTTATGGCCTAACATATGGTCTGTACTGGAGAATGTTCCATGCGCACTGGAGAAGAAAGTGTGTCCTGCTCTTGTTGAGTGTTCTGTGGATGTCTGTTAGGTCAGATTAGTTTATAGTGTTCAGATCTTTTATTTCCTTGTGAGTCTTCTGTCTGGCTCTATCCATTATTGAAAAAGTGAGGCATAGAAGCCTCCAACTATTTTTGTTTGTTTCTCCTTTCAGTTTTGTAAGTATGTGCTTCATCTACCTTGAGGCTTCGTTAGGGGTGTATATGTTCATAATTTATACATTATTTTTGGTGGATTGAGGCTTTTATTATTATAAAACAGCCTCCTTATTCTCTAGGAATGATTTTTTGGTTCCTTAATGTCTTATAAGGATATAGCCAGTCCAGCTGTCTTTTAGTTATTGTTAGCACTGTATATCTTTGTCTATCCTTTTCCTTTAAATTTTTTTGCATCTAAAAAGTGTCTGAATTTAAAGTATGTCTCTTTTAAGCGGCATATAGTTGGATTGTGATTTTTTACCCATTCTGGCAAATCTCTGATTTTGATTGAAATGCCCCGTTAATTTGCACTTAATGTAATTGCTGATAAGGTAGAATTTATGTATTTGATTTTGCTGTTTGTTTCCTGTATGTCTTAATATTTATTCTGTTGTTCCTTTATTCTTTGATTATTGCTTCCCTTTGTGCTAAACAGCTTATTTTCTACTACCATTTAAATTCCTTTTTTTCACTATATATATGTATATTTCATTTTCCAGTGGTGCTGTGGGCATTACAATTAGTAACTTTGTTTCAGTTTGCTTCAGGTTAATATCAACTTAATTTCAAAAAAAAAAAATTTTTTTTTGCTCCTATATACCTCTAATCCTTCCTCTTCATTTGTGTTATTATATTCATGCAAATTATGTCTTTCTGTCTTTTAAATCTGATAGGAGAAAAAAGTCACAAATTTTAAAATTACACTGTCTTTTATGTATACTTACCAAGTTACCCTTACCGTGCTTTTTATTTTGTCAGGTATATTTGCATTGCTGTCGACCATCCTTTCATTTCAGCTTGAGGGACACCCTTTAGTATTTCTTGAATAGCAGATATGCTTGCAACCAGTTCTTTCCATTTTTGTTTCTCTGTTAAACGTCTTAATTTCTCTTTCATTTTTGAAAAGTAGTTGCTGAATTCTTGGTTGACAATCTTAATTTTTCGGTACTTCCAATATGACTTCCCATTGTTTTCTGGCCTTTGTGGCTTCTGATGTGAAATCAGCTGTTAATTTTATTGAGGATCTCTGTATGATGCGTTGCTTATCTCTTGGCTTCTTTCAGAATTCTCTTGTTTTTGGACAGATTGATTATATTGTATCTAGGTGTGGGTCTCTTTGAGTTTGTCCTATTTGTGATTCCTTGAGCTTTTGGGTGTTTAATGTTTTTCATCAAATATGGGGTAATTATGATTCATTATTTATTCAGATATTCTTTTTGTCCCTTTTTCTCCTTTCTTCTGGGACTCCCATTGTGTGTTGGTATTCTTAATGATATCCCTCAGCTATATTAGACTTTTTTTTATTTTTTACTTTTTTTTTTCTTTCTGCTTCTTAGAGTACATTAATCTTAACTGGCATATCTTCAGATTCACTGATTCTTTCTTCTGTCTGCTCACACTGCTGCTGAAACCTTGTAGTGAATTTTTCATTTTCATTATTGTACTTTTAAACTCCAGAATTTTTTTGTTCTTTTTCATGATTTCTGTCTTCTTACTGATATTTTATGCTTGTGTGACATGCATCTCATACTGTCCTTTAGTTCTTTGGACGTGGATTTCCTTTAGTTCTTAGAACATATTTAGTATAACTGATTTATAACTTTGTTTACTAAGTCCAATGTCTGAGTTTCCTCAGAGGCAATTTCTTTTGACTGCCTCTTTTTTTTGTTTTTGAGCCATACTTTCATTTTTTAATGTCTTGTCTTTTTTTGTTGAAAACTACATTTTAAATAATGTAGCAGCTCTGATGACTAGATATTCTCACCTCCCCAGAACTACTTGTTGTTACTGTTTGTTGTTTTTTGTTTATTGGTTTTTCAGAACTAATCCTGTAAAATATGTATTCTTTGTCATGTGTGGCCACTGAAGTCTCTCTACTCAGTTAGCTTAGTGGTCAGCCAATAATTGTACAGTGATTTCTTAAATACCTGCAACCATTAAGTCTCCAAGTCTTTGTTGAGAGGCTCTGTGTGTGTGTGTGTGTGTGTGTGTGTGTGTGTGTGTGTGTTTTGGAGCACACCTTCAGTACTCAGCCAGGAAATTTGTAACTTTGCCTTTCGCTTCGTTCCCTGTTGTGCAGAGATTCCAGTTTAGCCAGAAGTGAGTGCTTAAGGGCCTTCTCAGGCCTTTCCCGGCATGTGCACAACCCAGGGCAAGTGCCCTTCTCTAGGCATGCATTTGACTATTTAGAGTCTCAGGAATATATTGGAGCTTTTCTAAGCCTCAGGTTTTCTTTTTAAGCTTTTTGGTTAGCGTGTTTGTCTCAACTGTTTTCCACGGCCTCAGTCAGTTGTAACAGGATACAATTACTTCCAGTTGTTTCTTGAAAAAGGCCCTTGGGGAAGAGGCTTTTTTTTGCTCTTAGGTCAAATTTAAGATAGCTTTGGGAGTGAATTCTTCCAGGAAACCACCAGATATGTCAAATACTGACAATCCTCTGTGTAGTGAAGGAGGTGTCACCCTCTTCTGCCCGCCTCCTGTAACTGCCAGCCTGCTGGTTTTCACCAGACTTGTGGACTGTTGGCTTTCAAATCTACTATGGAGTTAGGGTTGGGGGATGGGAATAGGGCAAAATAAATGCCACAAAGTTTGCTGGTCTCATCAGGATTCAGCCATCTTTCCTGGATAAACTCTCCAGATTCTTGCAAGCGTTTGGTTAATATCTAGAGTTTGAAACATGTTGACTTTGCTTTTGTCAGTGTTCTTGTTGCCTTTATGGAGATGATTTTCAAATGTCCTTATTTTGATATTTTTGCTGATGTTTTACTGTTGAGTTTTCAAAGTTCTTTCATATTTTGTATATGAGTCTTTTGTCAGGTATGTAGTTGGCACATGTTTTCTCCAAGTCCGTCACTTGCTTTTTAATCCTCTTCACAGGAGCTTTTACAGAGTAACAGATTTTCATTTTGATGAAGTCCAGTTTATCAAATTTTTCCTTTTAAGGATCATGCTTTTGTTATTTCTAAGAATGCTTTATCTTTAGATCCTGATTTTTCTTTCTGTCTTCTGCAAGGTTACTAGTATTACATTTTACATGGAAAACTATAATCCACTTTGAATTAACATTGGTGTAGTGTGAGATTTAAGTCAGTGTTTTTTTTCCCTCTGCGTATATCTAGTTGCTCCAGCACCATGTGTTGAAGAGACTTTTTTCTCCATTGAATTAGTTTTACACTTTGTCAAAAAGTCAATTAGCAATCCTCATGTGGGGCTCTAGTATAATTTTGGAAGGTTACAGAGGGATATAAGAGGATAAGTCATTTTCTTATAATAGAAGTAATCAGATCCAAAATGAAAAATGAAATAACTATTGTTTAGAAATGGTGGGGAGGGGGAGACTTCAGTAGTGCTATTGATTTTTAAAATATGTACTTTTATAACTTTAATAAAAATATAAACAAGAGAATACTATAGGATAATGCTGGTGCCTTACTTGGGGGAAAGTTTATATTTTTAGTTTTGAAACATTTTTAGTGTGGAAAAAATACTCAGAATGGTGAATGGAAAAAATGTACAACTTAAGTACTCAAAAGTGATACCTGTTAACCACCTTTGTGTTCAAAATGAAAACATTGCTAGATCCTCCACTCTGCTTCTTCCCCGTCAAATCTCTCCTTCGTTAGGAGACTACCATCCTACCTTTTCTGGTAGTCTCTTTTTTGCTTTATATTTTTACTATTAAAAACACATGTTTGATATTTTTTCTGTTAATGAAATTTTTATAAATGGATCCTGGCTTTTCCAGCATTCTTTCTGAGATCTATTTCTATTATTACATATAACTGTAGTTCATTCATTTTTGTTGCTGTGCGGTATATGAATATCCCACAGTTTATTCGTTGTAATTTTGATGGAAATTTGAGTTTTCATCTTCAGGCTTTTACAAATAATGCTGTGCATTTACGTGTACGTGTCTCCTAGTGCGCACATGCACGCATTTATACTTAGTAACTACCTAGCAGTTTAATAGCTTGATTTTAGAGTGTTTGTGTTCAGTTTTAGAAGGTATTCAAAAATGTCTCTCCCAAAGTGTTTGTAACTGTTTGTATTCATCAACAGAGTTCCTTTTGCACTTCATCTTCACCAGCACTTTGTATTGTTAATATTTAATTTTAGTCATACTAGAGGGCGTATAGTGGTATTTCACAGTGGTTTTATATTCTATTTCCCTGATTCTAGATTTGATTGAGTACCTTTTAATATGTTTATTGACCAGATTTTGTCAATATTTTGTGTGTATCTGAAAAAAGAATGTATTTTGTAGCTTTTTGTGTGCAGTATTTATATGTGTCTGTTAAGTCGGTTTTGTTAATCATGTTTTTCAAAACTTCTGCATCTCCACCAGCTTAATTTCTGCATGCTGGTTCAATTAGAGAGATACGTTAGAATCTTCTGTTGTTGTGGATTTGTCTTTCTTGTGTGCTGTCCATTTTTCATTTATGTATGGTTCCATGTTTCTGATGAGTTGAACCTTTCATGATTGTTGTTTCTTGTTATTTTTGGTAATGCTTTTTGCTTTGAAGTCTGCCTTTATTGTTAGTAAGTAGCTACACAAGCTGTCTTACAGCTAGAGTTTGTGTGGTTTATATTCTCCCCCAGCCTTTTATTTAAAGTTTTTGTGCCTTTATGTTTTAGAACAACTGTTTTGTGTATACCCCGTATCATAGTTTTCACTTTCAGCCCCGTCTAACACTCTTAGTCTTTTATAACATAAAATGCATTTAGGTTTTATAATATTACTGGCTATTGATCTTATTGTGTGCTATCTATTTATTCTGACTGTGTATTCTTTTTCTCACTTTTCTTGCCATCTTTTGGATTAACTATTTGTATTACTTTTCCCCTTCCCCCATTTTTTTTTTTAAACTCTGTTGGTTTTGTCTGATGGCCACAAGTCTAATTTTTGTTTTACTGAATATATATTTTTTCGTTTTTGAAGAATAGTATCACTGGATATAGAAGATGTTCCAGTATCCATTTTTTTCTGGTGGTAATTCAGCCATACTTGTATTGTCATTTCTCATATATAACAGTCATTTTTCTCTGGCTACCCTTAAAGTTTTTTCTTTGGCCTTTAATAGCTTGGCTATGATATATATATAGAAGTGGTTCTTCGTGCTGATCCTGCTTGGATTTCTTGAGATTCTTGGGTCTGTAAGTTAGTGTTTTCTACCAAATTTGAGACGTTTTCGTCCATTATTTCTTCAAGCAAAGACTATTTTGTACCTTCTTTCACTCTTCTCTCCTCTCACATCTTGGACATTTGTGTGAGCTGGGTTACATCTATTTTCTTCTGCCTGATACTGTCCTAGTGCTCTCTCAGACTCTTTATTTTTCTTTAGTCATTTACTTTTTGTTCTTTGGATTGGCCAGTTTTATTGCCCTAATAACTTCAAGCTTATCAGTCCTTTCTTCTGTCATCTCTAATCACCTCCTTTTGGCGAATTTTTATTTTATTTATTTATCAGCTTGTTCTTTTTTATAGTTTCTGTCAACTTCAAATGTATTTTCTTTTAATTCTTGTAACATACTTAAAATAGCTGCTTTGAATTCTTTATATGCTAACTCCTACATTCAAGGTACCCAGAATTAATGTGTTAACATCCCTTTTTTCCCTGAGTGTGGATCACAGTTTCCTGTTTCTTTGCATAGTATGTGGTTTTTGCTTGAAAACTGGTCATTATGAACACCTTTTAGTGACTGGATCTGTTAATGTTACCCTGAGAATTCTTGGGTTAAGTTTATAGTTAGATTTTGAAGCTTCCCTTGTGGTTTTCTTGCCTCTAGAAATCCTACTGATTTCCATCTGTTTTCTTCTGCTAGGCTTGAATTCTATCCTCTCTGACACTTCAACCCTGTAGGACCTCAGCTTCTGGTTGCCCAAACTGCACAGTTTAATGTACTCTCTTGAAAAAGCATCAGACTGCCAAGAAAGCACTGTTGTTCGAGTGTAGCTTTCTCTCTGGCCTCTGTCAACTTTTTCCCCTCAACTCTTTCATTTCTTCTCTGTGCATACGTGGTTTATCAGTCATCTGGTGGTTTGGGTAAAGTGTATACTCTGAATTTTTGGAGGGGATGGTATAGCTCGGTGGTAGAGTGCACGTGTGCATGCATGAGGTCCTGGGTTCAATCCCCGGTACCTCCATTAAGGTAAGTAAGTAAAAAAGAATAATAAACCTAATTACTCCCCCCCCCAAAAAAAACCAAAAACAAACACAAACAAACAAGTTTATATTCAGAACTTTTGTTACATTCCTTTTTTGGTTCTCTCACTGCCATGCTATCTTCATGTAAACTTTCCAGCTGCTTCTCCATGCCTAAATTCTGAGCCCTATGGTGATGCTGTCTTTCTCTAGAGCTAATTTTCGTTTGCTTCTGCCACACCTGGGGTCTTCAGCAGTCTGGGATTACCTTAATTAAATTATAGCGATTGAAAAGTTTTCTTTTTTTGGCCACCTAAATGTCTTCAGGTAGGGCTGCAATTTATGCAAGTACTTTTTTTTTTTTTTTTGACAGAACTAATAAAAGTTCACTAGAGATTAATACTTTAAAGATATCAACTGAAATAGTGGTCAGCTTTTAGTATGGTTCTCACGGTTCTAAATCTTGCATTCTCTGCTTGATCCGCCTGGCTCTACAGTGATGTCAGAAATAATTATCGGTTTCTCAGCTGCCTCATCTGGATTGGCCAACATCCCCAAGTCAGAAGCATCCTCAGGTGCTGGGATTATATCTGTAGGTCTCCATCATGTCTTAGATGTTGGCCCAGTCGGTCTTTGCTGTTGTGTTAGCTTTTTGATGCCTTCAAATAGGTGGTTTTTAATATTTTGCAGAGTTTAAGTAGGCTTCGATGAGTGGGTTGGTAAGTATTACCTATTCTGCTCTTACTGCGGTTATCTTAGACAAGTTTGAATCAGTGGATACATGTGATGGCATTAGGATAATACCTCTGTCTCTTGGCTTTGATTTTCTTCCGTGGTGGCTTCACTCCTGAAATACATTATCTCCGAGAGGCGGCCAGGATGGTCGCTGGCTGCTGTGATCTGTGTCATTTTCATCACTGTTATTTCCACTGACAAGTGTACTTCTACCCATAGTCCTTGCGAACATCCTGAGGCTTCCAGGTTTCCCAGTCTAGGCTCCATGCCCATCCGCAGTCAAGTTGCAATGGCCGGGAGCACAGGTGCTCCTCAGCCTGGGTGTCACTTATTCATCCCTCGGTCCAGGGGCCTGGGATTGGTGCCACTTTAATTGTTCAGTAAAAGTGTTTCATTAAAGGAAAATGCCGTTAACGTAAATAGAAAAAATGTTAGGCAAGGTAGCAGATTGCTCTAAAACAGTTTTCATAAAAATATGGCAAATCCTGAAAAACTTCATTGTATTGTTGAACCTAGCAAAGCTATCTAGCAACGAAATTTCATGAGAAATTGTAGTTGACTGGTAACATTACTTGCTAAATGATTTTGCTGAGACTTTATATCTCTGAGATTGACAAACTGTGACACATGTTTTCTAGAGTCACTGTTAATAAAGGAGACTTCTATGTCTTTTTTCCCCTTGTCTTCAAAGTTGAGACCTAGATCAACTGTTAATCTAAAATAACTCCTTCTACGGATGAGAATACTGTGGTATCTTTAAGATAGAGGTGCTGTATCAGTTAGTTATTGCTGTGTAATAAATTACTCTAAACTTAGTGTAAAACATTTATGCTAGAACGTGTCTGTGAGTCAGGCAGTATTTCTGGTTCTGGCTGGGCTCATTCGTAAGCCTGCATTCAGCAGCAGGTCAGGAAGGTGGCTCTGCTGCTCGTGGCTGAGTTCTGCCGGGCGGCCTGGAGTGGGACATCTGGGTGGTCCTTTTGTCCTCCAGCAGATTAGAGTGGGCTTGCTCTCATGGTAGTGGCAGGAGTCCCTGAGAGCAGAACCATATATGATCTCTTGAAGCTGAGCTCGGAACTGGCAGACTGTTGACATCTGCTGTGTTCTATTGATCTTCCTTATAAGGTCAAGCCCAGAGTTAAAGGCTGGGGAAAGACTCTGCCTCCTGATAGGAGAAACTGCAGAGCCTCACTGCTAAGTGTGTGAGAGTAATGAGGTGGTGCAGAATTAGTGTTATTGCAGATGGACTTTTTGATTTGTGCTGTACAATTAATTTTTGATGTTATTTTGTTCAAGGTTGAGCCCCATTATGTTTCAGTAGGAATTATCTAAAAACAGAAATTGTGACAAGTGTAAGTCACAAATTAAATACACTGATCCATCCAGTAGTCCAGATGACTTGTTACACTTGTTTCATGGGATGTGTCTGATGAGACTGTTTAGAGGCATTGTTTATGCATTTGGTTACCAGTCATAGGAATATTGTAGTGCCAGTTGTAGTACCAGCCGCAGGTGTTGATAGATGATTAATTTGTACCTTTACTCTTTTGAGTGTAAATGACAATTTTTTTTGATGTGTCTTTTATTATCGTACTAACATTCTTAACTTGAGATTTAACTATTTTTTCTCTGCTTATTATTCTTTGCATATTGTGATTTTTAAAAACAGATTTATTGAAGTACAATTGATATATAATAAATCACACATGTTTAAAGTGTGCAATTTTAACAGATTTGATATCTGTATACCTCCATGAAATCATTACAAGATAATAAACATATCCTTCACCCTCAAAAGTTTCCTTGTGCCCCTTTGCAATCCTTTTCTATGTATTACTCCTCCCCTGATGCCCAGGCAATAACTGATCTGCTTTCTGTCATTTATAGAATCATTTGAACTTTCTAGAATTTTATGTAGATGAAACCATGCAGTGTGAAATCTTTTGCATTTTTTTTTCACTCAGCATGAGTGTTTTCAGATTCACCTGTGTTGCATGTATCATTAGCTCAGTTGTGCTTATTGCACTGTAGAGGATACTATTTAAGGATTCATATGTTGTTAGACATTTTTTTCCCCTTGGCTTTTGGTTATTTCACATAAAGATGATCATTTGTATGTCAGCCTTTGTGTGATCATATGCTTTCATTTCTTTGGGTAAATACCTAGGAGTGGAATGACGGGATCATGTAGTAGGTGTATGTTTGACATTTTAAGAAATGCTGAAACTGTTTTACAAAGTGATTGTACCATTTTATCTTCCTCTATGAGTGTATGAGAGTTTCAGTTACATGTTCACCAACACTTGGTATGGCCAGTCTTACTAATTGTAGCCGTTCTTGTAGTTGTGTGGGATAACTCATTGTGGTTTTAATTTGCACTTCCCTAATGACAAATGATACTATTTTCATTTACTTACTTGTCATTTGTGTATCTTTGGTGAAGTGCTGCTTAAAATCTTGTGCCCATTTTATAATTGGGTTGTTTTGTTGTAATTGAGGTTTTAAAAATAAAGCCATTGGGATATAATTGACATGTAGTGAAATACACATATTTAAAGTGTACACTATGATAGGTTTTGAGATATGTATACACTCAGGAAGCTGTCACCACGAACAAGATCATGAATATATTTATTACCCCCGGTAGTTTCCTTGTACCAGTTTGTAATTCTTCCCTCCTGAGCTTCATTCTCCTTTGGGGTCTGTCTTTCAAACAGTAGTTAGTCTAGCCAGTGCTGTAGCCAGTGCTGCCTGAATTAAGAGGTTTTACACTCTTTCTGAAGGGAACAGGCATTACTTCTGGCTTTGTGTGAGATGAGGGCAAGAATCCCTCTTGTCTTCTGGGGTGGCTCTTTCCCTGGTCTTGGGCAGTTTCCGCACAGGCTTGCTCTGATCATTGCGCTGCTGGGTGCTTACAGGTGCTCTGGCTCTGTGCAGTCGTCTTCTCTCCGGGGTTCTGCCCTGCGGTCTGCAGCTGTCATGGCTTCATTGGACTTACAGCTCAGTCTCCTCACTTCAGGGAGATCATCAGACTCTACTTGGGTACCTCTTCCCCAGGTGGAGGGCTGTACTTTGTTTAGGTGGCAAGTTGGGATTGTTGGAAAGCTCACCTTATTTGGTTGTCTTTTAGGGTTCACCATCAGTGACTGCCTGATATCTGAAAATTATCATTTCATACGTATTTTCTGGTTTCTTAGGCTTTTCAGGTGGAGGGCAAATTCAATTCTTGTTGTTCCATTTTGGCCCTTGTATGTATTTTTTCTTGATATTTCTTTATTTTTTAAAGTTGTAAATACCTAACATTAAATACACAGTCTTAACCATCTTCAGCTGTACAGTTCAGTAGTGTTAAGGGTATTTGCATTGTGCAACAGGTCTCTAGAACTTTTTACTTTGCAAAACTGAAACTCTGTGCTATTAAACACTAATTTCAGCTCCCCCTGCCCTGATCCTTAACCCCTGGCAGTCACCTTTCTACTCTCTTTTTCTGTTATTTTGATTGTTAGATACTTTATATGAGTAGAATCATACAATATTTGTCATTTTGTAATTGGCTTATTTCACTTAGCATAATGTCCTCAAGTTCAGCCATGATGTAGCATGTAACAGGACTTCCTTCTTTTTTAAAAGCTACAAAATGCTCCGTTTTGTGTGTATGCCACATTTCCTTTATCCAGTTACCTGTTGATGAACATTCAGGTTGCTTTTGGCTACTATGAATAATACTGCAAGGAACATGGGTCTATAAATATCTCTTTGAGATCCTACTTTGAATTATTTTGGACATATACACAACTGAGATTACTGGATCATATGGTAATTTTATTTTTAATTTCTTGAGGAACTGCCATACTATTTTCATAATTGCACCATTTTATATTCTCACCTATGCTGCACAAGAGTTCTAGTTGATTGTATCCTTTCCAGCACTTGTTACTTTCTGTCCTTTTGATAGTGACCATTCTGTTGGGGTGTGAAATGATATTCCTTGTGGTTTTGATTTGAGTTTTTCTTATGATTAGCGATGTTAAGCATCTTTTCATATTCTTGCTGGACATTGGTATATCTTTTTTGGATACTTCGTCTATTCACATCTTTTGTCCATTTCTAAATTGGGTTATTTATTTTTATTTTTTGTTGTTGAGTTGTAAATGTTATATATATATATTTTGGATAATTATCAGATACATGATTTGAAAAAATTTTCTCCCATTTTGTAGATTACCTTTTCACTCTGTTGATTGATACAGAGGAGTTTTTAAATTTAAGGTAGTCCTGATTGTCTATTTTTGCTTTTATTGTCTCTACGTTTGGTGTCATATCCAAGAAATCAATGCCAAACTTAAGGTCATGAAGCTTTTTGCCTGATTTCTTCTCAGGGTTTTACGTAGTTGTAGCTCTCATGTTTAGGTTTCCTATTTATTTTGAGTTAATTTTGTAATGTGATGTTAGGTAAAGATCCAACTTAATTCTTTTGTATGTTTTGATCCAGTTTTCCTAGCACTTGTTGAAGAGACTGTCCTTTACGCATTGTGTAGTCTTGGCACCCTTGTCGAAAATCATTTGACCACATGTGCATAGGTTTATTTCTGGCTCTCTCTTCTGTTCCATTGATTTATATGTCTGGCTTTATGTTGGTACTAAACTGACTTTCTTACTGTTGTTTTATAATATGTTTTGACATGAGGAAGTGTGAGGCATCTTTTTCTTTTATCAAGATTGTTTTGGCTATTCAGCATCCCTTGAGATTCCATATGAATTTGAGGATGGTTTTTTCCAACTTCTGCAAAAAATACCACTGGAATTTTAATAGGCATTGCATTGCATCTGTAAATTGCTTTGAGTAGTATGGACATTTTAACAATATCAAGTCTTCCAGTTTGTGCACATGGGATGTCTTTTTATTTATTTTTCCTTCTTTAATTTCTTTGATTTCTAGTTTTCCATGTAGAAATCTTTTGCCACCTTGGTTTATTCCTAAGTTTTTATTCTTTTTGATACTATTGTAAATGGGATTGTTTTCATAATTTTGTTTTCCATGTTGTTCATTATTAGTATGTAGAAACAACTGACTTTTGGTGTGTTGGCTTCATATCCTGCAGTTTAGCTGAAACCATTTATTAGTTTTAACATTTTTTTAGGAATCTTTGGGATTTTCTACTTGTAAGATCATGTTATCAGCAAACAGGTAATATTACTTCTTCTTTTCCAATTTGTGTGCCTTTTATTTCTTCTTCCTGTCTAATTGCACTGGCTCGTACTTCCAGTACTGTGTTGAGTAGAAGTAGCAAGTGTGAGCATCCTTATCTTTTTGCTATTAGAGGAAACGCTTTCAGTCTTTCACTACTGAGTGTGGTATTAACTATGAGCTTTTCTCATATTGTTTTTATTTTGTTGAAGTGATTTCCTTCTATTTCTAGTTTATTGAATGTTTATCATGAAATGGTGTTGAATTTTGTGAAATGCTTTTTCTCCATCAATTGAGTGATCATGTAGTTTCTGTTCTTTCATATGCTAATATGATGTATTACATTAATTGATTTTTATTTGTCAAACCATCCTTGCATTCCAGGAATAAATCCAACTTGGTCATGGTGAGTATAATTCTTTTGATGTGCTAATGACTCTAGTTTGCTAGTATTTTGTTGAAGATTTTTGCTAATACTCATTAGGGAGATTTGTCTGTAGTTTTCTTGTTGTGTCTTTGACTTTGGTTTCAGGGGAATGCTGATCTCATAAAATGAATTTGCCCGTGTTCTTTTATCTTCAGTTTTTTAGAAGAGTTTGAAGAGGATTCTTTAAATATTTAGCAGGATTATCCAGTGAAGCCATCTGGTTCTTTTCTTTGTTGAGAGGGTTTTGATCACTGTTTCAGTGTCCTTACCTAGTTACATGTTTGCTCAGATTTTTTTAGTACTTCATGATTCAGTCTTAGGTTGTGTGTTTCTAGGAGTTTATCCATTTCTTCTAGGTTATCCAATTTGTTGGCAGATAGTTGTTCATAGTAATCTCTTATAATCTTTTGGCATTCATTATAATGTCCCTTCTTTCATTTGTTATTTTATTGGCGGTTTCTTGAATTTTCTTAGTCTAGCTAAGGATTTGTCAATTTTGTTGATCTTTTCAAAAAACCAACACTTGGTTTTATTGATTTTTTTCCTATTATTTTTTCTGCTCTTTATTTTATCTCTGCTTTATTCTTTATTATTTCCTTCCTTGTGCTAACTTTTGGTTTGGTTCTTATTTTGCTGGTTCCTTCAGGTATAAACTTCAGTTGTTAAGGTCTTTTTTAATATAAGCATGTAAACTTCCTACTTAGTACTGCTGTCACTGTATCCCATTAGTTTTGGTATGTTGTGTTTTCATATTTATTTGTCTCCTAATATTTTCTAAATTCCCTTGTGATTTCTTCTTTGACCCATTTGTTGTTTGAGTGAGTTGTTTAATTTCCTTATATTTGTGAGTTTTTCTGTTTTACTTTTGCTGTTGATTTCTAGTTTCAGTCCATTGTGATCAGAGAATAGTTTGTGTAATTTCAGCCTTAAATTTATTAAGACTTGTTATGTGGCCTACTTCGTATGAATTTTTGATGTGTTATCTGCACTTTGGGGTTTAATTCTGAAGCCTTTTCTAGTTAGTCAGTTTCATTTTCTAAAATATGTTCATGTCTCTTCAATATACTTAAAATACTTGAAAAATGGAAATAGTACTTTTTAGAAATTTTTAGATTTATAGAAAATTTGAGCAGAATAGTACAAAGAGTTCCATACTCCCCCCCCCCCCCCCCCCCCCGTGCACACTCTGTGTTCTCTGCTACTCACATCTTAACATCAGCCTGGTACAGGTGGTACGATTAGCGAACCAGTACTGTCACAGTGCTTTTAACTAAAGATCCTAGTTTATTCAGATTTCCTTAGTTTTTACCAGATGTTCTTGTTCTCTCCCAGGACCCCATTGACGGACACTGCTGTACACTTAGTTGTCATCCCTCCGTAGGCCCCTCAAGTCTGTGTTTTGATGACCTTGACGGTGTTGAAGAGTACTGGTTAGGTGGCATTGCAGGATCTTTCTCTGTTGAAGTTTGTCTGATGTTTTTCTCATGATTAGACCGGGATTATGAGTGTTGGGGAGGATATATTTGACACTTTAGTTTGCAGTTTTCTCTTATAATGTACCTTTTGCGGTAAAACCAGCTGTGTCAGTTTAAGGGTTTTTGTCTTTTCTGTATCCCCCTCCCATTACTCACCTAAACAATATCCTAATTATATTATACTTTTTAGGTATGAATTGAAAAACTTTCTATCAAATTTTCTTATAAAATCCCCCTTTAAAAAAGCGTGTTTAAAATGGCCTGGTTTGTCTCTTTGGGGAATAGATACAATTAAAAGTGAGATTTTTTTCCAGACTTTGAAATATAATTATGAGCAGAGCAAGATAAAAAATTAAATAGGTGAAGTCAAAGTTTTATGTGTGTAATATTTGTATATGCTTTTATTTATTGTGATAAACTATGCATATAATGAAATTTAACACTTTAAAACGTTTTAAAATGTTCAGTGGCATTAAGTACGTCGACGTTGTTGTGCAAACATGTATATCCTTTTGTATAGTCTGCTAGAGCTGCTATGATAAAAAATGCACCGACTTAGGTGTCTTAAACAGTAGAGATCTATATAGTTCTGGAGGCTAGAAATCTAAGATTTGGAAGTTAGGTTTAGCTTCCCCTGAGGCCTGTCTCCTTGCAGATGGTGATCTTCTTACCGTGTCCTCACGTGACCTTCCCTCTGTGCCTGCATCCCTGGTGTCTGTTTCTCTTCTTGCAAGGACACCAGTCATACTGGATTAGGACCCCACACCTGTGACCCCATTTAATCTTAACTCGCCTCCTTATAGGCCCCACCTGCAAACAGAGTTACACTGGAAGTCAGGGCTTCAGCATATGAACTGTATGGGGACACAGCTCAGTCCTTAATATCCTTTATGTAGTGCTTCTAACTTCTCTCCTAGAGAACCTGCCATTATCAGTATGTTAGTTTCCTAGGCTGCTGTAATGAATTATTACAAAACTAGGTTGCTTAAAACAACAGAAACTTTCATTCTCTCACAGTTTTGGAAGCCAGAAGCCTGAAATCAGTATCACGAGGCAGAAGTCAAGGTGTCAGCAGTGCTGCTCTGTCTTCAGAGGCTCCAGAGAAGAACCTGTTCCTTGCCTTGTCCTGGTTCTGGCAGCTGCTCATACTCCTGGTGTGGCTGCAGTTTTCAAGGCCAGTGTCTTCAAATCTCTTCCTGCTCTGTATTCACCTCCTCTGCATGTGGTCAGAATTCTCCATGTCTCCTGTATAAGGATTTCTCCTTTCTCCTTTATAAGAGTACATGTGATTATATTTAGGCCCCCGCCAGATAGTCTAGGACAGTCTCTCCATCTCAAAATCTTTACCTTAATCCCCTCTGCAGAGACACTCCCCCCTACCCCCATGTAAAGTTCACAGGTTCGAGGGATTCGGGTGTGGATTCTGGCAGGGCCTGTCTTCAGCCTCTCACCCGAGCAGCTCACGGCAGACTTCCGTGGTCTCACTGTGATTTATAGTTCAGTCTGTAATAGGGCTCAGTATCCAGTTCTGGGTGGGAGAAGGTGGTGGCAGAATATTCTCATGTCTCCTAGACATTAGAAAACCCACGTCTGTGGCTCTCATTGAGTGGTTCCAGGAGTAGCAGCAGCACCTTAAGAACTTACCAGAAATGCAGGTTATCAAGCTGCAGTCCTAGACCCGCCGACTCGGAGCTCTGAGGGTCAGGGCCTAGTCTTCTGTGCGTAGCGAGCCCCCTGGGTGACTGAGGCACATGAGGCTGGAGAACCACATTCTAGATTACTGGCATTGCTAATGCTAAAACCACACCACCTTTCCAGTGTTTTTCTGCTTAATTCTATAACTTAAATTAGTCTAGGATTTATCATCCACAAACTTTGTTTTCTGTAGGGTTACAGACATTTAGTAGCAAAGTCTTGGTACTGATAATCAGTGGAATTAATTCATTTACTCAGTAAAAGATTGCACTGGGCCGATGTTTGCCAGTTGTATTTTTACTTAGGTGGAGCCATTTTATAAAGTAATGTGATCCAGAAGTGACACGAATGTTTTTCTCAAGTCCTTTAAAATGTGATTCAAGCTCATTAGCCTGACTTCTGCTTACTTCTCTTCTATATCCACGTGTGCATTTGGGGATACAACGCAAAATTTCTAATCTTCCGTTCCACCTACGTTGTTAGGCCTTTACCGTGTGCTCTCCTGTAACAGTGCTGAAGCGAGAGAAGTGAATTCTTCTCCTCAGTGTTTCCACACTGTAGCTCGGAAGGCACCCAAGTTAACAACTGGTGAAGAGCTGTCACTAGTTGCTGTACATAACTGAAGAAATTACAGAAGGATCTGCCAGGGTGACTGAGCTAAATATTGAAAAACTAGTAGAGAGGTGTTAGCCAAATTATGGAGCGAGAGAGAGTAGATACAGCTAACCCTGTGAAAAGGCGTGGCAGCTGAGGGAGCAGAGGGGCTCCTGCGGGAGCTGAGGGGTTTAGCAGAGCAGAAACACCGTGAGCGTGAGGGTGAGGACTGGGGGTGGGCAGACGAGGCTGAGATGACGGAGGGCTGCTGAAGGACTTGAACGATAGAGGTGACGTCTTCAGGGTAGCCACTGCAGAGTGGTTACTTACATGGTTTTGGGAAGGATGAATTTGAAGTGATAGCAAGTCTGGAAATAGACCAGTTATAGTAATGTAGGTGAAAATTGTAATAGGTATGATGTTGCCATTTTTCGAGAATAAAAATTCAGAAGAGTAATAGGCTGGTTTCAGGAAGAGGCAGAAGGTGATGTGTCGAATTTAGGGTAGGATATATTGGGTTTCAGAATTTGTGGAATGTGATAAAATTAGTGGTAGCTTGATTTTTGACCAGTAAATTTTCAGTCAAGTTTTGGGGTAGAGGTCACATTAGACTAGATTGAAGATTGAATTGAGGAAGCAGGAGAGTATCAATATTCACTGTTCTCTAGAATAATCTTCCCAGGTGTTTAGTAAGAACTTAATCCATGTTGGCCATTGCTTTAGCTACTGTTATAAACTTTTATGCCATCTCATGCTGTTTTTTTTCTTCAGCCTTTTGGTGTATTTTTTGATATGTATGTAATAATATTAGATAAACGCTGATCTAGATAGAAGTGTATGTTTTATTAACATATACTGATTTTAATTATTGCTATTGCCATACTATTAAAATTAATGAAAATTTATTAAAATTAATGAACTAGAAAGTTTGTTCTCACTTGAATAGAATTATTGTTCCTCAAAAAAATGGAACTTAACAATAATTTCCTGAAGGTTGAAATTATCATATTTTAGTTGAATGCTTTTTAAAATAGATATTACATCAAGAAAATAATTTAATTTACAGTTTTTAACTTAAAAGAATAGTATATCATAAATGTATTTATTCATACCTGATGCAAAAAACTAAATGATTGTTTTTACATGTATTCTTTCAGGTTTGATTTAATTTCGAATGAGATTGTTCTTGCAGCGAGATGTTAATAAGACAAAATCTAGGTAAGTAGAAGATGACTTTGTTAAATATTACATATCAAAGTAGGAATAATACAAAAAATTATGTTTGAAAAGTGTGCCTTCAAGTCCAAAATCAATCATTAACATGCATTGAAATACAGAGAACTGACTTTTTGATCCCCTTGGTCCAATTGATTTGGTGAAAGTAAAAATACAGCTATCAAAGTGTGGAACTAAATTCTTGGTTTTCCTTCTTACACGTTGCAATTAACTTAAGTATGCAGTTTCTAGCAGCTGTTAAACACGTTAGAAAATCAAGTTGGTGTTTGGTTTAGCCACTCGGAAGCCAGTTCAGTGAGAGGTTTGCTAGGTTGATTCAGTGCTCCCTTCCTAGTGGATTCTAGTACCTGGTAGCCTTTGCTTTTGTGAATTTTACTTTATTATTTTCATTAACAAAGCATTTCCACAAATGTTTAAAATTGCCAAATTGTGACTTCTTTATGTTAATATAATGTTCAGGATTGTAAATGATTGTTTTAATTTTTTTTGTATCTCTACTGAATTACTTCTCCAATTTAGCATTCTGATTCGTTTTAATGTTTTTAAACTACTGACCTTTAGAAAATTGAATTATGATCATGTACTTTTGGTCTGTTATGTGAAAGGATGCTTTTTAATAATATAAACTGTTGAAATATAAAAAGATAAATTTACTGTCTATTGGTAAGTGAACATGGCTTCAGGATATAAGTAGATTAAGAAGAATAGTTTGATTAAATTGTAGTTAATTTGAGTCTTTCTGTAACGTAGATGTTTCAACTGTCAAAAACTTGCTGAGCTCAGTGTTTTTAAAAAAAAGCGCCCAGGATGAGAAGTGCTGTAGTTGTGTGATGTGCAATTAAATAGTATATTCTCAGTAAGTGGTTTAGGCATCGTTTAAAGAAAAGTTTTCCTTTTATTGCTGTTATGTGGTGATGATCACAGCGGTAGTTTGGAGAACGCGGATTGTGTTAGGTGCTTCTCCTGCCTCACTACTTTATAGTGTCTCCCACGAGGTAGGTGCTGCTGTCTGTAACATTTTTATTTTTTTGGTTAATAGTGAGCTATTTCTTTTTCTTTAGAAAGTTTACTTTCACAGCCTTTATTACAAGGAACACTTACCTATGTGTCTTTCTGAAGAGGTGAAGAATCCAGACTTTTTGTACGTAAAGTCTTCTAGTGATTTTGCTTGCTAGTTGAATATGCAATGTCTATTAGAATGTTTATTCTGATTTCCTGTAAGTTAAATATTGCTCATGGGAAGAAACTGGTTTAACTTACTCTGATTTTACTCTGCCACAATGATATATACATTTTTCTTTTTTTGGCTAAGGTATAATTTACATTTTTATTAAGTGAAAACTTACGTATAGTAAAATTTATAAAGCTGAATGAGTTTTTACATATATGTTCATATGTATAACCACCATGTAATTCAAGATGTAGAACACTGTTACTGTCTAGAAGGTTCCTCTTGCTTTTTCATTCCTAATCCAATAGACTTTCCCCTAAGGTAAGCATCTTTCTGAATTCTGTCAGCGTAGATTAGTTTTGCCTGTTCTTGAACTTTATATACACAGAATTATGTAATATAATATGTACTCTTTTGTATCTGGCTTTTTTTCATTCAACATACTGCTTTTCAGTTTCCTCCATGTTTTTATTATCAGTGGTTCATTATTTTTTTATTGCTGAGTAATATTCCATTATATGAATACAGTATAGACTTTTTATGTTTTCTCTATGATTTTATTTATCATATTCTCCAAGTCTCTGATCTCACTTGCCAACTTTCTGCACTGCTTTCCTTCCTCTAGTCATCTCCTTCATTGTCTCTTACCACCTGCACAATAAGGCATAAACTCATAACCTGGCATCTGATGATCTCACTGCAGCTATTCCAGAATACCTAGAATTAGCTCAGTAAGCTAGGTATGGTGTTCATATTCTTAGTTTTAGTTCTGTGTGTATTTTGTCACTCTTCCTCAACCCCTTGCCTCCCCAGCTGCCAGTGTCCTCTCTCCTGGTTGTCAGCTTATCTCCTGAAATAGTCCTTCTCAAGTATCATTTTGTCCTTTGAGCAAGACCTGGCCATACTGCAGTAGTCTGTCTTTTCCCTTAGGCTGTGAGCTCCTTGAAGGTGGATAACATCCAGTGTCTTCCTTATCTTAGTGGTGCAGGGCCAGAAGACTGTGTGTGCTTAGTGGTTGTTAAACACAGCACAACCAACAAAGCTCTCTCTCTGACAAATAGGGGTTCAGAATACTGGCTGGAAGGGATGAAGGTATTGGCACTTCAGTTGCTGTTGGACGGTGGGAAAGAGCCAGGGAAGGCTGTCCAGTGGTAGCAGTATAGGCATTTTAGAAAGAGAAGTGAATTATCCTCCAACTCAAATTTCATTCCAGTTGGAATACAGTGGCTAGTAAAGCAATGTTCTCGGTCCGTACCTTAAGGAAGATCGAGTGTCAGTGTTGATTTTGATTACTCTTTCTAAATGAAGGCATTAATCCATGTTATGGAAATTGGAGTGTTCGCTACTAATAGTATTCTCTTTGTGAGTCTGTACTAGTTATTTCTTAATTTAAAGATTTTAAAAAATGTGTTAGACTAATACAAAGTAGAATGTTATGAAGATTGGTCAGATCTCTTAAGAGGTGAAGAAAACTTTTTCTCATTTTCCTAAGGGTAAAAATTGATGAAGTGGAGGAAGAAATTGAATCATAGTCTGAAATTGTGGTAACATTCTCGATTCCTATAGCTTAGGAAGCTGGCTGTTTGCTGAGAAGTATTTTTAAAGATTTTGTTTTATCGTTATAGATATGTAATTTATATAAATAATATATTTTCTTAAGAAATGAAACTAAAAAAAATGGTAAAGCATTTTGCACTAGTTTTCTTCTTCCTGGTTTGACATTCGGCTAGTTGAGTTGGCTGCCGTAGTCACCAGGGGGATTTTTATGCCGGAAGCTTTACTGCCTTCTAGCAAATCCAGAGCAAGGAGAGGTTCTTCCCCACTGGGATCAATTTATTACTTTTCCTCTCTGCCACTTCTACCATAAAGGTTGAACACAGAGTTGGGCATTGACCTCATCTCATGCTGTTCTCTCCATCTCCCTGCAAAGATTTTCTTGGACACAGGTTCTTATTGAGTGTAGGACCTCGATTATTTCTTTTACTTCATCCTGGATGTGAAGTGTATTGAGTTTTTTTGTTCATAAAATTTGAATATTCAGAGAAATTTAACCTTGAGGTTGCTTGACTTATGTGTCTCTAAGAACTTTCAGACCAGTTTTCTCTTCTCAGAGGCTGATGGTTATACGTCAGTTTCAGACTCTTCCTCTTCAGTTTGAACTCAGTATTTGACCAGCCAGCTGCTACTGAGCTTTTTCATTTTGCAGAATTCCTGAATCCAAGGGTTTGAAGTTATTTATGAATGTCTTATATTAACTTAATTTCCTTAATTTCCAAATTAACCTTTCTGTGCTTCTGTTTCTTTAGTAGCACTATGGCTGTGCTGTCCTTTGCTGTACTGTAAAAAAGAAAACTTTTTAATTAATAAAATTATCTGTGTCTCACTCTAGATGAGATTGCACCATGTACATTCAACCTTTTCCAAATCTATTGCTGAGTACATTCAGTGTTTTCAGACCTTTATTTTTTATGTGAAAGTCACACATGCTTGTGAGCAAATGGTACGGAAATATTCAAAATAAGAAGTAAAACTCCCTTCTCTTGCTCACCACTGTACTCCCCGTAAGTTACCGAAGTATCTGCATTGTTCTCTGTTTACCAATGTAGCTTGGACATTTCTTGGTATTTGCACTACATGTAATATAACTGTTTTCTTATTGATAGACACTAGGATAAACCTCACTTTTTTTGCTTATATGAGCAATGCTGCAGTAAATATTCTTAACTATATCGTTGTGATTGTGTGAGAGCGTCTTTAGGATAATTTGTAGCAGTGGATTGCTGGGTCAATGGAGACGGGCACTTTAATTTCTGACATATATTGCAAATGAGATCATACTACTTAATATTCTTTTTAGCAGTTTTTGAGCATATCTATTTTCCCATACCCTGTATTAACCAATATTTTAACCTTTGCCAGTCTAATCAGTGAAAAGTGGTATTTATTTGTGCATTTCTTTGTGAGTTTCTCAAAGGCTTGAAGTGTCACTTTTATCATAACTTAATTCCATTGAGAACAAATAATTTGTGAAAGTTTTTTCCTTTTTGTTAAATTCATTAATTAACATACCTTCATGTTTTATGTACTGTATTCAGTTACTTAATATTGAATAATCAGAATGCTTGTCCTCTTTGCTCCCTTCATAAAGCTGTTTATTTAGGGTAAATATTTTCTTATGATGAATTTCTTTATAGTTGCTGCAAACTAATTAACATCGTCTGTGAAAAGAAAATAAAAGCCATTACTAAATATTAGGTTACTTAAGTCTAGATTGATAGCATGCTGCCAAAATCTGTTCTCTTGCAACTCAAGCATTTGAAAACTTTCCTTGTTTGTTATTTTTACTGCCCTTAGCATGTATGATAGGCTGTAATTTTAGCCTCATTTCCAGCTTTAAAGTCAATGAACTCTTTTTTTCAAATTCTTTAATTCTAGAAACTACTAAATTTAAGGCCAGAGAAAGAGTTGAGAAAATCCTTAACATTTTTATGATGATTTTCTCAGTTATTTTTAAGGATTAAGATATCGCCTTCTTTTAGGCTTATGATTTATTTTTTGCATATTTGCCAGTGTGGTGCCTTTACTCCTGGATGTGTTTGTATCTCTTAATGTACATCTTTTGAAACTTGTCCTTGTTGTCACTGTGTTGTTTCACGTATTTAAAGGGTTAAGTAGGCTGCATTGGTCTTCCTTGAAGCTGACCTGTCAATCTATTTTTCCAAAGAAAGTTTCATCAAAGCTTGTAATTACTGTAAAAGTTTCTACCCAAATCTGAAGTGGTTTTCAACTTAGCAGTTAAAGGCTAAGAGGCAAATGTCATTCAAATATGTAAACAGTGAATCATAAAACTGCCCCATCAAACCAAACAATTTTGCAAATTGCTATAGTTTAGCCCTCTGTAGTAGGTCTAAACTATAAATAAATAATGGTGCTAAATAAAACAAGGCAATTCAGTAAGCCTTTATTGAAACCTAATGTTCTAGGCACTATGCTGTATGTTGAGTATGCACTGGCACTTAGAATCTCAGTGCTATATAATTAATTATAAGTCATGAACAGAATACTATCTGATATGTGTAGTGGGACTAAGAAAGGAATTTTGAAAGAAGATAATGAGAAAGGCTTCACAGAAGAAGGGTGACATTTGAGTCGTGCTCTGAAGGAAAGAAGAGAATTCTGATGGTAGGATGACCCTGGGAAGGAATGGACAGAGAGGATGTAAAGACCTTACTTTAATTTCCAGAGATTGTTTGTAAAACAGTCTCATTTGGTTGGATGTCCGTGTTGTCAGAGGTGCTGGCACCTTCTTAGCTGTGCTCCAGTTTACAGTTTACTACGGCCTGAAATTCACTGCTTGAATTCTTCCTTGTTTGACTTTTTCAAACTTTTCTACCAAGCCTGATTTTGGTCCCAAATAGAGACAGATTATACTGTGAATGGCTTTATACTGATGATTAATTTAAATCATAATATTGCATGTTAAGGGTATGAGGTTCGTAATAAAAAAAATGGCTTGAGGTCAGGGAGGTGATTGCAGAGGCAGAATTAGAACCTCAGCCTTCTGACCTCTGATCTGCTGTTCTTTTGAGATGAGTGTTAAAGCAGACATTTGAAATCTTTCAGGGTCTTCTAGCTAGGCTGAGGACTGTGGGCCTACCTGCCACATGATGGTGTTCAGTAAGCATTTGTTTCGTGTTTTGTTGCTCTAGTCATTGTTTTGTAATTGGTGTTTGTAGTTAAATTGGTTGGAACTCATACTTGATACCAGGTAATAGTCTGAGGAGGAAAGATGACTAAATATGTAATTATAATCAAATGTGATTAATGTTGTGATAGTCTGTTCTGGGTTACAAGGACCATGTCTGTTTTATTTATTAGTATATAAGCACTTAGGACAGTACTTTACTCATAGCAGGCATTTAATAAAGGTTTATTGAATGACTGGAAATATGAAAAGGCCTCCCAGAGGAAGTGACACTTAAACTAAAACTTGGAGGAACTGTTGGTGACTTAATCTAGATAAAAAGTTGGGGAAAGACGGTTGTTAGCAGAGGAAATGGCATGTGGAAAGGATGAGGGGTAAGAGAAAGGGAAGACTGGTGGAACGGGAAGAAATGTGGTGTGCCTGAGTGTAGAGTTGATGTGGGGTGAGGGTGGGAGGGGAGGCTAGTGCCAAGAGATGGGAAACGGTAGGCTTGAGCTACTTTATTGAGGGTGTAAATCACTTTAAAGAATTTGGATTAACAGAGTGATGAGACACCTTTGAAGGAGTTTACGTGTGAGGAAGTGATGTGATCACATCTGGGTTTTAGAAATGTGGAGAATTAAAATGGAGACAACAGATTGGTGGAGAAGCTAGACTGGATTCAAGAAGACCGGTTAGCAGGGGGAGGTTGCTGGTCTGACTTTAGAGTAATGGTAATGGAAAAGATGTAGTTGGATTTGAGAGAGATTTAGACAACAAAATAGATCAGCTTTGTGGTTAATTGTAATGGGACTGGTGGTAGGAGAGTAAGGAGGGCGCTGAGGATGAAATATCCGTGTTTCTGATCTGGGCAGTGGTACGGTGCTCACAGATAGAAGCTGTAGGGAAGAAGCAGGTTTATAGAGAGCAAGAGCTCGATTCTAGCTGTACTGAGCTTGAAGTGGCTCCAGACACCTGAGTGGAAATGTCAGGTGGCGCTTGGGTACCTGTAAGAGACCTGGAGCTTAAAGAGAACAGAGAGTCATCAGCATTAACTCTTCATAGTATTTTACAGGTTTATTTTTTGTTGTGGTATCTCTCTATAGGATATTACAAAGTATCTTTATATATTAAAGATTATTGAAAAAGTACTTGCTTCATACAGATTTTTGGGCTACTGTTTTTTATTAGAGATTCTGGTCTCTGCTTATTCCTAGTTAAGCAAGATTTAATACTATTAATGAACAATTAATCATAGTTGATGGCACCAGTCTTACCACAGATACTTGAATAGCTAAAGATGTGTTAATAGCTAAGATTTCAATGTGTTTAAATCTTGAGTTTCCAGTAATAGTGTCTAATACATACTAGCTATATGTGAACTCTGATAATATTTTATAATGTAGATATTTTCCTCCCTGAGTATAGGTTAAAATGGTCATGAAGTCTTTAGGTTAATTGTGATTCAGAAAATCATTAGGATAGAAGGTATACATGAAAAAGGACCTTGCCTACTTTGTTCACCTTTGTATACTCACCATCTGGAGCGGTTCTTGGCACAGAGGTACTCAATAAACATTTGTTGAGTAATAGTCAGTATTTATATATAATGTTTAATATCTAATCAAATTTTATTTTTAGCCAAATGACAGGAGTGGCAGACAAGTTAGTTCTTCCAACTTAAAAGATTGTACTTTTATTTGAGTAATATAATATTTTCCCTCCTTAATTTACCCTGTAACCATTCATATTTATACCGCCTTCCTTCTGTATACTTCACTTCCAACAAACATGTTTCACTTTCTGATCAGAAATATTTTTAATGACATTGAAACATGTCTCCTACTGAAAACGTAATCAGTTTGGACATTTTCATTTGTGTCTCCTCACATCACCGTGTTTAAACTGAATTGGTTACCTTTATATCAAAACTCGTTCTTGCCAGTGCCCCATTCTCTTGTCGTTGAGACCAAAATCCGTCTGAATATTTACATCGCTTACGGATGTGGTCGGTTACTAGGTCTTTTTGCTTTTACTTTGTCAGTATAGCGTGTATTTATCTTTTCTTTTAGTTCCTGTTGCTGTTTTGCTTACCCTCTCTATTGTATTCATCTGTGAATGTGTCTTTGCTCACTTCATTTGTGTAAGATCATTTGACTCAGTTTTTAAGAAGTTCCCCTAACTATATTATTTGTTCAGAAAAAACCACCATTTAACAGCTCCTTAAGGATAAATTTTAATTCTTAGATCTTACATCCATGAGCTTTCAAACCCACAATCCCATCAAGTTTAATAGTTTTATCACCTACTATTTTTTAAATAAGCATTTTATTGTAGCTTAATTGATTATCACTGTTCTTAGAAAGTTCTGACACTTCCAGAGTTAACTCGTATCACCACTCTAATCCTCAGTTCATCTATGCACTTAAAATTTGACTCATCCGAGAAGGTTCAGCTTAACTCTTGCCTCTGTCTTGAGGTGACGTAGTCCATAAACGGTCACTTTCTCTGTGTATCTGAAGTGGTTCCTAGGTGAACCACCTATTGATTCAGCGACTTGCAAGCATGACAAATAATAAGTGAGATACTAAATGACATCTCCTGCGGCACCCTCTGCGGCTGACAGGCTCTCACGTGTTTTGGCTGACTGAAACTATGACAACCTTACGTTTATTTCTTAAACAAAAGTGTACATGGTGTTTACTGTCTCTACACTTGATAAGCAAGCAGATATTTTTTGTCTGATTGGTTAAAAGCAAAACCATGATTAGGCCAGATTTCTTTTATTTAACATTTGCATGTGCTTACCATATGCCAGGCATTTTTATAAATTCTTTATAAAATACTAACTCAATCCTCAGTTTTCAGAAAAGGAAATGGAGGAACAATGAGTTCAATTGACTTACTTGTGGAAGGGCTGGAAGGGCTGGAAAGGCTGGGAATTGAATCAGGTAGCCTCGCTTTGGAGTCTGTGCTCTTAAAGGCTGTCACGCTGCCTCATAAGAGCTGTGGAACAATTTTGCTGTGAAGAGGAGAAACCACGCACAAAAAGCAATAATCAAATATAAGGTGTGACCTCATTTAGACTCTCACCCGTTTCTCCTCCACCCTCAGGTTATTTTGGAGCAATAATGCAGTATTGGTTCCCACCCTGCCTCCATTGGTAATTAGAAAAAAATAATACTGATGCACTTTCACACTTAAAGAAGTTCCTAGTAGTGTGAAGGACTCCTGCACTCAGACCCAGATTCACCAGGTAACAGTTTACCACATTTGCTGTGCCTTTGTACGTGCTTATTTATTGTCACGAGACTAATTTGCAGGCATCATGTCCATTTCTCTGTAAATATTTCAGTGTCTGTTTCCTAAAAATAGGGACTTTGTCTTATAAAACCATACACTTATCAAAGTCAGGAAATACAGCGTTGATACAGTGTTACTGTCTGTCCGACTCATACGTAGCTCATGTTAAAACTTTACCAGTTGTTTCATTAATGTCCTTATTGCCATCTTCTATTTTTCTTTAATGATCTTGGCATTTTTGAAGAGAATAGACTTTTAAAATTAACTTCTAATTTTGATACAATTATAGTTTCACGTGGAGTTATAAGGAGTAACACAGAGATCCCTTGTACCTTTACCTAATGGTAACATCTTGCAAAAACTGCAGTACAATGTCATACCCAAGGTACTGATACTCATACAGTCAAAGTTACGGCGCGGTTCCCTCACAAGAACCCTTACGGGGATGGCTTTTCATAACCAGCTTCCTTCCCTCCTCCAATCCCTAGTCCCTTGTAATCCCTGTTTGCCATTTTTATAATTTTGTCATTTCAAGAATGACATAATTTCAACAATGTATAAATGGAATCATACAGGATGTAATCTTTTGATATTCACTTTTTTTCAATCAGCACGATTCCCTCAAGATTCCTACAAGTTACTGTGTGTATCAAGTTACTGTGTGTATCGACTAGTTCATCCCTTTTCACTGCTAGGCTATTTCCACGATTTCAGTGTAGCACATTTATTCACCTGTTGAAGGACATCTGGGTTAATTCCAGTTTGAGGCTACTATAAATAAGGCTAAGATGGACATTTGTGTACAGGTTTGTATGTAAACATCAGTTTTCGTTTCTCTAGAATAAATGCCCAGGAGTGCAGTTGCTAGATTGCATGCTGGTTGCATGTTTAGTTTTATCAAAAACAGCCAAATTGTTTTCCAGCAATGTATGAGTGATCTAGTTTCCCCACGTCCTTGCCGACATTTGGTGGTGTCACTTTTGTTTCCACTAGCCTGTTTTAAAGGTGTGTAGTGGTGCCTCAGTGTGCTTTTAATTTGCGTTTTCCTGATAGCTAATGGTGCTCAACCTCTTTTCCTGAGCTCATTTGCATTTTTATATCCTCTTAGGCAAAATTTCCATTCATGTTGCCCATTTTCTAACTGGGTTTTTTTGTTTTTTAACTATTGAGTTCTGAGAGTTATATATTTCCGCCTACTAGTTCTTTGTCAGATACGGGGTTTGTAAATACTGTATCCCAGTCTGTAGCTTGTGTTTTTATCTTCTTAACATGGTCTTTTGCAGAGCAAAAGTTTTAAATTTTAAGAGGTCTGTCAATTTTTCCTTTTTGAATTGTACATTTGGTGTGAAGTCTAAGAACTCTTTACCCTAGATCCCACAGGTGTTTTTTGTTTTGTTTTTTAAAAGTTTTGTTGTTTTGAATTCATAGTGATCCATTCTAAATTAATTTTTTATAAATTACTAAGACTTAATCCTAGGTTCTTTTTTTGCCTCTGAGTGTCTAGTTGCTCCAGCACCATTTTATTGTACAGATTGTCTTTCCTCTGTTAAATTGCTTTTAGATCTTTTCGAAAATCAGTTGGGCATATTTGTGTGGCTCTATTTCTGGATTCTCAGTTCTGTTCCTTTGTTCTGTATAGTAGGCCTTAATTTAGGGTAGAATGATTCATCCCACTTTATTCTTCAAGATTGTTTTAGCTATTCTAAGGCCTATCTATGTCTTTTCTTACAAAGTTTAAAATAAGCTTATGTGTGTTTGTCAGATTCTCTCCTGAAATTTGGTGGAATTTGGGTCAAACCTGCAGACTGATTGGGAAGAAGGGAATCTTTACTGTGTTGAATCTCCAGCCTGCCGTTTGTTTAGGTCTTTGATCGCTTTCATCAGCATTTGTAGTTTCAGCATACAGATATTTTATGTGTTTTGTTAAGTTTATATCTAAGTATTTTACTTTGTTTGGATTGATTGTAAGTGGTATTGTGATTTTAATTTCAGATTCTGTATGTTCATTGTTAGTATATAAAAATGCAATTGCTTTTTTTTCTTTGAGGTAAAATTCACCTAAAATAAATTAATTTTAAAGTATACAATTCAGTGGCCTTTTAGTAGATTTGCAATATTGTGCAACCATGACCTCTAACTAATTCCAGACCATTTCATCACTCCCAAGGAGGAGACGCTGTACCTGCTGAGAAGTCACTATTGATTCCTCCCTCCTTCCAACCCCTGGCAACCATGAGTCTGCTTTCCATCTCTATGATTTTACCTATTCTATTTATTCAGATAAATAGAATAAATAAGATCATACAATACGTAACCTTTTGTGTCTTGCTTCTTTTACATAATGTTTTGAGGTGCATGCACTTCGGAGCATATGAGTACCTCATTTCTGTTTGCACCTGAGTGATGCTCTGATGCATGACTACGCTGGTTTCCTCGTCTGTTCGTCTGTGGTGGGACGTGTGGGTTGCTTACACCTTCAGGCCACTGTACTTAGTGCTGCTGGACACGTTTGTGGACCTTTGACTCTCTGTTTTTAATTCTTTGTTATGTACCTCTGGGAGTGGGATTAATGGGTCATGCAATAATTTTAACTTTTTGAGGAATCACCAGACTGTTTTCTTTGATGACTGCACCATTTTATATTCCCACCAGGAGCGTACAAAGATTCCTATTACTCTGTATCTTTGCTGACACTCACTATTTTCATTTTTTGGATTATAGACATCCTAGTGGGTATGAAGTGGTATCTTATTATGATTTTCATTTGCATTTCTTTAATGACTAATGATGCTGATCATCTTTTCACGTGCTTCTTGGCCATTTATAACTTGTCTTTGGAGAAATACCTATTCAAGTCCTTTACCCATTTTAAAAATTGCATTGTTCATCTTTTTGTTGTTGAGCTGTAGGAGTTCTTTATATGTGTTTACAGACAAGACCCTTATCAGAGAAATAGTTTGCAAGTATTTTCTCCCATTCTATAGATTGTCTTTTCATTTTCTTAATGTCCTTTGATGCATAAATTTGTCGATTTTGATGAAGTTCAATTTATTATGTTTTCTTTTGTTGCTTTTGTCATATCTAGGAATCATTGTGAAATCCAAGGTCATGAAGACCTATTTCTATGTTTCCTTCTAAGATTTTGTCATTTTAGCTCATATATTGAGGCCTTTGATCTATTTTGAATTAATTTGTGTAGATGATGTGAGGTAGGAATCCAACTTTATTCCGTTGGATGTGGGCATCCGGTTACTCCAGCATCACTTGTTGATGAGACAGTTCTTTTCCCAGTTGGTGAGCCCTATTGAAAGTCAGGCGGGTGCTTTCGGTTCTGCTCCGTTGGTGTCTCCTTGTGTCTGTGTGGTGTCTGTTGTCGTAGCTGTGGAGCGAGTTTGGTTTGGGAGGCTGTGTCCTCCAACTTTGCTTTTCTTTTTCAAGACGATTGTGTGCCTGTTTGGGATCCCTCGCCCTGTCATGTGGACTTGAGGATCAGCATTCCTGTTCTGACAAACACACCGTTGGGACGGCGACAGGGATTGCACTGACCCTGTAGGTGGCTTTTAGGGGGTGGCATTGCCGTCTTAACAATGTGGAGTCTCCAGACCATGACAGGGATTCAAAGAAAGGAAAAGTCTTTGGGCTATGTATAGTGACTAGCACTCTGAATCCTTAATTATGAAACTTTGTAGCGGTAACGGGAAAATTACTTGGCTCAAGAACATGGACAAAGCAAGGTGGTTTTCTACAGAAATGTGACAACTTATTTATAGTGCTTACTTTGGGGCCAGAATTATCTCATGCCTGATCAGAAGCAAACAGGAAAATTTAAAGACAGGCAAATAATCTCCATCCCCATTTTTTTTTCTTGTATCTACAAAGATGTTTTTTATTTTATTTTTTATTTTTTTAATTTTTTAAACTTTTTTTAATAATTTATAATCATTTTACAATGTGTGTCAAATTCCAGTGTAGCGCACAATTTTTCAATTATACATGAACATATATATATTCATTGTCACATTCCTTTCTCTGTGAGCTACTTTAAGATCTTGTATATATTTCCCTGTGCCGTACAGTATAATCTTGTTTATCTGTTCTACAATTTTGAAATCCCAGTCTATCCCTTCCCACCCCCCACCCCCATCCCCATTTTTAAAAGGTAATTCCTGAACAGAGAATTGGCACTTTATAGGTACTTGGCTGTAGCAGCTCCCTGTGAGTATATTTAAGGTATTTTGCATTTCTAATTTGTAGTAGGGAAAGATGATAAAGAATGAGATTTCCATATCCTTTTATGTAAAACAGAATTCTATAGCTTGATATTTTAATCTTTGTAAAAGTCATTAGTCAAAAGCACACCTATCATCAGATTTAATTAAAATTAAACTTTGTAATTGCATAGGATACAGGGTATCTTTTCATTTATTTTACTCTTCTTTAATTTCCTAAAGGAAACTTTTTTTTTTTTTTTTAGTTTTTTAGTATTAATTTGGTTCTTTATTCAAATTTTTCTTAACTATTTTTTCCTTTTTGAAGCTATTGTAAATGGAATTTTTTTTTTATTTTAGGAATATTTAATTTGTAAGTATGTACTTCTAAGTCAATTAAATAGAGCTCTTTTATACATTTAATTTTGGTATTTTTTAACAGTAGAGACATCTCATATCTATAAAGTGCACAGACATATGAACAAACAAAACTAGAGATTTCATAGCTTCACTTCAAAACTTAGTTATGAATTAGGTATTACAATATAAATTTACTGCTTGTAACAGTTGGAATAAATTGAATTCACTTGCTCAAATCACTAAGACTTACTATTTATGGAAAGGAATTTCAAGATATGTATTTGTCCTTGACAAAGTCTGAAGGACCCATCAGAGTTCTGAGCTTAGAATTGTTTTTTAAATTTCATTTTCAGGTTTTTCATTGCAGCTAATTTTTCTGTATTCATACTGTGTGCTGCTGCATTTGTGCTGGTCTTGTTTATTAGCTCTAATAGATTTTTTTGAGTATGGATTTTTTAGGGTTTTCTTTAAATTAGATCATGTCAGCTGCAAGTAGAGATGGCTTTCTCCTTTTTTTCTAATCTGAATGCCTTCTATTTCTTTTGCTTGCATTTTGTGCTCTAACTGCAGTCTGTTATACAATGTTGACTAGAAGCGGGGAGAACAAACATCCTTCTCTTGTTCCTGATCTTAGTGGGAAGGCTTTCGGTCTTTCGCTATCAAGTATGACGTTGGCTGTGGAGTTTTCATAGGTATCTGTTATCAGGCTGAGGAACTTCCCTTCTATTCATACTTTATTGAATGTTTTTGTAATGAAAGGGTGTAGAATTTTTGTCAGATGCTTTTTCTGTATTTATTGATAGATGCTCAATTGGTTTGTGTTCTTCATTCTGTTAATGTGGGGTGTTACACTGGTTAATTTTTAAATTTTCTTATATTGAGCTACCATTCAACGCCTGAGGCAAATCCCAGGTGGTCATGATACATAATCACTGTCGTAGGTTATGGATTTGTTTGCTTTATTTTGTTTAGGATCTTTGCATCTCTATTACCAGGGAATACTGGTCTCTAGTTCTCCTTCCTCGTGATGCATTGACGTCAGTGTAATGTTGGCCTTATAGAGCATGTTGGGAAATGTTCCCTCATGTTTTAGGTGGAATTTGAGAGAGAGTCATCAGTAACCCCACTTTAAATGCCGGTGGGGAGCTCACTAGTGAAACCGTCTGGCCTGGGGCTTTTCCTTTCTGGGAGATTTTTGATTACTGACTCAATCTCTTTACTTACAGGTCTTTTCAGATTTCTCCTTGAGTCATTTTCGGTAGTTATGTGCTTCTAGGTTATTAGTTTAACTTTCAGGTTTTCTACATAAGGTCATGTTGTCTGTGAACAGAGATAATTTTTTTCCTTTCCAATTTGAATTTTTTTTTTCCCCAAAGATTTTTTTTTATTGAAGTATAGTCAGTTTACAGTGTTGTATAGTTTCTGGTGTACAGCATAATGTTTCAGTTATGCATGAACATACATATATTCATGCTCATATTCTTTTTCACCACAAGTTACTACAAGGTATTGAATATAGTTCCCTGTGCTGTACAGTATGAACTTGTTGTTTATCTACTTTGTATTTAGTTAGTACCTGCAAATCTTGAACTCTCAATTTATCCCTTCCCACCTCCTCCCCTGCCCCTGATAGCCATAAGTTTGTTTTCTATGTCTGTGAGTCTGTTTCTGTTTTGTAAATAAGTTAGTTGTTTGTTTAGGTTCCACATTAAAGTGATATCATATGGTATTTTACTTTCTCTGACGTAATTCACTTAGAATGACAGTCTCCAGGTCCATCCATGTTGCTGAACTGGCATTATTTTATTCTTTTTTTAATAGCTGAGTAGTATTCCATTGTACCTTTTTATCCAGTTGTCTGTTGATGGACATTTAGGTTGTTTCCATGCCTTGGCTATTGTAAAAAGTGCTGCTATGAACATTGGGGTGCATGTATCTTTTTGAATTAAGGTTCCCTCTGGATATATGCCCAGAAGTGGGATTGCTGGATTGTGTAAGTCTGTTTTTAAGTCTTTTGAGGAATCTCTGTACTGTTTTCCATAATGGCTGCACCAAACTACATTCCCACCGATGGAGTGGGAGGGTTCCCTTTTCTCCACACCCTCTCCAGCATTTGTTGTTTGTGAATGTCTTTTATTTCTTCACCTTGCTTAATTCCGCTTGCTGAGACTTCCAGTCCTTTGTGGAATAGGAGTAGCAAAAGTGGACGGCTTTGTCTTGTTCCTGATCTTAGAGAGGGAGCTTTGTCTTTCACTGTTTAGTACGGTATTTGCTGTTTGCTGTTCATAAGTGAACTTTATTATTTCCTCCTGCGTGGTTTTACATTTTGTCTGATGTTTTTCTCTGTCGGTTGAGGTGGTAACGTTTTTGTCCATTCTGTTAATGTAGTATATTACTTTGCTTGATTTTCGTATGTTGAAAATGTTCCATCCTTGTGTTTCAGGAACAAATCCCACTTAGTCATGGTGTAATAATCCTTCTAATGTGCAATGGAAGTCAGTTTGCTAGTGTTTTGTTGAGAATTTTTGCGTCAGTTTTCATGAGGGATATATGAGATGATACCTCATTGTAGTTTTGATTTGCATTTCTGTAATAATTAACAATGCTGAGCATCTTTTCATATGCCTTCATGTGCCTATCAGCCATATGTATGTCTTCTTTGGAGAAATGTCCTTTTAAGTCTTCTGCCCATTTTTTTGACTGGGTTGTTTTGGTTTTTTATTATTCAGTTGTATGAGCTGTCTGTATATTTTGGAAATTAAGCCCTCAGCAGTCACATTGTTTTGTTATGCATCATTTTGACTTCCCTCTAATTTCCTTTTATGTGTATTTTTCAGTTAAATTCTTGTATTTACATTGGCAATTATAATTAAATCATAAATTTATAATAATCTAGTTTGAATTAATACAAACTTTGTTTCAGTAGTATAGGAACTGTTCCCATACAGATCCATTGGTCCTCTGTTTTGTTGTTACTGTCCCAAGTTACATCTTTATACTATAATATCAGCTTTTATATTTACCTATGTAGTTGCCTTTCTTTATTCTTTCTTTTTATGGTTTTGAGTTACCATATGGTATCCTTCCATTGCAGTTTGAAGGACTCCCTTTAACATTTGTAGGGCAAGTCTCCTAGTGATGAACTTTCTAGCTTTTGTTTATCTGGGACTGTCTTAATTCCTCTTTCATTTTTGAAGTATAATTTTGCTGGGTATAGAATTCTTGGTTGACAGGTGTTTTCTTTTACCACGTTATAATTATCATGTCAGTGCTTTCATGTCTCCATGGTTTCTGATGAGAAATTGCCTTTTAATTTTAATAAGGACTTGTATACAACCCTTTACTTCTCTGTTGCTACTTTTGTTATTCATCCTTTGTCTTTGGGTTTTGACAATTTTATATTAACGTGACTAGTCTAGATCTCTTTGCATTTATCCTTCTTGGAGTTTGTTGAGTTTTGATTGATTAGATTCATGCCTTTTCAGATTTTGGATGTTTATGGCCATTAATTTTTGAAATTTTTTTTCTCTTTTTCTGTTCTACTTCTTGGTCTCT
The DNA here is from genome assembly GCF_009834535.1 of Camelus ferus. Taxonomy (NCBI): domain Eukaryota; kingdom Metazoa; phylum Chordata; class Mammalia; order Artiodactyla; family Camelidae; genus Camelus; species Camelus ferus. Next base: position 64,590,326 of record NC_045704.1, on the reverse strand, counting down.
AATTCTCAGTGTATTGGTCCATAGGTCTATTAACCCCGTGCTTTTCTCTTTATTCTTTATTCTACTTCTCAGACTGCATAATTTCAGTTGACCTACTTTCATATTCACTGATTGTTTCTTCTGCTTGCTTAAATATATTTTTGAAGCCCACTAGTGAATTTTTCAATTTAATTACTGTTCAGCCCCAGAATTTCTGTTTGGTTCCTTTTAATAAACCTTTGTTTGATTTATTTCTATCTCTTCATTGATAGTCTTTATATAGAGACCTGTTCTCCCGGTTCTTCTACTTCTCTCACCATGGTTTCTTTTATCGCTCTGAGCACATTTATAACTGTCAGTTTAAAGGCTTTGTCTAGTAAGTCCCATGTCTGTTCTTCTTCAGGGACAATTTCTATTGATTTTTTTCTCCTATGGATAAGATGTACCTTGTGTTTTGCATGCCTTGTAATTTATTTTGAAAACTGGATCTTTTAAATATTATAATGTGGTAGCTCTAGAAATCAGGTTCTTTCCTCTCCTCAGGGTTGCTTGTAGTTACTTGACCTGTAGTTGTGGGTTTTCTAAACTTTTAAAATTGTATTTTGTCATGTGTCTCTGAAGTCTCTGTTCCTTTAGTTTGTGGTCACCTACTGGTTTGTCAGAAATTTCCTTAAAATGCCTGTATCCAAAAAATAAGGGAAAAAAGAAAATAAAAAATTTAAGGAAAAAAACCTTTTCAGGCATTGCAAATTGACTTTATTTTCAGGCACTCCTCCAATTCTTAGCCAGATGTTTTACAACTCTGCCTTAGCCTTCACTTCTTACTTGCACTAGGCTCAGAGATTAGCCAGAGGTGGAATCTTAGGGTTTTTTCAGGTCTTTTCTGAACATACATCCTGCCCTGGGCACTGGCATGGATTTCTAGATGCCCCACAAGCTTTTCAGGTGTAGTATTACAGTGATACCAAACCAGAGATAGCATCTCCAAAAAACAGAACTATATATAGACTCATATTTCTGATGAAAGTAGATATAAAAATTCTCAACAAAAATATTAGCAAATTGAATCAAGTGTATAAAAAGTTATACATCACAACTGGGATTTATTTCAGATACGTGAAGTTAATTGAACAATTGAAAGAAAAAAAAGAACAGTATAATCTGTCATATCAGTAGGCCAAAGAGAATGACAGGAGATCTTACCACAGACCATACAAACATCATGAGGACAACTTCACACATACAAAGTTAACAGTTTGATGAAATGGCTTGATATCTTGGAAAGCACAGCCAACCACAACTCACTTAATGTGAAATTAACCTTTAATAGCTCAGTGACTATTTAGAATTGTAAAACTCCCGCAAAAGGCCAGCATGGTTTCACTGGAGAATTCCAAATTAGAAAACCTTTTTAAATGACTTTTTAAAAATTGACATCAATTCCATGTAATCTTTTCCAGAAAATAGAAGAGGAGGGAACAAATTTCAGTCTGAAGCTGGTGTTACATTGATATACTTAAAGCACTCCTTGCGCTGTTTATAGGGTCTGTGGTGATATCCCCTGTTTCATTGTTAAATTGGTAAGTTTTATCTTTTTTAATCTTTGTCAGTCTTGCTGGGAGTTTGTTTGATTGATTTTTTCATTGTAACTGGCTTTTGTTTCAGTGGTTTTTCTGTTTTCAGTTTCACTTATTTCTGCTTATATTTATTACTTCCTCTTTTTTGCTTGCTTTGGGTTTGTTTTGTTATTCTTTTTCTATTATTGATATGAAACATTTCTCTTTTTGAATGTAACGTTTCATGCTATAGATTTAAATTTCCTTGTCTGCATTGCTTTAGCTGCATCTCTCATATTTTGATAAGTTGTATTTTTATTTTAATTGAGTTTTTTCATTTTCTTTGAGTATTTTTGAGCCATGGATTATTTAGAAGTACGTTGTTTACTTTTCAATTGATAGAGATTTTCCTGTTATTTTCCTGTTGCTGATGTCTGGTTTGATTCTGCTATGGTTGGAGAACACATTGTATATGTTTACTGTTCTTTTACATTTGTTCAGATTTGTTTTTTGCTGAAGGTGTTGTCTATTTTCACGAGTGTTTCATGGACACTTGAAAAGATCCGTATTCCTGTGTTGCTAGATGGAGTGTTTTAAGTGTATCAGTAAGATCTTATTGGTTGGTTGTGTGTGGATTTTTTAATTCTTGCTGATTTTCTTTCTAGTCGTTTTATCAGTTGCTGAGAGGCGTCTTTTAAAGTCTCCAACAACAATTGTAGATTTGTCTATTTCTTCTTCCGCTGTACCAGTTTCTGTTCAGAGTGCTTTGAGGTCCTGTTGGGCATATACGCATGTGGCATCGTTCTGTCTTCCTGATGGGTTGGTCCTTTTACCAGTATTTAATGTCCCTCTTGATTGCTAGTAATTTTCTTTGTTCCCATTTCTGTTTTACCAGGTATTAATGTAACCACATTTGCTTCTTTTTTAAATTAATGGTTGCAGGGCTTATCTTTTTCCATTCTTTTGTTTTCACCCTATTTATGTCATTGAATTTGAAGTGAGTTTCTTGTGAGCTGCATATAAGAGGGTTGTATTTTTTTACCCACTCTGTCATTTCCTTTCTTTTGACTGATATATTATTTACATTTAAGGTAATTTTTTATGTTTCCTCTAGTTGTTGTTCCTCTTTCTCTTTTCTTGCCTTCTTATGGGTTACTTGAACAGTTTTTTAAGGATTCCATTATGATTTACTTATAGTGTTTTTTTGACCATATCTCTAATTTTCATAGTGGTTCTTCTGTCTGTGTAAATATAGGTATGTGACTTATTAACAGTCCACTGATGTCAACACTTTACCAGTTGGAGTGAAGTCTAGAAACCTCACTTCCGTTTAACTTCCCCTTCCCTTCCTGACCTGTCTGGAGTATCAGATGATATAATTTTTGTTTTAATCACCCAAGATAATTTATAAAATTTATAGTGAAAAGCATAGTCTGTCTTATGTATCCATATTTCTGTTCTTTTTATTGTTTTTTCTTCCCTTATACTCCAAGATTTTTTTCTTTTATTATTTATTTTGTTTGAAGAACTTCTTTTAGACACTCTTTAAGGGTAGGTCTGCTAATGACAATTTTTTTAGTTTAGGTTTTCTTTGAGAATATTTTTATTTCCTCTTTCCTGCAGGCTTGTGTCACTGGATATAGGATTTGTGATTGATAGTTCTTTTCCTTTAGCACCTGAAAAATATTGTATCAATTCTTTCTAATTTCAGATGAAGAGTCTGTTATTTATATTGGTTTTGCTAACATATACTCTGTCTTTCCATGGGTTGTCTTTTGATTCTAATTGTGTCCTTTGAGTCACAGTTTTAAAATTTGATATAGTCCCATTTTTCTATCTATCTACCTATCTATCCATCTATCTACCTACCTACCTGTCTGTCTGTCTGTCTATCTGTCTGTCTGTCTGTCTGTCTGTCTGTCTATCTATCTATCTATCTATCTATCTATCTATCTATCTATCTATCTTTCTACCTACCTACCTACCTATCTACCTATCTATCTATCTATTTTTTTTTGCCTGTGCTTAGGTGTCACATCCAAGGAATCATTGCCAAATCTGATATCATGAGGCTTTGCCCCTATGTTTTTTTCTGAGAGTTCTATACTTTTCATTCACATTTAGGACTTTTATCTGTTTTAAGTCAGTTTTTGCATACAGTGTGTCTTAGTCCATTTGTGCTGGCCTAACAAGATACCACAGATTGGGTAGTTTATAAACAAGATAAATTTATTTCTCATAATTCTGAGGCTGGGAGTCCAAGACCAGGGTGCCAGCACAGTTGCCCTCTTATGGGTCATAGACCTTTCGTTGTGTTCTCACATGGCAGAAGGGGCAAGGGAGTGCTCTAGAACTTCTTTTATAAGGTTATTCAATTCATTCCTGATGGCTCTGCCCTTGTGATGTAATCACACTCCCAAAGCCCTACCTCAAAGTGACAGCATCAGGATTTCCATGTATGAATTTTGGAGGGAGAGCATCAGCACTCAGACCATGGCGTGGTATAAGGTGAACGTCCGGCTTCAGTCTTCTGTATGTGTTTATCCAGCCTTCCTAGCACTGTTTGCTGAAAAGGCTGCTATCTGTTCACTATTGAGTGGTCTTGGCATCCTTGTCAAAAATTATTTGACCCTGTATGTGAAGAGTAGGCTCTCTTTTGTATTCCATTAATTTGTATGTCTGTCTGTATGCCAGTACCAAACTGTTTTGATTAACGTGGTTTTGTAGTAAGTTTTGAAATCAGAAAGTGTGAGACCTGCAGCTCTGTTCTTCTTTATCAAGATTGTTGTTGGCTCTTTGGGATCCCTTGAGATTGCATGTGAACTTCAGGGTGAACTTTTCTGTGTCTGCAGAAAACCCCATTGGGATTCTGATAAGGATTGTATTAAAAACTGCTTTGAGTGGTATTGGCATTTTAATAATAACGTCTCCCAACCCATGAACGCCGAACGTCTTTCCACCTTGTTTCTGTTGTCTTTACTTTCTTTTGGCAATATTTGTAGTTTTCATGATATAAATCTTTAGCTTCCTTGGTTAAATTTATTCCTAAATATTGTACTCTTTTTGATGCCATTTTAAGTGGGTTGTCTTAATTTTGGGGGGGGGTGGTCATTGTTGGATGGAAATGCGGCTAATTTTTACATGTTGATTTTTTTCTATCATTTTTATTTTATTTTCCAGTTTTATTGAAGTATAACTGACATACATCACTGTATAAGTTTAGGTGTACAACATAGTGGTTATAAAATGCGCTTAAAGTGATTACTGCAATAAGCTTTATTAGCATCTGTCATCTCCTATAGATACACTATAGGAAGGAAAAAGAAAAAGCAAAGAAAGAGAAAAAAGTGTTTTCCTTATGATGAGATTTACTTAACAACTTTTCATACATACTACACAGTAGTAGCGTTAACTGTGATCATGCTGTACATTACGTCCTTGGTACTTACTTACCTTACAGCGGGAAGTTTGTACCTGGACCACCTTCCCTCAGTTCCCCCTTCGTTCCACCCCCTGCCTCTGGTAACTGCAAATCTGATCTCTTTTTCTATGAGTTTGGATTTTGTTTTGTTTTGCTTTGCATTGTTTAGATTCCGCATGTAAGTGAGACTGTACAGTATTTGTCTTTTTCTGACTTATTTTATATAGAATTCATTGTGCACAGAATGATAGCTAGGGAGAGTCTACCCAGAAACATGCGGTGTGTCTGGATAAAACAGCTGAAGGTAATAAAAAGAACGTTTGCTTTGTTTAATTTCCAAAATTGACTGATTGCATGATTTCTTGTTCACTTGTAGTTAGCCTGCTTTGTCTGTGTCCCTTCTTACATATTCAAGCACCTTCTAGTGGCTCAAAAACACCACGTGTACAACAGAAGACATGGTGCCTGTTCTCTTGGAACTTCAGTTCACTGGGAGAGATATGTTAATCAATTATTATATCAGCTGGATATTTGAAAGACATTAGTGCTCTGAAAACAACAGTTCTTCTAAAGCATATGACAAAAGAAGTTGACACAGAGTGTTCGAGAAAGCTTCCCAGAGTAAGTGATGTTTGAGCTTTGATCTGAAGAAAGATTATGAGCTAAAGTTAACTAAATTTATGTGATAGAGGGCTGGGGAGAAGAGAGCAGAGGATTCTAGACCAAAGAAACTGCATCTGCAGAGGTCCTGTGGGAGGAAGAATATGTTGAGGAGTTTGAGAGGGCCAGTGTGGCTGAGTCCCTGGGAGCCACTAGGAGGAAGGTGTATGATCAGAAAGGAAAGGTAGGCAGGGCCGAGCAATGGTAAAGACTTGGGATTATGTCCCTGAGAGAGAGGAAATAGCTATGCAGTCTTTCAGGTAGCAGTAAGTACCGTGAAGAAAAATAAAACCAGAAAGGAGGGTAAAGAGTGACTAGGAGTGCTGGTTTATGCAGGATGGTCTAAGAAGAACTGAGCAGGGGTTAACTAGAACTGGAAGAACCGATCTGCACGTGTATTTGGAGGAAGAACTCCAGGCAGAGACTGCTAATACAAAGTATGTGGGACCTGGTCCAGGGCTGGCTAGGAGGCCGGTGTAGCTGAGGTGCAATGAGAAGAGCGAGAGGGTAAGGAGGTGAGCTTTAGGACTGAGTGCATTATCGTTGGGTTGGACGTGAACTGTACAGCACTCACCACCTTGATATTTTATATGCATAGCTTCATACTGAATTTAGTCATTTCTTTTGCTGGTAATCGTTCATGAAATTAAGATAGTATCACTTGAGTTCAGAACCCAATTCCAGTGTGTGAAGAGGAGGGTCCCCCCCCCCAACCAGGCATGTATCCGAATATCGATTGGTGCCCTACAGTCCACCTCAGTCCTGACACTGTCTACCCAGAGGTAGCGTCAGACCCCACAGTAAGGGGTCGGCCCCGCAAGACTGCTCTTCCCAATACACACGCACACTTCAGACGCCAGTTGCGAGCCCAGGTTGTCATCTGTGCTTCTAACACGTGGGCTACAGATTGGAGGTTTTCCAGAGCCCGTCCTTGGACTTCAGCCACCAATTGCAAGTCTAAATTTTTATCTGTGCCTCTGGCCACCTGGCTCTAAATCAGAGCTCCCCATGACCCCCACCCCTACCCCTTAGGATCAGTTTATTTGCTTGAGTGGCTCACAGAACTTCAGGAAGCCCATTTATTCACTAGATTACCAGTTTATTATAAAAGGTTGTAAGTCAGGAATAGCCAGATGGAAGAGATGCACAGGGCAAGGTGTGTGGGAAGGCCGGCACAGAGCTTCTACGCCCTCTTCAGTTGGGCCCCTCTCCCAGGACTTGCACATGTTCTCCAGCTCAGAAGCTCTCCAGACCTCATCCTTTTGGGTTTTTATGAAGGCTTCGTTGCATAAGCATGGTTGATTAACTCATTGACCATTGATGATTGATCCAACCTTCAGCTCCTCTCCCTTCCCTAAGAGGTGGGGTAGATTGCGGGTAGGACTGAAAGTTCCAGTCCTCTAATCACAAGTTTGACTCCTCCAGCAACCAGTCCCCATCCTTAGGTGCTTTCCAGAAGTCTCTATTATCATAACAAAAGATGCCTTTATAGCTCTCATCACTTAGGGAATTCCAAAGTTTTTAGGAGCTCTGTGCCAGAAGCGGAAAGACCAAATGCATGTTTCTTACTATAAATCAGAGTATCACAAGTACTCTATAATTTAACAACTTTTACGAGCTATTTTTGTCTTCATTTTAAATAAGAAAATAGTCTTATCTAAAGTATAGAAATAAGAAGGGTGGTGGTCCTGCTTGAATCTCCTACCCATTATACCAACCCCAGATTAGCTGTTGAAGTCCTCTCCCCAATACCTAAAAGTGGACCCTGTTTGGAGATGAGGTTTTTACTGAAGTAATCAAGTTAAAGGTAGAGCATTGGGGTGAGTCCTAATGCAGTTGTGGCCGGCGTCCTTATCAAAGGGGGAGTGTGGACGCAGAGACAGGTAGAGAGAGAAGGCAGTTAGGAACAGCGTAGGGGGTGTGTACCAAGCAGAGAGGGGCCTGGGGCGGACCCTCTCCTCGCCGCCCTCAGAGGGGCCAGTCCTACAGACGCCGTGGTTTGGGGGTTCCAGCCTCCAGATCTGTGAGACAGTGAAGTTCTGTTCAAGGCCCCCAGCCTGGAAAACGTCGTTACAGGGCTCCTGGCAGACTAGCGCGGGCGTTGTCTGAAAGGAGGAGGTTCTCCTTTTCTCTTTCCTGCTCCCCTCAATCTCCCTGCACTGAGCGGGAGTAGCAGATTGTTATAAAAGCTTCAGGTCTTTCTCTATGTGTGTTTCATTCATTTCTGTAGCAACTTAAGTCTCTAAAGAAAAAACGGAATTAAAAAATAAGCAATAAAAAGGCTGTAGCACTATATTTATAGTTCCTTATTTCTATGAAAAATTTAACTTTGAAACTGTAAGACTATCGTAGTAACACAAACTTTTAAAAAAAAGATTGACCTACTTTGTTTCGTTTTTAAACCTTTATACCAAGATATTTCTACAATCTTATTTACTAAAATTTATTGTAAGATTGATTTTTCCATTCCAGTATTATATTCCAGCATAACCTTTTCTATTGTTTCAGAGTGGTAGTTTGGAAAAAAGAATTTGCTGCCACTTGGTGGCACTACTTGGCTTCAAAATGAAATCAGATTGCTGTTAACTGAATGCTGTTCCACATAAATGTTTAAAATCAGAGGGGATCTCTTTGATATTAAGCAACTTAATATTATAAATGTTTGACTATTTTGTAAGTAAAATAATAATTGGTGTTGTAAAATTGCATTTTATTAAAATGGCATATGGAATATAAAAACATAAACAAAGCCTTAGTTTGGTGAGGAGGGAAGTGTATAATTTTTGATGGAAGCCTCCTTTAGTTTCAGCATTATTTACATTAAGCCTTAAACCTCTATGTGTCTAGATGTCAGGAAAATATATTTTTAATGTTAGAAACAAACATCTTTAATTTTCCTTTAATATTAATATTTTCTAAGCTGTATTTTTTTGTCTTTATAAAGCTACGAAATGGGATTTTTTTTCCTGAGTGGTCAAAATAAATGAAACATAAGGGAAAACAGACATTTTAAATATATTGATGTCTTCCTGCAACATCCTAAAAACTCTGGCAGTCCCTTTTAAATGTACATTATTTGTTTTACTTTATTAGGTAAAGGATCCTGAAGTGTAAGATGTGGAAAGTAACGATGTCCCTAGACATGATTTTTACTCCTAAATAATTGATTTATAATACCATAATAGCTAAAGTATTTTTGTAATTACCCTTCTCTAGTTTGCATATGCAGCATGTAAAAGATAATGCTCCATGTCTTTTTAAAAATTGAAATATAAGCACATATAGGAACCTGTACAAAGTCTATGGCTCAGTGAGTCATCACAGACTAAATACTGCGTGACCACCTGCAGATCAAGAAATGGAGTACTGCCCGCAGCTGGAAACCCCTGTGGTTCCTTTCCCAGCCTCTCTCCCTTTCCTGTTTCCGACAGTGACCACTACCTGGCTTCAAAGAATATAGCTTTTTTTTTAAAAAAAAAAAACCTGTTTTCAGACTTTTATATAAGTAAAAATTATGTAGTAGTATTATTTTGTCTCTTATTTTACTTAGCATTGTGTCTGGGAGATCCGTGTGTGTTATCAGGTACGGCTGCAGCTTGCTTGTGTTATTTCTTCACTGTCTTTTTACTGTTGGACACTTGGATTCAGTAATGCTGCCATAAACATTCTTGTAACTGTTCCTTGGGGTACGTGTGCAATATTCATGTGGGGTATACACCAGAAGTAGAATAGCTGGGTCATTGGTGTATATATGTTCAAATTTAGTAGATCGTGCAAGAACTGTTTTCCTGTCCCATCAGCAGAATACGAGGGTTCCTGTAGGTCTGTGTTGTCACCAGCACTTGGTATTAATAGCCTTTTTACTTGTGGCCCTTCTGGAGGATGCATTTCCTTGATTCCAAATGGGATTGGGTGCTTTTTCATAAACTTACTGGCTGTTTGGATGTCCTCTTTTTTATTATTATTACTACTGATCTTTCTGTATTACCGATTTATAGGAGTTACACATTTTATGGATATGAGCCCTTTTCTTCCTATTGGAGTTTCTGTTCTTTTCCTTCTGTTTTTAGGAATTTTTATGTATTCTAGGTACAAGACCTTTGTTAGTTACATTTGCTAGAAAAACAAACTGGCTTTGTCTTGATTTTCACCCTCTTAATGTTGCGTTTTGTTGAAAGGAAGGTCTTCGTTGCAATGTAGTTCGATTTATCATTGTTGTCCTTTATAGTCAGTGCTTCGTCTATTCTGTCTAAGAAGCCTCTCTGCTCCAGGGACGTGCAGATATTAAGTCTTCTTCTAGAGCAGCTGTTCTCAGCGCGAGGCAGCGCCCCCGCCCTCACCCCTCACCCCGCACCCCGCACCTTCTGCCCCTGGGTGGGACACCGGGCAGTGCTTGGAGACACCGCTGGGTCTCACAGCCGGGCAGGTACAGCGCTCTTGGCACGTAGCGGGTCGGCTAGGGGTGCTGCCGAACGTTCTCCAGTGCGCAGGATGCTAAGCGCCCTGCAGTGCGCCGAACAGTTGGCTCCCTTGCAGTCTGCAGGGCCGCCCGTCCTGAGGCTCAGGCACTGTCCGGCGGGCTCTGCCTTCCAGCTTTCTACCTGGACTGACTTGCCTTGTTTTGTGTGTTGTTCATGGTCTATTTAGATTCACCTGCTACCTAGACCTTACTCTGGATATTATGTGACCTACAGAGACCACCTTTTCTTTTTTTCTTATGGAGGTACACTTCACGCAGCACCATTAGTTGAGAAGATTGCTTCCCTAGTGCTCTGCAGTGTCACCTTTGCCGTAAATCAGATGACCATATATGCATGTCTGTTTCTGGGCTTTGTTTTTTTCTGTTGGCCTGCTTTGTCTACCCTTGCACCAGAACCATGCTGTTTTCATTTATGTGGCATTATAACAAGTCTTTATGTTTAATAAGGCAAGTTTTCCTACATTGTTCTTCTGAACTCTTTTCAGTTCCATATAAATTTTTACTATCACATTGTCAGTTTTACAAAAATTGAATTGAGAAAAAGTTGACATCTTTATATTATTAAATCTTCCAATCTATGAATATCATATCCTTTCATTTATTTAGGTCAGTGAGTCTCAAGCTCTGTGTTCTCAAGATCAATTTAGAGTCTGAAAAAGAACTTTTCTTATTTGGTTATATCAGTATTTTAAACCTTGGCACAATTGACATTTGGGGCCAGATAATTTTTTGTTTGGGGAAACAAGAATATCCCACTAAGTGTTAACATAAATACATAATTTTGTGGAAAATATACTTTCCAAAACAAAATTTAGCAAGAACAGTAGTATCACATTTTTGCAAATCTCTTTCATGTCAAGCTTAATGGGAGATAGCTGGATTCACATAGCTGCTTCTTGCTTTAGTCTGTTGTGACATCGCAAATCGTACAGACTCTGGAAAACACCATCGTACACCTGTGAGAGAATGAGAGCGAGAAAGGCAAATAAGGTCTTGTTATGAAAACAGTTTTGATTTTGAGAATTCCTTGATAGGATCTCAGGGCCCCTCAGGGATCCGTAGATCACGGTTTCGGGAACTGCTGCCCTGGAGACTGTGACACACATCCTTGACCTGTAAGAGTCTGATTAAGGTGTTTAATATCTTTCCAGAAAATGCAAGGAACCTAAAACACCTTAATTCCATTAGTCACCTGCCCCTTACTCCTTGCTCAGTTTATTTGCCCTGATACTCAACTATTTTTAATTGCATAGATGTTTTAATCCCCATGAGACATCATCATTGCTTTATGTCAGTATTTTAGATTTACCTGTTGCATTTTTCTCACTTTTTATCTCTTTCTGCATCTTCTCTTTTCTATCTGCAAACATTTCCTTTTTTTGAAGAACACCCTTTAGTGTATCTTGCGGTGTAGATTTGTGCCGAGAAATTCTCTCTGTTTGTGTTGTCTGGTCGTGTTCTGTATTTCACCCTCACTTTTGGATGTTAGTGTTTCACTGGTGAGAATTCTGGGTTGGCTGTTCCTCTCTTTTAACTAGGCTGTGACCCCTTTGTGTTCTGGCTTCTCTTGTTTCTGCTGAGAAGTTAGTTGCTAGTCTTGTCGATATCTTCCAGCCAAGAAAACCAGCAAGAACACCTATAGCTGAACACGTTTTAACTTGTGGCAGTGAAGGGTTTTTCACACTCTAGGGAATACCTTTTTTAAGAGGGTGTTAGAACCTGTTATGGGACCTTGGTTGGGTAATTTTGGAGAGGATCTAAAAAATGGAAGTTTGCTCTGAATTAGATGTTGTCAGAACATGGGCCCATTTATGACTGCCATCTTTTTTAAATTGAGGTGAAATTTATATAACATACAATTCATTTTAAGTGTACAACTCAGTGGTATTTAGTATACTCACGATGTTACACAACCACCAACTAACTCTCTCATCTCAAAGGTGTTTCAACACCCTGTATCCGTCAAGTAATCATTTCCTATTCCCCCTTTCCACTATTACCTGGTACCGTTGACCTTCTCTCTTTATAAATTGCCTGTTCTCACCATTCCATATGAGAGGGGTCGTACAGTACGTGACCTTTGTTTGTCTGGCTTCTTTCACGTAGCATATTTTCAAGGTTCGCTCGTGTTGGTGGCGTGTACATGTAGCACATACTCCTTCTGGGGGGGCTGTTACGAGTGGTGATGTCACAGACACGTACAAGTCTCCGTGTGCACGCGAGTTTCCGTTTCACCTGGATATATATCTGGGAGTGGAAGAGCTGAGTCGTGTGGTAATTGTGTGTTACCTTTTTAAGAACGCCAAACTGTTTTCCTTTTACGTTTTCACTAGCAATATATAAGGTGTCTGTTTCTCTACGTTCTCATCAACACTTGCTATTTTCCAGGTTTTTTTTTTTTAAATAAAGCTATTCTAACAGGTATGAAGTGGTATCTTACTGTGGTTCCCGTTTGCATTTTCTCAACGACCAAGATGGTGGACATGTTTTCATGGCCTTGTCAGCCATTTGTATTTCTTCATTTGAGAAATGTCTATTCAATCCTTTCCCCTTTTTAAAAAATTGGATTTTTTATTTTTTGTTCGGTTAATATATTCTTGATATTAAATCCTTATTAGATATATCTTGATAATGTTTTTTGCCCAAAAGTTTTTTACTTTGTTTTTTCAAGTTTTTTATTTTGATGAAGTTCAAATTACCTGTTTTTTCATTTGTTCGTCATGCTCTTGGTATCAAATTTAAGAATCCATTGCCAAGTCCATATCATAAGGATTCATCCCTAAGCCTTATCCTAAGAGCGTGGTGGTTTTAGTTCTAATACTTACTCTATTGATCCATTTTGATTTAATTTCTGTGCTTGATATGAGCCACGGTTTCGTCTTCATTCTTTTACATATGATTGTCCAGTCTCCCTAACACCATTTGTTGAAAAGACTGTTCTTCCCCTCATTGAATGGTCTTTGCACCATTGTTTTAAATCAGTTGGCCATAAATGTCTGGGTTTATTTCTGGATTCTCAGATCCATACCATTGCTCTGTACGTCTGCCCTCATTCCAGCACCACACTGATTACTGTAGCTTTGTAGTAAGGTTTTAAGTCGTTGTGAGTCCCCCTACTTTATTTCGTTTTCAGTGTTGTTTTTGTTCTCTAGGCCCCTTGTGGTTCCATATGATTTTGAGGATCAGCTTATCTATTTCTATTTAAAAAGGCTATTAGAATTTTGACGGGGATCGCACTGAGTCTGTGGACCACTTTGGGAAATACTGCTGTCTTCGCAGTATTTTGCCTTCTAATCCGTGAGCGTGGGCTGTCTGTCCATTTATTTAGGCTTTAATGTCCTTCAGCAACGCTTTGTAATTGTTCAGTGCACAGGTCTTTCACTTCCTTGGCTGCATTTATTCCTGGGTATTTTGAATGCTTTTGTAAATGCTGGCAGAGAGTAACACAACTGATTGATGTATGTTGATCTTATACCTGCGAATGTGCTGAATTTATTTATTGTATTAGCGCTAGTAAACTCTTTGTGTGGAGTCTGTGGGCGTTTCTGTACAGAAATGCCTCGTTTTACCGTGCTTACAGGCACTGCGTGTTCTTTCAGGTTGAAGGCTGGTGACAACCCTGTGTGGAGCAAGTCTTTTGGCGTCAGTTTTCCAGTGACATTTGCCCCCTTGATGTCTCTGTGTTACATTTTGGTAATTCCTAGAATATTTCAAACTTTTTCATTATTCAGTTTGTTGTAAATATAAAGCTTTAATGGATGAGGAGTTGCTTCTTATGGATGAGCAAAATGTTTTGAGATGGAATCTACTCCTGCTGAAGATGCTATGAAGATTCTTGAAATGACAACAAAAGATTTAGAATATTACATAAACTTGGTTGATAAATCAGCAGCAGGGTTTGAGAGGGTTGACTCTAGTTTCAAAAGAAGTTCTATTGTGGGTTAAATGCTATCAAAAAGCATTGTATGCTATAGAGAAATTGTTCGTGAAAGGAAGAGTCAACCTGTGTGGCAAATTTTATTGGTTGTCTTATTTTAAGAAATTGCCACAGCCATCCCAGACTTCAGCAACTACCACTCTGATCAGTCATCAGCCATCCCATCCAGGCAAGACCCTCCACCAGCAAGAAGATTACAACTTGCTGAAGGCTCCGATGATGATTAGTGTTTTTTTAGCAATAAAGTATTTTAATTAAGGTATGTACATTTTTTAGACATACAATACGTTAAACAATGTACTTTTTTTTTAGAAATAACTGTTGTATACTACAGTTGACTCTTGAAAAACCAGAGGGTTGTTGGGGTGCCGACTTTCTGCAGTCGAAAATCCAAGTATAACTTAGAGTCAGCCCTCTGTATTTGAGGTTCCTCATCCACAGATTCAACAGCTTCGGATCGTGCAGTACTGTGGTGTGCACTGTGTGGACCTGTGCAGTTCAAACTCCTGTTGCTCAAGGGCCAACTGCATGGTGTAATCATAGCTTTTCTATTCACTGGGAAACCAAACATTTTGCCTTGTCTCTCTCTATTGCAGTATTTTTTTTTGCAGTTGTCTGAAACTGAACCCACAGTATCTCCGGGGTGTGCCTGCATATAGAATCGTGCCGTCTGCAAATAAGTAGTTTCACTTTTTTCTTTCCAGCTGGATGCCTTCTGTTTATTTTACTTGCATAACTGCTGTGCTTGGAACTTTCCGTACAATGTTAAACAGCAGTGATAAAAGCAGGCATCCTTGGATTAGGGGGAAGTTTTGTCTTTTACTATTGGTGAGTATGATGTTAGCCGTGGGCGCTTCATGGATGCCTTGTATCACGTTAAGGAAATTCCTTCTAATCCTGAGTGCTTTAAATCGTGAAACAGTGCTGGATCTTGTCAAGTTTCTGCATCTGTTGAGATTACTGTGTAGTTTTTCCCCTTTGTCCTATTGATATGATGTATTACATTGATTGCTTTTCTTAAATTGAACCATCTTGATAAATGTTATGGAGAAAAAAAGGGTAAACTGGTGTGTGTTTGAGAATGTCAGCAATGGGGAGAAGGTGAGTGAGTTTTGGATGTAATTTTAACCAGCGTCATCCGGGTAGGCATTACTCAAAAGAAAGTAGTTGAGCAAAAGCAAATGAGATGAGGGGGTTTGCCTTGAGAGTTCCTGGGAGAGACAGCATTCCAGCTCAGGGATAGTCAGTGCTAGGGCTTCATGTGGGAAAGAATGTGTTCAAGGAATAGCTGGAACTGGGTGACTGAGTTGAGGAGAGGAGAAAGAAATGAGTTCAAAGAGTTACTGAGAAGGACCTTTGTAGGACTTTTTATAGGGTATCATAAGGATGTCTTTTTTTTTTGAGGGAAAGACAGGGGGCCATTGAAAGGTTTTGAGAAAATTTCTCCCTCTTAGGTTTTAAAATGATAACTCTGGTTGCAGTGCTGAGAATATATGGTACGTGGGCAAGAGTAGATACACGGAGACCAGATGAGGAAGCTGTTGAAATAATACAGGGAGAGACAGTAGTGGGCCTGGGTATGGCAGGAGTGAGAGGCAAGTGCCTTCTAGATGTCATCTGAAGACGATGGCAGTAGGATTTCCTGATGGTTTGGTTTGGATATGAAGCGTGAATAAAAGAGGACAAGGAAGATAAGAAAAAGGAGTAGAAGGTTACACCAGACTATTGCATTGCTCACTGAAGAGGGAGAGAGTGGGAAGGGTGGAGGAGATTGCAACAAGTGCATTTGCTTATGTAAGTTTTTCCCCATTAATTTGATTTTTTAAAACCTTAGTTTAATGGCCCTACTGATGATGAATTGTGTATTCTTGTTCCTTTGCAGATAGGCTTGCTTTGTTTTGTTTTCTGGAATTAAGTAGAATTCTTCCTTTCATTCTTAGAGTTCTGAAAATTCCTCAAGAGCCATGTCTTTTTCTTCATCCTGCTGCGCAGCCTTGGAGCCCTGTGAGTCTGACAATTGCCATGCTTCTTGAGCTCTGAAATTTTTTTCTGTTGTGTCCTCTTCCTTGTTCCCCTGGTTTCCTCTTCTCTGATTATACTTGCTAAAATGTGTGGGTCTAGACTTAACGTCTCTTACTTCCTCTTACTTTTTTTGTGCTCTTCCCGCTCCCTAGTGAAAGGATCTTCCTACTGCAAGATTTTACTTCAGTTCCCCAGCTGTGTTTGCTCTGCTCCTCTCGTCTATTGAGAGTTGCTTTTGTTTGGTTATTTTTTTAGTAATTTTTCATTTCAGAGTTCTTTGTTAGCCTTCTGCTCAAAGCATATTGTGCTTTATTTGAAACACAACAGCTTCCAGGATCTGAGGATATGAAGTACGTTTACTCCTTGTACTCTTGTAGTGATTAACCTTGTAATTTAAGCAGACGTTTAAGTGTGTGTTTCAGTCACAGTGAATACTAGTGAGTATTCTCAGCCTCATTGCTGTAAAGGCCCACTCAGCAGGCTGTGTTTAGCCATTTTCAGGTCCCTTCCCACACTCAGCCTTTGGGTGGGAACGTTTCCTGAAGGGGGAGGGCAGTGGTAACGTCGTGCACTGCACCCTCAGCCTGAGTGCTATGTCGTTTGTCTCCGCACAGGACTGCGTAGGCAACGTAATTTGAACCCCGAGCTTTGAAGTTACTGCTCCACTGACGTCGCACTTAGTCTCAACGGGAAGTCTGATGCTGTTCTGATTCCCATTCTTTTGTACGAAGCCTGTTTTTAGTTTTTGTTTTATTTGAGATTGTCATCTCCCTTCTTCCCAGAGCCCTTGTCTCTGGCTTTTCTGGTTTATGGTTCTATTTGCCCTGGCATGTCTCTCTCTTCTAGTCCGTCCGTTTTCATCTCATTGGCATCGTGTAAGAGAGGAAAGATAAATTCATGTCCTTGACAGAGCCTAAGGAATCAGAAACTCTTGGATCCTGAGTGGCCACGCTGTTTTCCTTGGAACACCGGGGTACCGCATGTGGCTTCCCTGAAGCCCTGCTCTGTCCCCGCAGGAGAGGTACCGCTCTCGTCCCAGCACCTCTTGGGAGACGTGTCCCCCCAGGGCTCTTTACATCTGCTCCTCCCCTTGTCTATTACACCCTGGGGGTGGTGTGACGTCCCAGACGCTCCTTCCAGGGTGCGTTTCTGCTTGTGCGGGTCTCCTTCACCACTGAGAGCAGTGCGCAGATCCAGTGTCGTCGTTGGATAAATGAGGCAAGGGTCATGGGGAAAACGCTGAGCGAGCGCTTGCTGAACATCAGGCCCTTTGCCCCATGTTTTACGTACGTTGTCTTAATCCTCACAATCCCATAAGTAGTTTTTACTCTTATTTTGTTGATGAAGCAACTTGAAGGAAAGTGGAGTAACTGCACTAAGCTGGAAGCTGTGGAGCTGATTCTCAAACCCAGGCATGTCTGCTTCTGAGAGTGAGTTTTTGACACTGCACTATAAAATTTAGCTAAAGCCCTCTCTTTCCTGCGAGGCCTTTCTTGCCGCGGTCTTCTGTAGGACCTTCCGCTCCTTCTGAGCTGGAGTGTGTAGCCCACACTGTTCACTGGGGACGGGATGCGTTGCTCACTGACAGCAGGCTTTGTACGTGCGCATCCTGTGTGGCCTTCCTCAGACCGCGGTACAATTTGTTTTAAAGCTACCAGCAATACTCGGGTTTAAATATGCATTAGTCATCATTCATAGAACGGGGGTGTACTATTGATAACATTTTGGTTTTATTGGCTGGATAGGTTGGAAGTCATGCATTTTCTGTCTCCCGTGGTTCAGAATTGCTGCTCTTGCCCCTACCATCAGTCTCTTCATATTGAGTAAACCTGAAGGAAATTCTTTTAAATCACAATTGTTTGAAAAGAGCTCTACATTTAATTATTAAATAAGTACTTGCATTTTCTGAATATAATGTAGTGTTTTCTATAACATTTTGATGAAATTTTTAAATTAAATTCACAGTTATAAATGGTTTTATAATTAAAACTTCAGAATTGAACATGTAATGTGTAAAATTTATTAGCAGGTCAAATGTAAAATCAGAAGAAAAGCAGTGGCTGGTTTATAATTTGCCATCGAAAAAATATGTTTTTTTTTAAGACAGTGATATGAGAGAGGTGCATACTTTGTTTTAAGGAAAGCAAATTTCTTCATACATTCTTCAAATATATTCTTCAAAATATATTTGAATTTTGTAATTGTTAATGTCAGTAAGAGAGTTCATGTTTAATAAAAATCCTACTTTATAGAAAGTAAAACTTCTAGTTCTGTTTCATTTTTCTAGTTCTCAGTGAAGGTGTCACTTTCCGATCTAAATGTACATAATTTTTGAATTTACTTACCACAGTTTAAATGTGTATAATATATATGAGAGTTTAAATACCTATTATAGAAGTACATTTTTTTTTTATGATCTGAACCCCTCCTTCAGTAAAATTAAATTGTAATCCCGGGAAATAACGTTCTTGTTTACTTCCCATTAGACTATAAGCAATTTTGTGTTTCCTAAATATGGTTAATATGTGATTAGCAGATGAATTAATGGAACTTTTATAATAAGAGTTTTACTTTAACCATTAAAATCTACAAAAGTTTTTTTTAATACATACAATTGACTGTGTGAAGCTTTGAATTTGAAAGAGTTGGCAAAATTGTTTGAGTATTACAAGGAAACTAGCATAACATTTCTTAAGTTCCAGGCAGTATATCAAGGCACAAATTATCTCTTTGACTGTTGTAAGGAATTCTTTCAAAGCCACACTTGTTTGCATTTGCAGTCCTGCCCCTGACTTTCATGTGGTTACTGTAATGGAGCTTGATCCTGTGGAATCATTCATGGTTGGGGCAGAAGTTTCATCAGCAGCACCTAGAACACTCTTACTTTTTGAGTTGTTGAATAAATTCCCAGCTTCTCCTGAGTAACCAGTAGGCAAGTCAACATCTGACATTGATGGTGCTAATTCTGTACTTCAAGGTTTTCTTCCTCACATTTCCTTATCTCTTGCTGATTGTTGTCAAGTGCATAGGCACAGTGATTTTTTAATGCTGAAATTCTCTTTGCCCTTAAGAATTATTTCTTCTCTGAAGCAGTTCATTCCATATGCGTATATAATATTTATCTTACCACTTTGGGTATTTTTTTGTTATCTCTATTTTCACTTCTAATATAATTACATGTTTCATCTTCCTAGGACTTCTAACATGCTTATTTTGCACTTATTAAACATGGTGGGCTAATGAAATATCTTAAGAACCAAGAGCAAAGTCATAGACTGAAGAACCCCAAAAGACCCAAAGTAAAGTAAAAATTTGTGGCAGTTTAAAACTCTGTTGGTAGAGGGCACAGTTGACACACTGCCTCTGCAGTGTGCAATTGACACATTTTGGACTTGTGTTAATTTATACTAACGTGGTCAGAAATTTGATTGGTTTGTAAGTCATCTGAAGGAATTTATCACGCATTTAAATTTTTTAAAAAGACGTGAATTGTTCTTGTTGGAACCGTGTGCATGTTTGTCATTTACCCTGTCAAAATTGAGATGATCATTTGTCTTGTTCTGACTGTGTGAAAGCACAACACAGCAGTCACTCCATGTTGCGTATGACGTAGGGCTCTCCTTTGGTTGCATCTGCAGTTCATTGCTTTGCCTCTTACAGTTGAAAAATTCTTCACTAGGAAATTAGCCTTTGATTAGTGAATGTCCATTTGCTTTTCTGCTATTGTTGCTTCTCATTATTAAATAATTTTGCCAGGTTGTTAAAGTTATGCCTTTGTAGGCCACCTTCTTTTTTCCTCTTTGCCTTACCTGCTGCTTGGGTTTACCATACAGCAGCTTCTTGAGATGTGTCAAACTCTGTTTAGTACTTAACATACTTTGCAATAAGAATCACTTTGTATTATTAGGTATTTATGATCTAGTACCTAACTGTTTGTAACGTCTATTAAGTAATGAGGATGATACATGGCATCGGGAACACAGCTATTCAACAAGTTCAGCGTAATTTGGACACAGGTACTAAAATCATACCTGGATCATTAGTGTCATGGCGGTGCCACATGCTG
This sequence comes from Camelus ferus, assembly GCF_009834535.1. Classification (NCBI taxonomy): domain Eukaryota; kingdom Metazoa; phylum Chordata; class Mammalia; order Artiodactyla; family Camelidae; genus Camelus; species Camelus ferus. The sequence goes on along the minus strand of NC_045704.1, from coordinate 64,570,205 downwards.
CCGGCTAGAAAGCATTACGTGCCCAATGTTGTTTTTTTTTTTTTTTTCTACTCATTATGTATGTATTTTCTAGATATCAGTCTCAGTGACAGTTTTATCTTTGGTGTTGCCAGTAGGAAAAAGACCTCTTTGTACATAGAGTTTTTGTGTTGCAAACCGCTCTATGGCCTCAGTGTGGTAAGTCATTTAGTGCTGTATTTCATTGCTCAAGAATCGGGTTATCAACATATTACAAGTTAACTAAAGGATTATTTCCGGTAGTTTTGAATTTAGGGAATATTTTTAAAGTTCAATAGTATAAATTTAACTTCTGTTTTTAGCTCAGTATTTCAAATAATGTCAAACGTTAGTAATACACTAACCAAACTTTAAGCGTATTATATAGTACGTATGAGAAAGGACCCTAGAAATCATCTTATCTCATCTCCAGTGCGACATTCCCTCCCGCAGTGTCCCTGACCAGCAGTCCAGCCTGCCGAGCCACTCAGCTCACTCTTGTGTAAGACAACCTTGTGCGATGCTGAATGGTTCCTGTTTCTAGTTTTTCTTAACCTTGAGGTGAAATCCACATCTGTATGATTCAGACACATTGATTAGACATTTGAAGATTGTTCATTCTATTGGCTAATTGTTAGGCTAAACATAACAGGTTTTCTCTTCATTTCATTTTGTGATGTGCTGGATACCCTTCTGAACGTTCAGCATTTCGTTTAGTGTTTTTTCTCAGTGCGCTGTCTCGGCGTCAGGGCGCTGCCTGGATGACTTGGTTATACGTGGTGTGCTCTGTCCTCACTTGCATTGTGCACTGGGGGGACTTAGGTACATGTGTTGTGTACAGTGTATATATAGACTTAAATACTGAAGTAATTTTAGATGTAGTATTTCAGTTAATTAAGATTTGTTTTGCAATTAGAATGACAATTGTGAATGATTTTCTCTTCTTGACCCAACCTCATATATGACTAACTGAAGTTGTCATGTGTTCTCAAGGATAATTTAAATGAACATGGGGTTTGTGAAAATCTGACAGATCCTAACTATAACTCTGCTAGTGGGCAACATTATAATTTATTTATAGCTATGTAATATAGTTATTAATGAACTAATGCATAATGAGGGCAAATTGTACTATATTTTTGTGTGAAATTATACTACATGACAAAGGTTGGCATTATGTAATAAGTACCCACAAAATATTAACCTACTTGCAATAAATACAATTAATAATGTACATAAAAGAATGAAATTAAGCTAATTTTCTATGAAAAAAAGAATTATTCATGAACCGAAAGTGGACAGCATAGATTTGATGACAGGAAGGTTGTATCTAATCTGAATTACTGAGTGACCCAGGAAGCTTGCTCAGAGGGATTACAGAATAATTATGTTAATATGCAATTATCACCTCATTTCTTCTGTAGTAACCCCAAGATGTAGTGTAGTGAGGGTGTTATAGCAAGTGCTGATAGTTTGCAAAAATACTGATGTTTGAGATTTCTGAGACAATAAGTCTAGCTTGAGGCACATACGTGATGATCTGCCATCTTGAAGACAGATCTGACCTCTGCACTTTTTTTAGTGCTCACGGGATATAACTGCAGGCAGTCATAGCTGTGGAGCTCATTATGATCTTCTAGAAACTGAAATATGTTTTATGTAGATTTAAAACTCCATTTGCAGCTTTTTGCGAAGTGTGTGAATGTTTTTAAAGGACATCTAAAAAATCAGTTAAAGGAAAAATTTTATGGTTATATGATTCATGGAGGAGGACATAGTAATAGTGTTTAAATATTTAGTGAAAAGATCCTAACTGATGTAGCAATTTCATTGAAATTTAGAGAGGCCAAACAATATAACATTAGTTTGTTTATTTTATTTTTTTAAACTTAATGAATACTGTCTACTTTCATATATGTCCCCTACTTTGTTATATTAACATAGACTGGTATTAATGACTCTGTTTCATGTGTTTTACTATATAAAGACAGTTGAAAAAACTATCTGAGACAGTGTGAAATTAGCTTATAGGTCAAATGTTTTCATGCCTGGATGCCACACAGGCATCTGTGAACAGAAGGAGATAATTTTTGGTGTCAAAATTCTGGATCCATTATTCAGTGCAACGGATTTTGGTGATCCATTGTTCTATGTTGTATCCCAGTGCAGGAGCGGTGAGTCTTGAATACTGTTAAGAAAAAATGTATCTTGAACATTTTTCATTTAAAATATCTTCTGAAAATTAAACCAGAAAATTTTTCCTTTCTTGCTAAAATACCAGCTTACTGGTTCAAGTTCTTATAGCATATTTCTTTAACTGATACAGTAGATTTTTAATATTAATGTGCCAATAAGAAATTTTTTCTGAAAAAAAATTAACTTCTCTATTTATGATTAGAGATAATCAAATTGGAAGCAAGTAAGGCATTTTTCATTATGTAGGTGCAAAGAACTTCAATTGTTAAAGACCTAATTTTATATTTTAACAGTATTTGATTTGATCTTTCATTTTTCTTCTTAGTACATGTGTTTTGTATATTAAAAAAATCTGTTAGTACACATATATTCTTTCTTATGTTTTGGGGCAAAATACTTTAATATCTTCAAAATTTCAACTCACGGTAGGCTCTTATAAAGCCATTCTGGTAATATGGATGCAATCTCCAAGCCGACGTGATGTTCCCATAGTTTGTCACCCTGCTGTTCAGGGAGTACCAATGAAGTTGCTTTAAATGGAAAGCGTCTGTTCCATCTCTGAACCTCTAACACCAGAACAGATGGGTGGAACATGGAACATGGAAGGTTTTACCTCTGAGGTGGTAACAGTGAAGCCACTCATTAACACTGAATTTACCACTTCGTTAGCAACGCTGCTTCCTGTTGAGAAAAGCTAATACAGGCTTTCAGATTGACTGAGCATATATTTGTCTACCTCAGTGATTATAAAAAAGAGGAATAGGAAGTAAATGTCTTTCAGGCTAGTTTTGAAAAAAATTCTATCATCCACTTCAGATTTGTGAGATTGTTCCTATCTGGGCATTTTACTTTTTCTAGCTAACGTAATGGAAATGCCAAGAATGGGTGATGGTATAGCACTGAGCTTTGCTTTCCATCTCACTGACATTTGCACACGCTTTCCTAGCTCACGTTTATGTGCTGCCCCTTTTTAACTGGTGTGTATGTGATGCAGAGACCCCTGCTGGGTGCTGCATTAGCACCATTTTGGAGTGATATCATTGAATATGATCTTATTTGAAGTCTGTTTTTATTACTGTGGAAATTTGCCAATCTCACAGCAGAACTCTAAGACCTCGTACGAGGGGCAGAAAAAATGATTATTGGTATAAACAATAATGCCAAAGAAAGATATTTGTAATATTTATTGTATTAAAGAACACATCTTGAGGAGAGAGTATGGTCATATTTATAGGTGCTGCTGTAAGTTGTGAAATAAGAAGAAAGCAATTAGAAACAATTCTTTTATTCTTGAACTAGATTTAACGTTTTACAAAGCATGTAATTGGTCCCATAAAAGATATTGGAAATAATGAACTTTATTGAAAATGTTTTAATTTGTAGATAGCAATTGTAAGTTCCTGCTCTCCTACGTTAGTATTACTCATTGTACAAATTAAAAATACTATAAAAGAAAAATGGAAGACTTTATTCTTTATCTGAGAACAGGAACCTAGTCTGAATTCCTGCTACTAGACAGTGCCTGGCACACAGTAAGCAGTCAGTAAATATTTGGAGAACAAACTGTACTTAATACTATGTGCAAGAAAAAGAAATAAGGAACTTTATGCCAGTACGTCAGATAATTAAATACCTGGGGTTGCCAAATAGCGGTTCTTTGAATTGTACTTGAGGGTTGTTGGGTATTTTGAAGGCCTTGCTACAACTGCTGAGTCCAGAAGTCAGAACTGTGATGGAATTTGCATTACTTGAATGGACTGTCCACATTTCATAGAAAGAAAAGTGTTTTTCTTCTTATACTTTAGGAACTTTTAATTTTGTAATTGTGCTTTTTTTCATTCACTGTGTTAGTCCTTTATTCAACAAAAATTGCTGAGTGTCTATGCCAAGCATTGTACTAGGTTCTAGAGACAGGAAGGCGACTGTGTCCCTGCCCTCAAAGAGCTTACATTCTTCCAAGAAGATAGGTAGTTCCTGTGTAGTGTGGCCATTTTCAAGAGCAGAGCAAGGACAGGGCACAAAGAAGCTCTTCCTATTAGAGGCGGTAATTACAGCCATGGTGCGTATGTCCTCCAAGTTTTCAGAAACCTCCTTTGAAAATACTCTGCTGTCTTCTCGTAATGGTTAAATATGTTACCACATTGCCTAGAAAAATACAATGTGTATTTTATATGAGGTAAAGTAAAAGCTTAACATATTTTTGATGTTTCGGAGTAAAAATTTTTAGATCATTGCAGTAGACTGTCAGGTCATAGATGAGGTAACTGCCTGTAGGGAGTGCCTGGAACTGGGGGACTTGGGTTATGAAAGTTTGAAGAAACAAAACTTCATTAATTTTAACTTTACTAATTTAGAATGAAGGATAATTTGCATAAGGAGTGAATAAAACCCAGTGAGTAAAAAACATCTTTTAAATTAGTAGAAATTTTAGGAGAATGAAACACTAAGAGCAAAGCAGTCTTATTTTAAATAAGAAATACCGTTTCACATGTCGCCCACTGATGTTGCTAGCACGCGTGTACATTCAAGTAAGCGGCTTTCCCGGCAGTGTTCTGGTACCTTCCTCTGAGAAGGGACTTATTATACATGATAGAACTTTTACTTTCTACAGTGTTTAACAGCTTACATTATTCTCTAGTATAGAATGTCCCTAATAAATCTACTTAAGTGAGATAATTTTTTATCAGCAATCTGTGTATGAGATTTTAAAATTTTTTTCAGTCTGTAGCATACTCATTTATATTATGTGCCTGTGTGTTTGTGTTTATGCTGCTTTTCCCTAGACATTTTGTATATGTGTAGTGTTGGATTGCTGTTGCCTAGCAAAAGGAAAAATTAACCTCTGCAACACTTTTGAAGTCTTTTGACTTTCTGAAGTGTTTTTCTTTCTTGAAAAATTATTAGGATCTTAATATAAAGAGTAGAATTAAGCTAATAAAAATGTGTACTTTCAACTCTCCATTCTTTCTAATAATATTTTCTCATTCATGCAAAACTAAATTTTTTTTTCCATTTTCTAGACTAAATGTGTTAAATGGGCTTGCCAACAATATGGATGATTTGAAGATAAACACCGATATTTCTGGTGCTAAAGAAGAACTCCTAAATGACAACAGCTTTATCTCAGACAAAGAGAGTGGAGTTCATAAACCAAAAGATTGTCAAATACCATTTCAGAAAAACAATACATTCACTCTGCCTGAAGAACTGTCAGAGGACAAATCTGAAAAAGCCTTAAGTGGAGGCCAGTCTGCCCTGTTTGTACACGCTGGTGCTCCCACTGTCTCTAGTGAAGACTTTCTCTTGCCTAAAGGAGCTGCTGTTAATGGACCAGTTTCACACTCCTCGTCTAAGACTTCCAATATGAATAAAGGCAGTGTTTCATTAACCACTGGACAGCCTGTGGATCAGCCAACAACGGAATCTTGTTCAGCTTTGAAGGTGGCAGCGGATCTTCAGCTGTCCACACCACAGAAGGCAAATCAACACCAAGTTTTATTTTTGTTATCAGATGTAGCACATGCTAAGAATCCAGCCCATTCCATTAAAAAACTACCTACCTCTGCTTCAGTTGGTTGTGACATTCAGAATTCAGTAGGGAGTAGTATAAAGTCAGGCAGCACTTTAATAAACCAAGTGGAGGTGGACGAGGATAGTGACGATGTGTTGGTGAAAGATGACTGTGTCAGTGCATTAACAGGAACTTGCTCAGGTACAGATGAGTTTAGGTCAGAAAATGATGCCAACTGGGATCCCCAAAAAGAGTTCATTCAGTTTCTTATGACTAATGAAGATACAGTAGACAAAGCTCCAGCTCACTCTAAAGTAGGTCTAGAAAAAAAGAGAAAACGAAAAATGGATGTAAGCAAGATAACTCGTTACGCTGAGGATCGCTTTAGTGACTCCAATTGTGCGCCCAATAAATCAGAAATGCTAGAAGCAGACTTTATGGAGCAGAATGAAGGAGTGCAAGCAGCAGGCTCACAGGAATGCGCATTATCAGAAGTGAAGCCTGAATCAGCTGAGGAAGACTTGGAGTCTGTGGGTGCTTTTCAGCATCTCATTTATAACCCAGATACGTGTGGAGAAGACAGCTCCCCTGTTCACACTAGCACTTTCCTTGCAAATACCTTGAAAAAGAAATGTGAAGAAAGTGATTCCGAGTCACCTGCTGCCTTCAGCACTGAAGAGCCGTCGTTCTACCCCTGTACGAAGTGCAATGTGAATTTCAGGGAGAAGAAGCACCTCCACAGGCACATGATGTATCACTTGGACGGCAACAGTCACTTTCGCCATCTCAACGTCCCAAGGCCATACGCTTGTCGAGAGTGTGGACGGACGTTTCGGGATCGTAACTCACTGCTGAAGCATATGATTATTCACCAAGAAAGAAGACAGAAATTAATGGAGGAAATTCGTGAGTTGAAAGAACTTCAGGATGAAGGGAGAAGTGCACGGCTGCAGTGCCCTCAGTGTGTGTTTGGTACCAACTGCCCTAAAACGTTTGTGCAGCATGCTAAGACTCATGAAAAAGACAAAAGGTACTACTGCTGTGAGGAGTGCAACTTCATGGCCGTGACAGAAAATGAGTTGGAATGCCATCGAGGAATTGCCCACGGGGCAGTGGTAAAATGCCCTATCGTCAGTTCTGACGTGGCGCAGAGAAAAACGCAAAAAAAGACTTTCATGAAAGACCCTGTTACTGGATCATCCAAAAAGTCAGCTACTTACATATGTAAGATGTGTCCCTTCACTGCTTCAGCCAGGAGTATTTTAAAAAAACACACGGAGTACTTGCATTCGTCATCATGTGTTGACTCATTTGGCAGCCCTCTGGGACTTGATAAAAGAAAAAGTGACATCCTCGAAGAACCTATAGATATCGACAGTCCTAAACCATTAGCTAAACAACAGTCAGCAACATTTCCAAAGAACTCTGCTTTAAAACAAGATGTGAAGCGAACATTTGGATCATCCCCACAATCCAGTAATTTTTCAAAATTCCATAAGCGGCCACACAGGATACAGAAGGCTCGAAAGAGCATCGCTCAGCCAGGGGTCGGTGTGGGCGCTCAGAGAAACTCTACCCCTGAGGCTGTTACGGCTAAAAGCAGCGCTGACCAAAAACCCAAGTATTTCCATCCAGCATCAAAAGACAAATCTAATGCCAAGGCAAACAGCAACTATTTATACAGACATAAATATGAGAACTACAGGATGATCAAAAAATCAGGTGAATCATATCCTCTACATTTCAAAAAAGAAGCTACTTCATTGAATTCTCTGCATCTGTTTTCATCATCAAGTAATTCTCACAACAATAGTTTTATTTCAGACCCTCACAACTCTGACACCAAAAGGCCAGAAAGCTTCAAAGACCACAGGCGTGTAGCAGTAAAGAGAGTAGTTAAGGAATCCAAGAAGGAAAGTTCTGTTGGAGGAGAAGACTTGGACAGCTATCCAGATTTCTTGCATAAAATGACCGTTGTTGTTTTGCAGAAACTCAATTCTGCTGAAAAGAAAGATAGCTACGAAACAGAAGACGAAAGTTCCTGGGACAACGTTGAGCTGGGCGACTACGCTACCCAGACTGTGGAGGATGACTCCTACAGTGGCATTAATCAGGAGCATGTGAACCTGTTCCCGCTGTTTAAAAGCAAGGTGGAAGGCCGAGAGCCTGGAGAAAGTACTGCCCTTAGTTATGATCAGAACGATGGCTTTTATTTTGAATATTACGAAGATGCTGGAACTAATAGCTTTCTGCATGAGATACATGATCCTCAGCATTTAGAAAATGCAGAAACTTCATTGTCAAAACACAGTTCTGTTTTTCATTGGACTGATCTGTCTCTTGAGAAGAAATCATGTCCTTACTGCCCAGCAACATTTGAAACAGGTGTTGGGCTGTCAAATCATGTCCGGGGACATCTCCACAGAGCAGGGCTGAGCTACGAAGCCCGCCATGTTGTTTCACCTGAACAAATAGCCACAAGTGACAAAATGCAGCATTTCAAAAGAACTGGGACAGGAACACCTGTTAAGCGAGTTAGAAAAGGTAAGTTTTCATGTGGATCATTCGGGCTAATATGTCTGTGTTTGAATTCAAAGGACTTGAAGGTTTTGCTCACATTTGGTCTTTGTTAGAATCACATAATTTTATATTTTAGAGTTGATTTGTTTTAAGGTGACCAGTTTATAAAAAATTCTGATAATACTCTTAAAAACTTTTTTTTAGCTATAGAGAAGTCCGAAGCCACCTCTGAACACACTTGTCAGCTCTGTGGTGGTTGGTTTGATACTAAAATTGGATTATCAAATCATGTTAGAGGCCACCTAAAAAGACTGGGAAAGACCAAATGGGATGCTCACAAGTCTCCAATCTGTGTTCTAAATGAGATGATGCAAAATGAAGAAAAATACGAGAAGATCTTGAAGGCACTGAACAGTCGTCGTATTATTCCTAGACCATTTGTAGCTCAAAAATTCGCATCAAGTGATGACTTTCTGTCTCAAAGTGTTATACCTCTTGAAACATACCGTAATGGCCTAAAGACTGAAGCTTTATCAGTGTCTGCATCAGAGGAAGAAGGGCTGAGTTTCTTAAATGAATACGATGAAACAAAACCAGAACTGCCCAGTGGAAGAAAGAGTCAGTCTCTTACACTGATAGAACTGCTTAAAAATAAAAGGATGGGAGAAGAGCGGAATTCTTCTGTTTCTCCTCAAAAGATCCATAATCAAACTGCAAGAAAGAGATTTGTTCAGAAATGTGTTCTTCCATTAAATGAAGACAGTCCACTGATGTACCAACCACAGAAAATGGACTTCGCTATGCACTCAGGTAAGAGGACGTTTGTGACCATTGGATGTAATTTACACACAATTTAATCACGCTTCCTGTAGTGGGATATGTGTAGAAAATACTTTCTCAGGACCTTTTTCATTTAAGCTGCTTTTTTTGCAGAGCAGAGGTTGGTTATAGTGTTATTTCTGTATAAATCATCAACTGATGTTCCTCAGCACGGAGTTCTCTGTGCCTCGTCTCTTGGTCTCAATGTAAGGTGAGAACTAAAGCAAAAACAAACTGGGGAAAAATAAATAAATAAAGCTGACCTGTAAAGATAAAATGTGCTGTGGCCGGGGGCTGGTTCTTTGGATGGGAGGTTGCATTGTTCAGAAGCAGTGTTACTGACAAGGATGCCATATTTTTTGCCATGCTCCAAAGTGATGCTGTTTGCAAGATTTTAGTTGTTGGTTTTCCTACTGCTTAGGTGAAACAAAACACTCTTTAAACTGAATGGATTGGTATCTATTGTGTGTTGTGATTAACCCAAAGAAACTTCTCCCAGTCCAGTTTCTCATTGTATCGTGGTACAGTTTGGTTTTGGAGAACTGTTGTGAGTACAAAACATTGGTTTGGGCTTTGAGATTTTACTGTGGTGTTCTAATGGGACAGAACAGATGGTTTAGCTTAGTGGTTGTGCACCAGTGGTTTTTCTTTTCAAAGAAATATTTTGTATGTATTGGCAAATGATGCGGCAGGTAAAGTCGCCAAGCTTTGTTTGGTGTTCCGAAGTCTGGTTTGTAATTTTAGACTAGAAAAAGGTTGTGTCTTTGTAGGTTTCTTTTGGAAGTTAAGAATGTTGAAGATAAATTTAGATGGTCTCATAATTTTAGGCCTTGGTTGAATGTGTCTAAGGTAAAAGGCACTGGTCAGTGGATTAATAATGAGTAAAATCACTGTAATGTAGCTTTGCTTACTTTGGGCGGACATTGGGATATCCCACATATTTGTAATGCAGTTTTGATTTGAGGAAAGATGACCTTGTACTGTCAGTGGTCTGAAAAACAGTTTATCTTGTATCGGCTTCTGGTTAATAGGGCTCTTTCTCTTTTACGAAGAAAGTCTTTCAAAGGTGACTTTTTAACATTTTTCAGAGGGACATACAAGGAAGGTATGTTAGCTGTGTTGGCCGAGGTACCCTTCGGAGAGGGAAAGCATATTTGTGGCTACCACAGTAATGCCGAAGAAACCAACTGAAATGTGTTGGGGGCGTGAGGGTTTTCTGAGAAGTTAGGAGTTTATTGTTTCAACTTGTTTTCTTTACCGTGATGACTAAGATGTCAGCTTGTTGATCATTTGTTTAGCACAAAGATTTTAGCAAAAAACTTCAAATCATTAACTTTCATTATTGATTGCGCACTCAGAGTAATGAACATAAAATGCCCTGAATAAAATGTTGTGTCTAACAGCTGTTCAGTGGTGTGTTTTACCACCTTTTCTCCCAGCCTTCATCAGAAAGCCTAATTTAGTATTGAGCCTTTTACGGTTTTGTGGGTAAAACACTTTCATTACCACTTTGTCAACTAGACTTTTTAATTTTTTTTATTGGTAATGTTGTAAACTTTGAAACTTCTCAACGGAACTGTGCTATTCAAATCACAGGATTGTATTTTAGGTTTAGGAAATGATCTGCGTAACACAGAAATCTGCAAGAAAGTGACAATAGGTGTTAAATCCAGAGGAGCTCGGAGGTTCAAGACATTCTGCTTCTCCCTTTCCAAAGAGCATGGGTTGGCTCTAAACACTAACTCCGAACTACTAATAGTTAACTTAATTCCCCCTCCTTATCTTAAGCTAACTCAATGAACGTTTTTTAAACCATCTTTATTGTGGTGCTTTTCTTCACGCTTTTAGCTAAGAAAATTTCCCTTTCTGAAGTGAGAACTGGATTATAGTTTTCTTTTGAACGATAGGTGTGCCTGTGACGCTTAGAACATGTGTGCATTGCAATACGACGTTTACAAGTGCTGTTAGCCTGTCCAACCACTTACGCGCTTATGCACGAAAGAAGAGTGCTGGACTTTTGACTGGTACAGGTATGTTTGAACAGATAACACAGCAAGTCTGTTTGATACAATATACTTTTTTTTCACACCAGACTGGTGCTAGTTCAGATGATATTTATGGCTTTCTTTTGTAAGCAGCAGTTGAGTTGGAAAACACACTAAATTTCAGCAACTTGTAAACTGTTGGATATAATTTTAAGCAAGTTACTCATTTTCATTTGGCTCTTATTGACCTGATTTGGGGGAAAAGGTAACCCAATAGAGATGTGGAGCTTTTGAGTCTACTTTATTCCAGTTGATTTTTAAATTATACTGTTCTTGATTTTTAAATTTATTTTTGTTAGTAGATTCTAGTAAGACACCTCTCTTCAGTGAAAAAGATGGTAGTTCTAGCTTGGGAAAATGCTTTATTAGAAAAGGAAATTATATAGAAAACCAAGCAAACTAATGTCTTCATTAGTCTATGGATCAACTCTTTGAGGGGGCAGACCTTAAAAGTGGCTCATGATGACAACTGAATAGATTTTTCTTTCAATGCCCCTGAACTATATTTAAGATGAATGAATACAGCCGTGCACGTAAGTGTTAGCATGCACATCTCTGTGTTGGTTTTGGTTGGTCAGCCCAGCCTGGCAGATGCCTCTTCGTGCTGCTAGCTTGCGGGAGTTGTATTCGCTCACTCGTACGTGATACTGCTTCTTACAGCCTCCAGAATGCCTCGCTCTTTTCATTTGTAGCCTTTCAAGCTGCCCTGCTTTAGCAAATCCCATTCCTCTCACATCTTAAAATGTTCTCTTTTCTAAGTAAATCTACATTAATCCTTTTGCCTAAAATTCTCCTTCGAGTCTTCGTTTCTCTTGCTCTTTTAGGTGGCTGCCTTCTGCTTTCTTCCAGTTGCTGTTCACCAGCGGTTTTGCTCCTCCTCGTGTCTTCCTGCAGCTCACATCCCGTATGTTCTTGCCACCAGAGGAACACTTGTCTTCGCACTGGTGCCTTTCTTTCTTCTGCTTCTTCGCTTTATCCTGTAACTTAATATATAAATGACCAGGGGTGACTGCTGACCATTTTTATTAAAAAGCAGGAAATAGAGTGAGTTTTACTTTGCTGGATTAGTCCTTCTACTGTGACATTTTAGTCTTTAGGATGTTACTCCTGCTGTCATCAGTCTTGGGGGGTGATCGCAGACATCAGAGGCAGGGAGGCCGTGAAAAAAAAGAGCCTGTAGAAACAGGACATCCTCATTATCGTTACCATAGCCACCAACTTGTATCGAGTACTTCTGTGTGTCAGGCACTGTGCTTTTCAGCTTACAAGTGTAACATTTAATTTTCACACCACCAGTTGAGTTGTTGGTACTAGAATTCTCTCCGTTTTACAAGAGACTAGAGCCTAGAGAACTTAAGCAAGGTTTCCAGACTAAAGCAGTTAATAATAGCAGAATTGAAGTTCAGATCAACGCTGTCTTGCCCATAGGGCTTTCCTTTTAATCTGTATTATCTACCACATACAAAATGAAGGCAGTTGGAAATCTGAAGGTGAAGTTGGGTTCACGGTGGGGAGTGTTCTGGGGAAGTCTGACTAGAGGGGGCAGGGACCCAGGAAGTACTTAGGCCTGGACTCAGTTTCAGAGGAGTTTAGAAAACGTTCCGTTCTGACTGTTGAGGCACGTAAAGTAAACATCCAGCAATGCCTTCACCTCATCTGAAAGTCCTTCAGAACATAGGACTGATGGCTTATGGATACCTGGCAGTGACCTTCCAGTGACCCAGGGCGCGTTCTCATGGACACTTTATCATCTAAAAAGTTCCATCATTTGAGAAAAATACAGCACGAGAAGGGATACATTTTTATGGGCATCAGAAGAAAGGGATACTATGTTTAAAATATTATTAAACACTTAACCAAAGTGCCAAAGGTGTCAGAAAATACGCAGTGTGTTTTCTCTGCCCTTCTCTCTGCCCTAGGGCAGAGTGAGGGGAAATGAAGCACTGAAGAGTCTGGGGCGGTGTTTTCTGCAGCCTCTAACCGCTTTTAAGAAACATAAAAACTCATGCTCCCGTGGGTATTCTGAAGCTTTTCCCTGAGTTTTCAGCTCTTCTTGACCAGTATCTGTGCTGCTTATCCATGCCAGTAGGACGGTTCTTAGAATCAGCTTTATAAATGTTTTTTGTTTTCCAAGTGGAGAGTTCCGTATTGTATTTATAAAGTCCGCGTGCCCACTCTCTTCATCCCTGTCAGTTTAGTATGAACTGGTACAAAGCAGTGGTCCCAACCTGTTGTCCTGGAGGGTCCACTGGGTCATTATAACGGACTCACCAATTCATACGAGTAAAAGGCTTTATTGTTCCAGAATATGTAGATGCTATTTTGATGAAATACAGTTTTTTTTAATTTCCCTTAATCCAAGTATAGCACAAAACTGAAGCAATGCAAAGGGAGAGTAGGCGAACTGAAGTCTCCACAGCAGCGTCTAGTGTCTGTCCTCCTAGTTCAGGCAAACTCGGTTCATACGAACATTTAATTATGTGGCCTACTCGGGAGGAAAAACCTTAGGTACCCCTGGAGGAAGTGACAGAGGCCTGCTTGGTTACCTATGATGGAATAAACCCCCAGGCCGCCTTAGATGCCCCCAGCTCCTGATCTCTTCTCTGCCGAGCTGGTGGCTTTTTGAGGGAGAGAAACACTCTAACCAGCCTGAGCAGAGTGAAAAGGATGCCCCTCCGTTTCCCAAATGTGCACGTACTGGTGACTCGGCTGCTTCCGATGTAGTGGGCAGACGGAGGTCTTTGCAGGAGTTTTTGGCCCTTCGGAGGCTTTTGCGGAAGCTCGGGCCCATCCCGGAAGCATGCACTTACTTGTCTGCAGGTGGAAGTGCTTCTGTGTGTGGGCTTTACACACCCCTTGAAGGTCACGTATGGACCCTTCCTCTGGTGGGAAACTAAGAAAGAGGAAATGTCAAATAAAAGCGAAGTGGGAAGAACACAGAACTGGGACTCAGGAGCCCTAAGAAATCCTTTTTTTTTTTTTTTTTTTTAAGAGAAGATACTTAAAATGCCAAACTGTGTAACATAAAGCTAATTTTTATGGTAACAAATATAAGTCCTAATTTAAGTAGAAGGAAATAATGAAGATAGTAGGAAAGCTTTGGAATTAAAGACGTGGAAGAGGTAACTATACTCGGGACAAACTTAAATTGTCGAAAAAGAATAAACCTCGCATATTTGAATTTTGCCCAGAGTTGACCGGTTTATCATCCATTGGGCCGGTTCAGATAAATTGTTTAATAACTTTCATGTGCCTTCAGTCGTGGACAAGCAGTTACGAAGCTGCTGTGCTTTTCTGAAGGATTTTTGTCTGAAGAGACTAGGTCCAAAGGGCTTACTTTATACCCCACGTTGTAAATTCAAGACATACTTCTTAATCAGGAATTTGTCCCAGTCAGCGTAGACTGCACTACTGGTGGACTTCTTTTTCCGGTTTTGTTCTTTTTAGATTAATGTTTTACAGGCTCATACAGGTTTTTCCCCCTTGGTTGATTATTTGTACAGTTTAATTAGAACATTATTAATTTTCATTAAAAATCAGAAATTTCATATAATTCATTTTAAATGCTTTTGGATTTTTTATTTTAACTATTGACTTTTTGTGTTTAGTAATGTTTGAATTAAACGGCATCCTTTTTATACTGGCAGCATGAAGAGCATCAAGGTGCTAACAGAGTGACTGCCTCTTTCCCTCTCACAAGTGTCCTGGATTGCACAATAAATTATAGGATCACCCTAGTTATTACAATTTTTTAAATATTTAAAATTATTTAAGGCAAAGTATATTCTATCAACTTATCTGCAATCAGGAACAAAAAAAATTGCTTTTGTTATTGTTTTTGTTAGTGAAGATACTGGAGATTGAGCCTCAAGACCTTGTGTGTGCTAAGCATTCGCTCTACCACTGAGCTACGCCCCCACGCTCCCCCGAAAATATTTTGAGGTCAAAGTAACAGTGAATTTTTAATAGGTAAAGAAAGGGAAATAATTGAAGTCCAAGTAGGGAGAATGTTGTGAAAGGAAATATATCAGTAAGATGAGTGCGTGTTTGCACAATGCTGTTCTATGATAGCATAGCAATCTGTAACCTCCTAAAAAGAAGAAAAAATAACAGTGGTATTCAGCATTTTTATTGGAACTTCATTTTACGTCTTGACCTCATGTACAAATTCATATTCATACGTATACACACTCACTTGTTCACTCGTTCACCCACCTGAATTAAGTGCGATGCATTCTAATATTTTCTATTTTATTCTTTTTCATTAAAAATTGATACTGGTCATGATCCAGTAAATTGATTTACTACCCACTAAGAGGTCACTGTCCACAAACTGGAAACACTCCTCTTAAGTGACTCTTTGTTTTAGAAACTGGTAGTGAGTAGAATCAACAGTAGTAATATTTTAGAAATTATAACTCTTCTGTGGCAGCAAGTGAACTTTCTTTACTCACTGTATTCAGATGTTTATCTGTGGACCATATATTTTAATCAAATGCTCACCCTGGATATTTAAACTAAATTGGGACTTTCTAGCTACTTAAAATCGATGCAGGAAAAATGTTTTTACGTATGGAAACACATTGGGTGTTGCTTCGTCTCAGTGTCTTCAGAACACTTCCATGCTGACAGTTTGGAAGTAAAGCATTCTACAACAGATCCACCATTATAATTAAAGAGTGACTTTTCCAACGAGAAAAAAATAACTAAAAATTGGTGCTAGATCTTTTAGTCAATACCACTAATGCAATATATCCACATTCTTTTTTTTTTTTTAGCAAAGTCATTTCTTTTATTTCTCATGCCGGTTCCTTTTCAGCGGAACGGCAGACGGCACGTTGCCTAATAGGCTCTTTGCCTGCTTCCGGTCCTGCCAGCGGCGGCACTGGCCAGAGGCCTGCGGCAGTAAGTGCTGAGGAGCACCAGGGGCGGAGTGGGTGTGAGCCGCTAGGAAAGTCATTCTGTCATTGTAGAAAATGCGGAAGGAACGCTGTCTGCTGAGGGAAAGGGAAAAACAGGACTGAGAAAGCTTTTCAAGATGTATTAAATTATTTGTCTTTTCATGAGTATCTTCTGTAGTGTCTTTTTAAATATTACTGTATTGCATCTTCAAGAAACTACATGCTTTTCTAGTGATTCATTCAGCCTAAAAGAGTACAAGACAATTTTGATTTTCTACTATAATTAAACTCTAGAGGAACAAACCAGCTTCTAATTAAACCAAATACCTGGACAATTTCTCCAGGCGAGGCTGTACGTGGGATATGTAAGAGGTGTGAGCCATGCCCCGATGTCGGAGACCTTAGGAAAGCGTTGCTCACAACACATGTAAAATTGTCAGAATTAGCGAACTCTGCGGGACAGTATGCAGATAAGTGGTGTATGGACTGTATGTGCTGGGGGTTCAAGCTGTTGGCTTAGCCCAGGCCCCAGTTTGAGGGGAGCTGGGAATTAAGTTGGGTTTCTTTTTCCCCGCTGCCTTTGCTGTCTGTCTCATTGTCAAGTAGAGCCTCGAAAGAAAGAGAAAAAAGATCATGCTGATACGTTTCTTGTCATTATGTTTAAAATGAGAGAGAAAAATAAAGCAGTAGTCAAAGGGGATTTCCACGCAGTCAAGGCTTAGTTACTAACAGCTGTGCCAGGCTGTGCTATCCCAGAGGCCGCGAAAGCCCGCATGCAGCTGCGCGGGCCTAGTCGTGGTGACCAGGTGGGTAAGCACAGGTGTGCTGTCACAGAAGGCTTGCGAGCTTGCCGCTGGGCCCTGAAAATGCAGGAAGAGATGAAGTGGGACATTTCAGCTGGAGACCAACATGGTGTGGCACTAAAGGAACAGAATCTGGAGTTTACGAAGGGTCGGGAGAACCAGTTACAGTTGTTTGGGGAGATGATAATGTCAGAAGAGCGGAGTTGATGTTTCAGATGCTTGCTAGGAAGTTTAAGAAGTCACTGAAGAATTTCAGATGCTTGCTAAGAAGTTTAAGAAGTCACTGAAGAATTTTTAAGGATAAAGAAATGACATGTTCAAACTTGTATTTTAAACAGCTATTCCTGATACACTGCAAGATGGGCTTCTGTAGTTTCTCAGTCTCTGTGGTGCTGCTATTTTTGTTCTTGTTCATATGGTGCTGTTCTTCGTTAAGAGTATGTATCTGTTTGTATTTATCTGGATGGTAATGAATTGTTCAAGTTGAGTAAATTTTCTAGGTAATGGAAAACTAGTGTCAAAGTTGATTTTTATCCTAACCATTTTGATGGTAGTGTTTCTAAATGTTATTCTTATTTTTGCCTTGTGAAACAGTAAATTGAATAGAATCTAATCATTTGAGTATTTAGAGTCACCCTCATGGATGCTAATTGTTTAATCATGCCAGCAAAAACTGGGCTGTTTGCCCACAATACTGATTGGCTGATTTATTCACTAACTTAACAAGCATTTTTTTCAGCTTATAGGTGGTTTATGCATTATGCTAAGTACTACGGAGATAAATTGGATCTTACAATATTGTAAAAGCACACAGATGCATAACTGTAATACAGAACCAATTTTAAGTGCTGAGTTGTAAGTGTATGTGAAGAACTGTGCAAGTTTAGAGGAGGAGGAAGGTACCTTCAGCCAGACCAGAACCCAGCAAGGCTTTGGGAAGTAGCATCTAACTACTATATATAAAATAGATAAACAAGTTTATACTGTATAGCACAGGGAACTATATTCAATATCCTCTAGTAAGTTACCTATAATGAAAAAGAATATGAAAAGGAATATATATATTATATGTATGACTGAACTGTTATGCTGGGCACCAGCAATTGACACAACATTGTAAACTGACTGCACTTCAGTGGTAAAAACACTGCTACTAAAGTACTAGGAGACTGGAGGTAAGGGGCTAGAGTTAGGTAGCGGACGTAGAATGCTGGAGTGCTGACCCATGATGCTAGAATTAATTTGTAGTGAGGAGACAGTGAAGTTTTCCTTTTTAAGAATTTGAGTAAAGCTTTTAAAACTGCCTTTTAAATAGAAGTTAAAGGATTTGGTGGAGAGGTGCAGAAATCATAGTCATGTTAGGAGTCCGGAACCAGGACAGTGACAACAGGAATGCAAAGGACGGATAACAGACGTGCACATAACACTGTGGGAGTAACGTGAGCAGAACTTGGCAGGTTAATTGGAGGTAGAACAAGAGAAAGAGGTGGAGGTGGCTCAAGGTTTTAACCTTGTTACTGGGAGGATGGTTGTACCAGCACAGTTCATGAATCTGCTGCCATGGTGTCCGGTGAGAGAAGAGCAGGCCCGTCCCTCCTCTGGATGTCACCCGTCTAGCCGCACGTGATCGCCTGGCGGGGCACGACTCGCAGCAGGCGACCGCGCCCGTCAGGCAGGCGGCACGCTGTTAGGAGCGCAGAGCCGCAAAGTTTCACGCTGTTGTAGGGTGAAGTGCTTCCATGACATAGCGCCTGCTTTTGCTGGCGACTGGTTATGAAAGTTAGGAATTCTCTTTGGTTGATCTTTTTTGACCAATATCTTGTTTTTCATAAACATGTTAACTAGTCTCCTAGCATTCCTGTTAGTTCTGTTACTTACTAATTTTCAGTTTTGCTTGTTTTGCTTTTTTTTAACAATTAACTTAACCTGGATTTTTATATATTTGGATTTTTTTAACTTGTCTAATATCTTTATATTCTCAACCGTAGTGTTGCGTTTGCTATGATTTCTTTTCTAACATGAATCTCTTGAATGCTGTCTATAATCTGGATTAAGATTTAGTAAATTTTGTGATAACAAGTTCTGTTACTGGCCAGACCTAAACTGTAGGTAATCTGCTTTAAGTGAGTTTATGGAAATACTAAAATAATACACAGATTTTTCTCTTGTGGAGGTTAGGGCAAGAGAATGGCTTGCTGGAGACTGTTGTTTCCAGCACTCTCCTCACTTAGGTAAGAAGTGGAAAAGTAGGACTTAATTATCTCTTTATTGTGTCTAGAGGAATAAGGTTAATTCTTGTTATCCCATGTTTAACATACATGTTTAATTGTGGCCTTAGCTGGAAGTTAGCTAAACCAGAAACAATGTGTTTGATTATAGCTCGGATTTTGTTTGGAATATACAAAGCACTTCAAAATTGTAAAAAGCTGAATCAGATCTACTGGGATCATGGGTTTGTGACATTTATAATTATAGTGAGCCCTGTCTGATTTAAATTGAACATGATTATGTTACAGATAACTGAACAAATTTTAAAGTTGTTTTCTTAAAATTTTGTACACAAACAATCATTTAGTTAATCCCACGAAATGTGAAATGATAATTTGGAATACACTTTTAGAGGGCAGGAAATGTGATTGTACTCAGGTGATTCTAAACAAAAGTTGTTTAGAGCAGATTTGCCATTCTGTACTGTAATGTTTGTTCCAATTTGAAGACTTTGTCTTAGAAAAGTGGTTGATAGTAAGTGCCTCCTGTGCTTGCTAAGTAAAGCAGCCCACAAGTCCAGCCTGCCTCGAGAACTTGTAAATGTTTCTCTTGCCTGTTACACAGATAGTGGAGCACTTGCCGTCCCGGTAGTTCTTACCTGAATAGCAACGGCTGGTAGTGGGGCACGGGGAGCTTTTAGCTTCTGGCAAGCTGGAAAAGCTAGTCGCTTCAGCTTCTCTGTTTATAAAGATGTGCAGTAAAGTTTCATGTTTATGTTTAGCTTTCCCTTCACATTAAAAATACTTGCTCAGAGTATTCTTTTCCTAATCATCCCCTGAGCTTTGAAAAAGCAGAGGCCTCCCGAGTAGGCCCAGATTTAGATAAAAAGCTGCCTTTGCTTTAACTCTTTCGTGAACCAAGCTGCCCGTCTCCTCAAGACTAACATTGTTAAGCCATAAACTTCATCCTTAAAGCAAAAGAAATTTGCTTTTCAGATGTTTTGTATTTCGTCCTCTTCCAGGTAAAATGTTAAATCATACAATATCTAATTAACTTTGCCATGATTGCTCTGTGGTTCTGGGTTAGTTATTATCTTTAGTTATTGAGAATGGAAACTCTAAAAACGGATGAAAGTAACATAGGGCACTAAAAAATCCAATTTTAGAGTGAAAGTATCAAGGGAAAATGATGGTGAAAACATACTTCTAGGTTGCTGATCCTGCATGTGTTCAGTTCCTGTTGGAAGGGTAACATTGCTTTCGTAACAATAAACTACTTAAGCTGCTCTATCTGTGCAGCTGGGGAGTGATGACTGGCTTGGTTATGCAGTGCAGAGAGTTGGTGCTGGGAGTCAGGACCTCCTTTCCATTTTTAATGGGCTGTAGAGAGAGGGATTTAACAAATTTTCTCTTAATAGCTTTTTTAAAAATGGGCTAAGAGGTCAAGAGGGGGAACTGAGGGCAGCCTTTCTCGCTTAGAGTAGTTGTTACTCAGGACCAGAACTGGCTGCATAATTTACAGGGTCCAGTGCAAAATGAGAACATAGTGCCTTGTATTCAAAAATTAAGAACTTCAAGACTGCGGCAGCAGCGCATCAAACCAAATGTGGGACGCTGTGCAGCCACGCAGGTCACACACCCTGAAGTCGGCCTTGTAGGCACTTTCTGCAAAGAGAAAAGTGTACACTGAAGGAAAAAGAATTTAGCTTCTCAACAATGGTTTCCCCTACCCCACATCGCTGGTTTATACAAGCTAACGTGTTTCTCTTCACCCTCTTAGTTGGAGTTAAGGGAAAGAGAATGCTATTTGCACAGTCTTTTGTATGCTTGGGGCTTACGAACCTTGGAGGATTAATGGTAGACATCTAGAATTGTGTCTGTCCATCTCACACTTGTGTGCCCCTTGGCACATACGCGCCCTCTTCCCACCGCGCCACTGCGGTTACGCAATAGCCCTCCGTCGCCGGCTTGTGAAGGCTGGTGGGAATGGGGACTCGCCTGTTGGTGGCGTTTTTATTCCTGCTGCTTTCCTGAATGAGCCGACAGCTACTCTGCCACCTGCCTTGTGCCAGTTGGCTGGATGCAGGAGGGGTGTTCTTCCCTCTAGCAGGGCTGTACCGCGCCTCTTACCGCGGATGTACATAGCCTGGCCAGTGTGCCTAGAGGTGCCAACAGCTAGGAGCAGAACAGAGGAGACGGGGCTTTGGGCTAAGTGGGCAGGGAAGGATGGTTGCAAATGACAGTATTTCGGTGGTGACTGTTTTCAGTTGTGATGCTAGTCCCCCTTCTTTTAACCACAGAGGCTTCAGATGTTTTTCAGAAATAAATCTTCATTCTTTGAGGTCATGTGTGTAGTGAATTCAAAAGAAAATGAAATTCATCGGAACAAATGTTGTATATAGTGGGCAGAAAGGTAGATGTGGCAAAAGGAGTTATTTAATAATGTCAGAGCCCAAAGTAAATTATTTCTCTTCTGTGTGGAAGACTTAATAATGTCTCAGAAAACAGACTTGAGTTTGAGTCTGTTGTGTTACGTGTTGATTTGCTTTTCTCTGACCCAGTTTACTTCTTCAGTCACATACGGCGTTGCTGTCTTCACTGCCCTTGTTCTTGCTGCGTTTTGCAGCCTGGCAGTGTGGTGTTCTTTCTGAAGGCTCATAGGTCTCTTGTGTGTCTCTCTCATTCCTACTTGATCAAAACATCTGTTTTACTAAAGGTATATTAAAAAAAAAATTTATATGACCTTACAGCTCAATTCAGTATGTTCTTCTTGTAAGTAAAATATTGCTATCAGCAGCAATTTGGATCCTTTATAAATCAGATACGACGGAGTTTTGTGTGTGTGTGTGTGTGTGTGTGAGTGTTTTTAACAGTCTTCTGGTTAAAAGTGATCACTTTAAACACACTCTGCCACCCTAAGTAGGAACCTTAGGAAGGTAGGAGGAACTGAGCTTGTTCCTTTCCAAAGAAGCAGTTATGCTCAAGAAGACAATTAAGAATTTCTAAAACTAATCTAGTATTTTTTTAATAAATTTCAAATATAGAAACAATGTTAGATTGAAAATACTTTGGAAGGGAAAAAAGGTGGGTGTGTGTTTTGTTTTCTGACAGTAATATATAAGTGCAAATAAAATCCTATTATAAAGAAAGGCTTTGTATAAGGTTATCTATTTGGCAGATTATTCATATAAACAACTTCATTAAACCTTGGGCTATTTATCACAAATACTGATGAGTTCCATTATACTAAAACTGACTGTTAGTGATGTTGTTTTTAATACTCTGATGATTTCTGGTACAGTCCACAACAAAATTGCTTTTCCTTTTTAGATATAGTCTGTTAAATGAGAACATCTGTACAGTAGACATATTTGCACATCTTTTTCATTTAGTAGAACATTTTGTGTAAATCATCTTTTTCATGTAGATTACCATATAGATATCCCCTTTGTGTGCATATTAATAATATGTTAAACGTTCTTTTTTTTTTTTTTATAGATTTTTCTAAAATGTTTGGGCAGTATTGCGGGGGTGGTGGTTGGATGTTGATGTTAGAAAAACTATTCCTGCATTCATATTTTACTTTCTCAAGTAATAAGTGACATTTCAGGGGGTAAGAAATTTTAAAGTGATAATGGAGATACTAAGACACCGAGGTGTTTAGGTGTGATTACCAGAGGCCCCTGATTTTTAGTGTCTTTACTTAATGGACAGGTTTCCGAGGAGAACCGTACGTGTGGTTCTCTAAACTTACTTGGAACTCTGGGTCCTGCAGATTCTCAGTCACCTGCTGACAGAGTTGTCCTACTTTCCAATGTCCTAATACCTTCAAAGACCAATTACTACAAGAACTACGGCATTCTCATTTAAAATTTAGACCCGATCATCCATCCGAATAACAGCCTAAACCTGAGTTTCTAGTTTGTATACTATCAAAAGTCAGAAAAATTCTTTTTTCCCTCTGTTGAGGTCAAAAACATTTCTACACCAAGTAAACATTTCCAGCTCCATTTTTAAAGTATCACAGCATCCAGATGTAACTAAATAAACGCTTTGTAACTGATAAAACATTCTTTTGCTTACTTCCCTGTCACCCTCTGCCCTTCTCCCTCAGTTGGCTTTACATACCTAACATTAGCATTCTGAACAAATTTTTAAAGGATTGTTATAATGTATTTTATTTGCATCCTACAGTAATTTATTTACGTTTTAAAAGGAATTTGAATATAGTGTGGCAATTTTGACAACAAGCAAGCTTATCAAAGTAAGATTCTACCTGTAATCTCATGATATACCAAATGGTTGCTCAGTTCCAGTAACAGAGCCAGGGACTGTGTGTGGTTTACAGACAGGGAAAGAGAAACGGACGTCTAGTAGCACTTAGGCCTTTGAGTTCCCTGAGTTCTTTACTCTACTGTGTGAGTTGCTTTAAAATTCACTCAAATTCAAACTGCTCACCAGAGCAACCAGGAAAACGAAGGTGCTCATTACAGAGTACATGTTACCTCATTCTTCCTGCTGGTTATAAGAGCCTAGTTTCTACACGTAAGTTAGACTGGCAAGTGGAGAATTTAAGTGTGACTACTAGCAACATACTCATCTAAACAAATTAACGCGGAAGTGTTCCGCAGGAGCTGTAGTGTGTCGTACGTGGTGGTGGAATGAATTTCCACTCACATCCTGTGTAAATGTCAAAGGTTACATTGCTGGGTTTTTCTTTATTTTTCACTCCAGAAGGATTTGTTAAGTTCCTACTATGTGCCAGGCTCTTAAATGAAATAACTAATGAGAACTTTGTAAGATTTTTCTATTCCAGATTTTGATTGTTTAGCTTTGAAATAGCCGTTCTTTAATACTTGACTTCCTGTTGTTCTTAACTTATTAGATTCTTCTTCTGAGGATAAGCTTGAGAAAGACTTTGCGAGACCTAGATTTTAGTTTTGAAGAGACAGGTAACAGGAAGCAAAAAACAGTGGCTTGAATGAGATTTAGGCTTCTTGTGGTTTTTAATTTTCTATATGACATTTCTGTTAGCTTTGCCACTTGACTATTGTAAGGAACTATGTTTACTGGTTTTTTAATAGTAGCATCTATTCTTTTGGAATCTGGACTTTGAACAACTCATTTCACACAATCATTGAATAGTCAGTTCCTACTCTCTCTTACCTAGAATTTTCCCAGGGGATTTCATGTGACAGGTTAACAGAAGAAAAGCCATTTGGATAACTCTTCTGTTACATTTGTTTCCCTCCCCCTTGGAACTCTAGAGAGAAATTCTTACCATCTCTTCCTGCTAGTTGACCAGCAGCACCCTGGAGTACTATCATCCCTTTGTCCAAAGGAATGGTATAGTTGTATTCAAAGGACAAAATGTTATGTCCTGTCTATTCCTACCTATAAAATTTTTTTTTCTTTATTAAATCAGATTTTCTGTAATAAGTGATTGAAGGGAAAAGTCAAGTAACAGAAGAATTTGAAGAACAGTTAGCATTACAATTTTGATCAAACATAAAAATATTTTCCCTCTTTTAATCATGTTTTTAAAATAAACTATAGGGAAAAATGTAAAATGAAAAAAGTAAAGAATAGTTAGCATTTAAATTCTGGTCCATTTATAAACCTATCTGAGATAATCTGGATTTATACTTGTTTTCTAGTAAAGTAGAACATAAACTTGTATATACACTACAGGTTGAGTTAAAAAATGAAAGTTGAGCTTTCTTTGCTCTTTCAAATGTAGGGCCACATAATTTTAAGAACTATTTATTGTTACAGAGTTCAGAGTGAATTGCTATGAAGTTGATTCTTTATTGAACTTTTTATTACTTTGTTGATGTTCCTTTACTAAATTTTCAAAGCATGTAAGATCTGATTAATGGAGTAGTAATCAAATGCAAACTTAATGATCTTACATTGAGGTTATAGTTTTCCTGGAAATAAGGAAGATTTAACGATTTGTTAAAATATTGTATATATGATCATAAGAGAAAAGATTACCGTTGCTCTAGTAATTGACCAATTTAGTAATTTCAAGTTATTCAGTTACTCTTTCTCAGCTCTAGTTTGGTACCGTGTAGCAGTATATGAAAAAGCAGTAGAAGAAGAGCATATGCTGACAATGTTACTGCTCTTAGAGGACCAGCTACGAGTTAGTGCATGCTTCAGAGACTGCAAATGGATGCAGACTTTTTCTAACTTGATGTGGATGGTCTGAACCTCCCTAGAAATATACATGTGTATGTATATCTTAAATATACGTAAGAATATGTAAAGGAAATATTAAGTCTTTTTCTTCCCTTTTTCAGCCTTAGATTGTAAGCAGAAGAAATCAAGGTCAAGATCCGGAAGCAAGAAGAAAATGCTGTCATTACCTCATGGTGCTGACGAGGTTTACATTCTCCGATGCAGGTACGTGCCGATATTGCCAAATCTGCTCAGTTTCTTCATATTTTGCTTTGAGACATCCTAGCTGTTTTATTTGGGATTTTTAATTTGTGGCAGAAGGTGCGCTCTCAGCAATCAAGTTATAAACAAATTCTTGGAGAAGGGCTTAAAATCTTACATGGTTCATAATATGCTGTACGTCAACAACTAATAAATCAAATTTTTATATTAGCTAAGTGCCTCTATGATACTGTGATTTATAAAAATGACTTTTTTGTTGTTTTATTTATATGCTTTGTTAGGTTTAATTTGGTGTTTTTTTTAACTGTCTTGAGTTCCTGCGTATTGGGAACGTATTTTCTCCCCACTGATAGTTCTGAGCAGAGCTGTGCAGACTCCCTCGCACCTCCTCCTGCGCTCACCCTCATGTGGTGGAAGGAGTTCTGAGCAGGAGAGGGGTCTTAACAAAAAGAACAGTGCATTTTGGAATTAGAGTTGTTTTATGTATATTAAGATGTATAGGTGTTAAGACCTTTTAATTAATTTTAACCGAATAATAATGTTCCCATCTCTGCAGATATTACTGGAGGTATTATGAATTGGCAGTTTTGATATTGTATTAAATGATTTTGATTTTATAGGTATTTAGAAACTCACCAAGTACTGTCTCCAATACAAAGTTGACTCCTTAGGCTTATGGATTTTATGTGAGTTGAGTTTAAAATAAAGGGAATTGGTCATGTTAAGAGAACTGTTATCAACTTCTTCTATAGGTTTTGTGGCCTAGTCTTTCGTGGACCATTGTCTGTTCAGGAAGACTGGATTAAGCACTTACAACGACACATTGTAAACGCTAATCTTCCACGGACTGGAGCTGGCATGGTGGAGGTCACGTCACTACTCAAAAAGCCTGCCTCCATTACAGAAACTTCATTTTCTCTTCTAATGGCAGAAGCAGCTTCATAGAACAAGGAAACCTTTTAAATAGCAAATTTGAATTGGATGTACATTTGAAATTCTTTGTCTTTTTTTTTAAAGCCACGTTAAATTATCCGTTTATAAATACTAAAGCAGGAAAACGGGGAAAAGTGAATCACAGTGACATCGGAGCAAACTGAGTACTTCAAACAGTAAGTAGTCTATATATTTTATATAGGGTGGAAGATACGTTTTTAAGGTTTACTAAGTTTCGTCAGTTAACTGTTCACTCAACGCAAGATCAGTACGTGTAAGCAGTCATTGATAAACTGTTGCACATGGATACTTAAGGACAAATTTATTGGAAAATTATGTTTTCTGCAGTGTTACCAGAATCAAGGTTCTGTT
Source organism: Camelus ferus (assembly GCF_009834535.1). Taxonomy (NCBI): domain Eukaryota; kingdom Metazoa; phylum Chordata; class Mammalia; order Artiodactyla; family Camelidae; genus Camelus; species Camelus ferus. The sequence goes on along the minus strand of NC_045704.1, from coordinate 64,543,496 downwards.
TATTCCCCACAAGACTTGCAGTGAAAAATAAGATATTATATTTTGTTTGTATATATTTAGTGTTTTGTATAATACCAGGAACCGCTAACTAAATTTACTCAACTTAGGGCATTAAATATCATGTACTTCATAGTTTGAGACTGTTCACTCAGATAGGGCAGAGTACTATTCTATCTAGATGTGTAAGTGTTTTTTTAAAATCACACGGAATGGTTTTTTTTATACTAAAAAGTGGAGGGAGATTTGTTTAAACAAGTATTTCTAAAAGAAATATGTACATAGTCCTGGAAATTATTTGTGGAAAGGAAATACTCTTTGCTCCAGTTGCATTTCTCAGACGATAAAGCGGTGCATCCATGCTACCTCCTACTTTGTCAGCAAAGATGCTGTTTCCCCTTGACATTTTTGTATCACAATAGATTTAAAAAATCTAATGTTCTTTATTGCAAGACATCCTTTTGTTAACAGATTTGTTTCTTTCTAATGTTTTACCTGAAATCTGACATGCTTACAGGACAGGTTTGCCGCTTCCTTTATTTAACATTGTAGAAATGTAATTAATAAACAGTGCTCACTACACAGTTTAGCATAGGCTTCCTCATTTATATTCTCTTCCAAATTTGATCAGTTAGCAGAATTTAATCCACCAATTGAAATATTTCTACATATGATGAGAATGTTTACAATTTAAATTTTAGAACTTGTTTTGGATGTGATTATATGTACGAAAATCGTGTAACACTATGCTCATTGCTAAGAACGACATAATGGAATTACTGAAATAAATGTGCTGTGAGGAATGGAAAATATGGTGCAGATGTCTTGGTCATGATAAATTGTGATTCTTCTTTTAAACTTTCCAGAAACAAATGAGTTATTTTAATCTGAAATCAGATTCCTTTACAAATAACAGTTTTTGTATGCAAGCACCATTTTATTTTATTTCATGTAGTATGGCTAATACTATAGTTGAAACAAGGATATGCATTGATACTTTTCTTCGTATGTAAATAAAGTTAAAGCAGTTAAAATAAGGAGTATTTTGGTAGAGCATATACATACCTCACTGCCAGTGAAATTGCTTTCCGATGGTCTATCTCCTTGCCAGAAAAATCTCTAAATAAAAAAGGACTTAAAGAAAATGACAATGTCTATAGTGTGGAGCATCTTTTATTTTTATCACTGGTGGAAACAGTCCACTTGAGGTTGTATTTCATTTGATTTGTGTTGTTTACACTTAGCAGGTTACTTTATTCACATACCTTGTTCGTGAAATTAGGAAATTGGACCAGATGGCTCATTCCCAACCAAGAATATCCTGATCCCTGGGGTACTAGGCAAGGGAAAGGCACTTGCGAGTTAGTTTCATTTTTCCAAAGGCCGAACAGAACTGTGTATTTCTCTGTAAGGATGAGTCTAACTAAAACATCAAATTTCTTTACTTTTTGACTGAAAATGTACCAAGTGTGTGTATACTAGTAGTCTCTTACTGAGCAAGTTTTGTTGATACAGTCTGTACACAAATAGAATATTTATTTTAAATTGGAAGTCATACTACTGCATAGCAGGTTGAGTTCAGAAATTAAAATAACTAAATACAGCATTTCTGGCGAGAGGACCAGCGATCACAGATGCTCTGTGCACTTCTCTCGCTCTGTGCCTTCACTAAGCCGGCTGCCACGATGCGGGAGCGCGAGCAGGCGGGGCGTTCGAGCACAGGCCTCACACACACGCCGAGGTGACACTTCTTACATTAGAAACAGTATTTCTCTTTCTAGATATAAAAAGAATGAAATCATCAAAGTACAGTAATTCAAGTTAGAGACAGAAAGCTAGAGGAATTCCTGAAAAATAAATTAAACAGAGAACATGTTTCATAATAAAGATATTTGAGTTGCAAAATTTTTTAAATTCTTCTGGGGGGCGAAGTTTGTCTTTTATTTAGCAACTAGAAAGTTCATGATATATTTTCTTTTGGCTTCCACTGGAAGAAAATTATAAGATATTTTTATATGATTAGATTTTCATGTCAAAACATAGGCTAATTCAGTATTGTTGATTTTTCTTTTTTTCAAATCTTGTTAAAAGTATTGATTTATTTAACAGCATCAAGACAAAAAAGTTAACTTCTCCAAAAGTAGTATTTTCCCCTGTGCTTCTTTAGAACTTGGTAGAACCATGGCATAGCTAGTATCTCTGTTTTGGATTTCACATACTTAATTATGGGTTAGGGAGGTGATAGTTTTCCAGTACTAATTTAATTAGACAAACTTTTTAAAAGGACATACATGTAACCTCTCAGGGACTGCACAGTTAAAACATACTGGTCCAGCATGGGGAGATTAGAGCTCAGTGGTAGAGCATGTGCTTAGCATGCACGAGGTCCTGGGTTCCATCCCCAGTACTTGCATTAAAATAATTTAATAAATAAAAACCTAACCCCCCCCCCCCTAAATAAAGAAATGTGATTGAAAAAAAAAATACTGATCCAAAATATGAGCTTTGATTTTTTTTTCTTCACTAAGAAATTATAGTATTAAAATGTTTATCTAAATAAAAAATAGCTGTAATGCGTTGGAAAACGAAGTGTAATATATGCTCATTTTAGAAATATTAAGAAAATGAGAAAGTGAAGAATGGGGGAATCACTTGTATAATCACTCAAAGACATTTACTTTTAACAGCTTGTTACATTTCTTCCTATTATCTTACTGTTCCAATATAGTAATGAGTGTAATGTATGATAATATATCCCATTTTCCCATTTATTTTCAACTCAAGTGCTGCCCATCGTATAGACTAACCTTGACACACTGGATCTTGAGCACTTTCCATCACCAGCAGCCGGTTCTCTGATTCTCCAGACCAGCTGGGTGTCCAGCAGTTCAATTCAGTCCAGACATCAGCTACCTGGAATTAGCATCAGGCTCCATGGGTTGAAGGACTCAGCCCCACAAGACTGCCCACACTTCAGACGCCAGTCACAAGGATCAGGGCGCCCGTACTTGTGACCAGCTGGCGATAAACGAGGGGTCCTACAACCCCATCTTGGTTTCATAATTTGCTAGAATAGCTTACAGAACTCAGAAAAATACTTGACTTTACCAGTTTATTATAAAGAATGTTACTCAGTTACAACCAAATGCGAGAGGAGCACAGGGCAAGGTATGCCGGGAACAGGGTGGCTGGGGTCTCCATGCTCTTTCTGGGTGCACCATCCTCCCAGTACCTTGATATGTTCACCAGCCCAGAAGCTCATCCCTTAGGGTGGTGTTACGGGAGCTTGTTATGTAAGCATGACTGATTCAACAATTGGCCGTTGGTGATTAACTCAGCCTCCTGCTCCTTTCTCTTCGCTGGAGGTATAGGGGGCGGGTGGGGTGGAGGGAGGGACTGAAAGCACCAACCCTCTAGCCATGCCCTGGACTGTCTGGTGACGCACTCCTGTTCTGGAGCTCTCCACAGCTCCCCAGCCGCCAGTCATCTCAGTATACAGAAGGTACTCTCATCACTCTGGAGGCTTCGAGGGTTTTAGGAGATGTGTACCAGGAACCAGGGACAAAGGCCAAATATTTATTTTTTATTATATCACTCTGGATTTAAGACCTCTATGTGATGAAAACTAGTCAGCATTAGTGATGTTTCAAATCATGGACGATATTCAGCATTCACCTGGTATAGAAGGTAGCTGTCAAATTTATTTCAATAATGAGAACTTTTGACACATCATCTAGTAAAACATACTCATATGTATTTTTATGATGTGTCTAAAATGACCTCAGCTCTGATTTTGTAATTGGCCGGTGGTGTAATAGCAAGTGTAAGTGTTCTTACTACACGTGGTAGTCTTTTCAAGAGCTCTTTGGCTACTTTATTTTTATTCCAAAAGTGTGTGTGTGTATCAGTACACATTAATCTGCGAGTTCCATAGCACTTGCCAGATTCTCAGATTGGGCTGTGACCCCCCACCAGAAAAAACATAAAGAACAACTACATTCAAAGTATTACGTGTTGCCGTATCAACTCTCAAGTGGTTTATGTTTTTTATTATAATTCTAGACAAATTCTGATTAAAACTTACCCCCAAAAATCTTCTGGCATAGGTCTTTTTGTTTGCTTTTATGTGGTAGCAAAAAGAGATACTGTGAATTGTTTTGCATCTTCTGAACAAGCTGGTAGAAAAAGATTATTATTTGTTTTTAAAAACTGGTATTTGATTTCTTAAAGATATAAACCCAAAGAGTTAGTTCTTTCTTAAGCTACTAAGGTCAACCTCTAGAATTTTATTTTTCTATTGATGAGTTTGGCAGATTTCAGCAGATACTTTAAGTAAGGAGCTTTTAGATAATGCTTATTCCCATTTACAACTTAAAACTTTAAAAGTACTTTAAACTTTATAAGGTCAATATATTGTTTCTGTTTTCAGAATCTCAGTACCATGACTTAAGACCTGAGGTACATAAATATCTCCTATAATAAATTAAACTCTGAATAAATATGTAGAACCTTTGAAATCTCTTGACTATTTCAATACTTCATGTAACTTAGTAATATTTTTACTTAAAGATCACAAGTCAAAATTGATTACTCAACTGTACATTTTATACTGAATTTGGAAAGCTGAACTGTTAGTTTAAAAGGCCAGATTTTCTTAAATATTATAAATACTGCCAATTTTTTAAGTCTGCACAAACTGCCCGTTGCCAAATTAGCTTTTGAGATAAAGTGCATAGGCATGTCACCACTTAAAGAAACATTTTTATTACTACGAGAACAAGATGTGGAACACTGCCACCCCCAGGAGCCTCCCGTGTTCTCCACCCCAGCTGCGTTCGCTCCCTCTCATTACCATTATTTTGACTTTTCTAATAATCCTTTGCTGTTTTTTTAATAATTTGATCTCCTATGAATGCATTTAATTTAGTTTTGCCTGTTTTTGTGTTTTATAGAAATAGAGTTTATACCACATGTATTTTTTTGTGACTTGTTGCTTTTGGTTACTGTTATCTTTGAATTTCATCTGTTTTTTGCTGTAGCTATAGTTTCATTGTTATTGTATATCATCATCTCTCTCTATGACACTATCTAATTATTCACCATAATTGTTGATAAACATTTGGGTTGTTTTTATTTGGTTTTGTTTTTGGCTTTCGAGAGCCGTGAAGCTATGAACATTCTTGTCTGTCTCCATTTAAACATCCAAAAATTTCTCTACTCCAAGGAGTAGAATGTTTTGGCCATAGTGTATATGCTTCTTAGACGAGGCCAGGCTGTCTTCCGAGATGGCTGCACATTGCTGCTCCCGCATCGCCTTTGCAAGAGTTCTCGTTCTTTCGTGTCTTCACTAATGCTGCTGTCAGGCTTTTAAATTTTTGCCATTAGGTGAGTGTTAATGGAATTTCATTGTGAATCTAATCTACATTTTCCTGATTACTGTGAGATTGATTATCCTTTCTTATGTTTGTTTGTTGGCCACATAGATTTCCTCTTTTGAGAAATACCTTGACGGATTGCCCATTTTTTTCTATTGGAGTATCTGTCTTGTTTCACATCAACTGTTAGGAATTCCGCTGATTCCTAGCTTATGTGTTGTAAGATACCTTCTAAATTGTCACTTTACATTTCCACTTGCTTTATAGTGACTGTTAAACAGTTCTTAATGTAATTAAATTCATCCTTTTGACTTCCTCCAGTGTACTTGTTTGTCTGAAGATGCCTGTATTCACTTAATTCTTGAAGGATAGTTTCACTGGGTATGGAATTCTGTCTAGGTTGGCAGTTACTTTCCCCTGCATATTGAAGTTACTCTCCACCATCTTCTGGCTCCTCCTTGCAAGTTCAACTGCTCATAAATGAAGCTGTCCTGTATTTTCCGGCTGCTTTCAAGATACTTACCTTTATCTCTGGCTTTCTAAAGTTTTGTATGAAATGTCTTGATGGGAATGTCTTTTTTATTATTGCCAAGTTTGGGGTCTCTGCTGGGCTTCTGGAAGTTTCCGAGTCCTGTCTGTCAGCTCTTTTCTATTTTTTCTGCATCACTTTCTCCCTCCCTGTTCCTTTGGGATTCCAATTGTATGTACGTTAAACTCTTCTCATGGCGTCCTCTAGGTTTGTTACCTTCTCTTCTCTGTTCTCGGTTTCTCTGTCTCTTGGTGTTACATTCTGGATTTCTTTTGACCTACCTTATAGTTTCCTGATTTTTCTCGGTTAATATTAAATCTTACCCACTGAGGTCTTAAATCTGGTTGTGATAATTTTTCAGATCTAGAATTTCTGTTGGTTCTTTTCAGGTACGCTTCTTATTGTTTCTGGGGTCCTACTTGGCTTTTATTTCTTTGAATATGGTCTGCATAGTTACTTTTATATTCTGCCTCTGATAATTCCAGAATCTAAAATAATTGTGGATCTGAGTTTATTGATAGTTGGTTTTTCTGTTTCTTGTCCATGGTGTCTTGTTTTCTTGTGTGCCTGTATGTTTAACAATATGCTGAACATTACATTTGGAAACTATTATAGAACTCTGTTGAGGCCTAGGATAATAGTATCTCCCCCTGTACGATTTTCATTCACTTCTGTCAGGTGCCTAGGGGCGCTCCAGACTAGAACACCTTAATCTAAGTTCAGAGCTTGCATTTTCCTGGCCTACCCAGGTGACCCAAAGTCAGGTTATAAGACCTGTGTCATGGGAAGGCCCATATACCTCTGGTCCACCTTTTACCCTGTGAATGTAGTTCTGTTCTCCTAGCCCACGGAGGCCATCGCGTGTGTGACTTAGTTTCATGACTATCTCTTCCAGATAGAATGTATCCTCAGGACAAAGATAAAGGTTTCATCATTGGGTGGCCCTCTTACAGAGTTTAACTTGGTAATTCTTAACTAGCTCGTTACTTCTTTGATGCTTATACGATGTCTTTGTTTTTATTAATCCAGTTTTTTTAGTTCACCCCAGTGAGAATTTATCCAGATTATTTAGTCTCCCATTATCATAATCAAAACTCTATATAAATTTCTGAGAGCAGGGATTTTGTATGTTTTATTCACTTCTGTTTTCCTAGGAGTGTTCTGGTATATAGTATGCATCAAGTCAGTATTCACTGAAAGATTAAGTGAATAAGCTACTATTTTAAAGGAAATTTAAATTCTTTATGGACAACATTTCCCTTTTTTTCTTCTTAAGAATAAAATTTGGCTATTCGTAAGCATTTTTCTCTTCCAAATGTATTTTAGAATTTGTTTGTCAAATTCCACATGAACCCTGAGATTTTACTTAGAACTGCACTGAATTTAGAAAGTAATTTGCAGAAATGGGAAAATATGATTCTTCCTTTTTAAGAACATGGTATGTTTTTCCATTTATCTGCATCTTTTATGTCTTACAGGAAGTCTTAACATTTCTTTATAAAGAATTGGACATTTAAAATTTTACTTCTGTATATTTGTTTTTGTTGCTATTGTGAATAGCAGTTTTCTTATTGAATATTGCTGGTATCAAGAGAAACTTGGTTCTCTCTGTGGAAGTCTCATTCATACCTCCTCACATGGCTGAACTCTCTTATATATGTCTAGTATTTTCCAGTCAGTTCTCTTGAAATACTTAAGTAGCCAATCATAATATCTATTTCACTGAGGAATGTTTTCCTGTGTATCTGTTAGTGATCCTGGCCTTCAGTTTTCTTTTGCTCTGTCTGTCTGGACTTGGTATCCAGGTTGTGCTAGCCTCATACAATGAGCTGAGACGTTTGTATCTGCCTGTCCTCTGGAAGAGGTTTCGTAACATGGAGAATGTTGCTTTCCTAAAGGTTGTATAGTACTTGTTTGTTTTGACTGCTTTCACAGTCATAAGGTAGGTTTTTCCTGCTTTCAGCCAGTTTTAGTCATGCTTTCCTAAAGGAGTATTCATTTCTTTTAAATTTTCTAAAAATGTGGGATTTGTACATAGTATATTTTCTTACAGGTTATTTAATTTCCGTGTCTGTCATTGTTTATTCACGTTAACTGATGTTTACTTCTAGTTTATCTTTTTTCCTTAATTAAACTTCCTGAAGGTTTTATCTCTGTTTGTTAGTCTTTTCAGGAACTTGCTTCTTGATATTTTATTCATCAGTTCTGCTTTCCACAACTTCAGGCTTATTTTCAGTCTTTCTGGTTTTTTAATAAGAATGTGTAAGGCTACGTGTTTTTCTTTGTGTATCAGTCCTGTGGATGTAGATACATAGAGCTGTCATCATTCTTGTTTGTTTATTCCCTTACATTTCAACTTTGATACCTTTGGGGAATTTCTGGAATTTTCCATGTGGTCTGAGATTTATAGTTACTTGTTGATAGTGTCTCATATGTTTGAAAACGGTGCATAATCTCTGGGTTTGGGGGCAGAAGTGTTGACATATCATAGTTTTTATGATGATTCAGCCTTTTAGGGTGGATGTTACAAGTCCTGGATCTTCATGTCTAACTGTTTCTTTTACGTTTTTCACCCCCTTGCCTTCTGCACTGTGCCCTGGGAGAATTCCTTGGCCCCGTCTTCCCACACACTAATCGACTCTAAAGCCAGTTCACTCTGCTCATCAGCCTGTCCGTTGAGTTGTGTAGGGGTTTGGTGTTTTGGTGTGTTTGTTTTTATACTCAAATACTTCTTATTTCTAAGATCTTTAATTCTTCTTGGTAAGGGCCTGTTTATCTCATGGATGTGATTTCCTCTTGGCTTTCTCAGGATATTAACTGTGTATGTTTTTAAGACTCCTCCTTGCCCTATTCATTATTTTCTCGGGGATTAGTTCTGTTTGTCCAGCTTGATGCCCTTTCATGGTGTTGGTTTCCCTCAAATACTTGGTGATTCTTGCTTGTTTGCTCGTCTCATGTTTCAGATTTCCCGTTCGCCTTTCTGTAAGTGTTCTGTGCGTGCAGCCTGACTGCGGTGACTGCAGGGGACGCGTGCAGCCCGCACTGTCCGCTAGAGGCCTAGGCTTCCTTCCCCTTTTTTTGGTGTTGTGGAGAAATCCCCTGCCTCTGCCACGGCTGAACTAAAAGCAGCCTAACATCTGGAGTCCTCCCCACCTTCTCTGTCTTCCCATGTATGGTTTGGGTTAAGATTTCCTCCTTCAGTCGGGCTCCATTCACCCTGTGTTTTTGTCAAGTATCATGCATAATCAAAATATACTTCTTTCCCAACACCATTACTATAGACTTTTAAGTTTTTTCATTATGTCAGTTTTCAGGAATTAGAGGATCCTGCAATACACGTTTGTTCCGAACTTCAGGAGTAAATCCGTACATTACTGTTCGTGTATGACCTTCCTGTTTCCCCTAGATCCCTCCCCCGGTAGTTTCTTAGTCACTGGAACACTTTTCAGTATAATGCGGTCTATAAGAGAGAGTTACACAGAACAGCGCACGCACATTGATTGGACTGCTACGTTGCTCCCTAAACTGTTACGAAATCACGTTATAAGACCTAGCACTTCTTAAAAAGTGTTCTTTTTAGCTGCCTCGATTCTTTCCCTCTTTTTCTGCATATAACTTACAAGCCAGTCCTTCCAGAGCAGCAAAACAGTGCTTTCCGCTCGCTGCTGTCCCGGGATGTGTATTTCATGACGCCGCAGTAGGTAAGGGAAGTAGGTAAGGGGTGGAAGTATTTGATTTTTTTAGAAGTTAGTTTAAAACATGGTTAAAATGAGTAAAATTTTTATCCTGTGATTTATAGTTTGTATTCTGCTTTTTAATTTTTTATTTGGTTATTAGAAGGTGACATTTATTGTTACTAATTTCTCTTTGCTAAGTGACCAGGCTGCTAATTTATTTGAAACGTCTGTTGGTACCATTTCAGAACCGAAACATTATTTACCAAAGGTGAAAATATTATGTGAACACGGTTTTTCAGGACCTCTGCTTTTATTTTATATAGTAAATTCCAAGCCCATTTAGAGGTACACAGATCATGGGGCACAGCTTCATGAGACCTATTCTCACCCCGAAGGCCAATACGAAAAGGTCTTAAGGCCAGTCACTGGGTGGAAGAAACTGCTGTCTGTCGAGAGTAACCCAAACGTCCGCTTTCCGCCGCGGCCGCTCCCTCCCCCGACTCGCGGGCGCCGAGCGGTGCTGCTGGCTGCTGGCGCGCGGGCCGGCTCCCCGCGCGGTCACTCGTACAGTCAGGGGGCTCTAAGTGCAAGTACTGGCGCAGCAGTAAGGACTGTTTTATTCTCATGACCCATTTTCTGGGTGGTCGTTGAATTAAAAGCACAAGCAGAACGAAGCCTGTGCGGTTAGAAGCGAACCGGGCAGCCGGGGCCCGCTTTGCGACCTGCCGGTGGCCTCAGCGACCTGCGTGTTTCGCCTGCCTCTTCCCGGGGAGACAGGTGCGCCCTCCTTGGCCTCGTCGCTGCCCTCAGGCGCTCCTCCCTGCCTCCCTGCTCCGCAGACCCTCAGCTGGAGCCCCTGCCCTTCGCCTGAACTGCCCCCCGCCGAGCTTCTTCCCCAGGTAACTGCCTACAATCCTTTATTTGTCTGTCACTTCCGTCATCTTTGGGGAGGAAAGACTTCAGTATGAATATTTTGTAAGACTACTGATTTAGAACATTTTAAGTAGTAAACCGTCCAGATGAGTCCGGTTTTAAAGCTGTAGGAGCAAGGACACATCAGAATCACTGCAGCTGACTCGCCCCGCTCGCCGCCAGGCAGGGCCAGGCCACGCGCCCTTCCTCCGCGCTCACGGGCCAGGGGAAGGCGTCCTTGCGACTGGCCTTGCCTCTCCTGAGTGAAGCAGGTTGTGGAGTCATCCTTTGGGAGGAAAACCCAGCCGTTTCCCAAGTGATTACTTTTCACTGTGGAAATTTTATTTCTTAGAAAACATAAAGCTGAATCATTTTGTCAAACTGACCTAAACTTGATAAACGAACTCCGTGGTCCTTTGTTTAATAATATCTGAAACATTCATCACTTTAGTTCTAAAGAAAATACATAACTTGGTAGAGATTTGACGTAGGGGTTTCAAATCCGGTATGCTTTGGGGTCGGGTAAGCTTTGGGACTAGACAGCAGTCTGAGGCTTTGGTCCAGTAACTCTCAGTAAATAAAGGATGCTGGCCCAAGCTTTGTGACAAATCCAGGTGTGTCTCTGTTGGATGCTGCCACTTCTGCTGCAGGAAAGGGCTTTGTACGTGGGTTGAATGTGAATACTCATCCCTGCAGTGGGTCCTTCAGGCTGATGCCAGCGCTGTGGATGAGGACACAGTCATACTTATGCCAGGAAGTACTCCAGAGGGACTTTGTGTTGAGTAGATTCCGTAGAGAAAATGAGGTTTGACAAGGCTGCACAAGGCTGCAAGTGAAGCTCAGAGAGTAAAACCAGGACCGGGGTGGGTGAGGAAGGAGATCGTGTGGAGCAGTTTCAGACTCAATCCAGTGGCTGTGCTCTGAGAGCCGCCCAGAAAACAGCAACCACGAAAGCACGGCCTTGGCTTTTTTATGGACTAGAGCTGAGGGAGGGGGAGGTGTTCCAGTTAAACAAACAAACAAAAGGTTAAAACTGATGCAAGAAGGAAGAGGACTTCTGCGAGAGTAGCTGTGTCCTCTGCGTCGCCCCTGATTTCCATGGAATTCTCTGACACTGTAACACTGTTGGGAACACCCAAATGACAAAACCTCAGTTGACTTTTCCTGTTACTGAATAAATACAATTTCCCCCGACCATAAGAAAGAACAGTATGCAGATAGAGGACCTTTTTCTGTCTTTTAAAAAAAAGAAATTGGATGATTTTTCCCACAGTGGTCAGTTGATGGTGAGATGATGGTGACAATGACAGTGATAAAGGCATATTTGAAGTCTGAGTGGCTGTTAGGGGCAGGAGGTTGGGAGTAGTGAAAAAATATTAAAAGCAAATATTTTAACTTGGTTTTTCGGCCTGGGTTTTTCCCTGCTTCAGCCAAACACGGGACCCTGAATTCATGTTGTTTAGTTTCCTGTCCCTAGAGCGGGCTCTGTGGTGCCTTGTCCTCCTGCCCTCTCGAGTCCTGCGCTGTCGGAGCGCCTGCGCTGGCACCGTTAACAGGGCCTGAGCGGCACCGAGAATGTGAAACGTAGCATGGGGAGGAAGGTGTTCTTTTAATTAAGTTTATGCTGAATTATAATTGGTTTACGTAACAAATTTTTTTTTTGCTGAAACGTCTGTACCCCAGAAAGGGTTGCAGAGTTCATTTTGGCAAAGATAAAAGCAGAACTGATAACACATCATGTCGCCACATGTAGGCTACCAATTAGACAGAAAGCCAGACAGAATCACAGGGAGGGCCATAAATAAAAGAGATTCTTAATGTGATTTAAGTACCGTGACTGAGTTGCATTCAGTGTCAGCCTGGTCACCAAGGCCAGTGCGACATCACCCTCTATAGAGACGTATTCTAGCAGAGGACGTCTGCACCCGCCATCTGGCCCCCGACTCGGGGAGCACATCTCACCGACTGACACATAACCCAGTGGGATGCACCACATTTGCCTAAACATGAGCGCATCCTCTTCTCATAACGGAGGCTGAGTATGACCCTAATTTCGTCTTCTGTAAACTATGTTGTGGAAATTATGAAGACAGGTCTTCCGGGTAGGCCTGTGGACATTTACTGATTTTGTTTCCTTTGTCAAAGCCACAGTTTCCAAAAGAAAAAACTGTAAATTTCAGCTTAAATTGAGAAGCCAATTGTGTTTTTAAAATTCATTCTCTATGTGGTAAAATATCAAGTGAAAAAGAAAAATATCTATTTGTGATTAAGATAATCTGATCCTCCAAACACAAGAGCCTGAGCCGAGAGTTCCAAACATTAGGGCTCTGCGCTGTGTCACAGGCTCCTGGGATGAGTGCCAAGTGGGCGCTACTTGAGTGCCAAGTGGGCGCTACTTGAGAGAAACCGCTCTGAGATTCTGACTTTTTAGTCTTAAGTTTTCAACCATGATTTCAGATGTTCCAGGATAAAGGCGATTACTTCTAGTTTTCCCAGTCTCTGAGGTAGCTAACTGGGCTTCTCTACTCCGTCTGACTTTGGAAATACTTCGTTTCAGGAGGAACAGTATGATCTGCCTAAACAAGAAGCATTTTTCCTTTCAGTACAGCTTTGGCATTCCTCAGACCGCTAAGTATTTTGCTGGCTGTTGGGAGGGAAGGCTACCATATTGTAATCTCTTCTGTTACTTAGAAAGCGCCCCTAGTCTGCAGACCTTCCTGATAAAGGTAAACGCTAGAGCAAGAGCGTTACTGGGGGATTGGAGCCAAAACTGAAACAAGTGAAACTGAAAACAATCATTTTTCTTCACCAAGTTGTTTGAAACTATAACCCTTTGTTGGGATAATATGAGAAAACCTCATTTAGGAACTGAGCTGCAATTAATAGAAGCAAAAGGAAGTAGAAACAGCGTTCTCGAGACACGGCAAGTTCAGAGAGGAAGGAAGAGGGTCTCCTTGTAAATGAGAAGCAAAAAGTTCAGAATGATAACGAGCAAGAAGAAATATTCATGTGAATGCCGAGTTCCTGTAAACTGTTAGAAACGGCAGTGGAACCTGAGCATGTGACTAATAAGATAAGAAATAATATGAACCCCTGGGGAAGGCCTGCTTAAGCTGGACTTAGTCAGAGTTACACTGATAGTACGTCCCATGGTTCAGAAACGGCCCTGAGTTTTTGTTCGGCCGCCATCAGAGGGGCGGTGAGGCGGTGAAGGGCGCACAGGAGCCGCGCGTGCGCACGCGGGGAGCGCCTCGCCCCGTGGGCCTGCTGCCCCGGGGTCGCCGAGGTCGGGGGCGGGGTGGGTGGCTGCCTTCGTAAGCGCGTTTAAAAGCGCCTGCTGCTCTTCGGAGTGAGCTGATGCGTTAACAGCATTTCGGACATTGTTAAGAAGGAAGCCCACGCAGACGGTCCGGTGCTGAGCGCCGAGCCGCTGGGTCGCGTGGAGGCCGCAGCGGAGCCGCAGGGGCCTTACGGGGAGACGGCGGCCGCCCTTCTCCTCCTCCCGAGCGCCCGGCGGCGGGAGGTGGCCGTGAGCTTCGGGGCGAAGGGTGAGAGAGAACAGAGTTTCCTGGAGTGGGCTCCCGAGGGACTCCTGCTCTGTGGGAGAGTTCTGAAAGCCGCCGCTGGGGCCCCTGCCCCCCGTGGCCGGCGGCGGCAGGAGGCGCGGGCGCGTGCAAGCCCGCGGGGGCGGCGGGGGGCGGCGTGGCCGGCGGCGGAGTGACCGCGCTTAGCCGGCTGACCTCTCCGGGGACGTTCTAGCTGCTTCTGGGTAGCAGGGGAGTCGTCGTCTTTAGCTTTGACAGTTAACGCAGTTTTGAATTGCGTCTGGTTCTCATTGGCGTCTGTGATCTACAGTTTCTGGAACAGCCTTCTGGAGAAAATTTTCAAACAAACATTTGGCATTGATGGAATCTTTTTTATCAAACTGTCAGTGCTTTTCATGTACAGCCTTTGACTTCCAGAAGATGCAGGCTGTCTCGGAGACGGAGAACGCAGGGCAGTGGAGCCGTGCCGGGCGTGTGGCGCTGAGGGCCTGGGTCCCGAGGACGAGAACCCCGGCCTGCCTGGGACCGAGCTGTCCCGCTGGTGGAGGCGCAGGAAGGCACTTGCGGCGTTCCACACCAGCATTTTCAGCCTTCCTGCAGACATCTCGCCAAAAGCCACACCCTCTTGTACCCGTAGACTCGCAGACCCAGCGTAAGAATACCATGGTCGGGGAGTTTGGTCCTGTGCAGTAGCGCGCTGGTTAATGTGTAACACCTGGTTTTCCACATACGGAGTGTGTGTGTGTTGCCAGGAGCGGCGAGGGGCCACAGGTACCTGCCTCGTAGCATTTGCCACCTTCCGTGATGTAAATGCCCCACCATGGCCAATTGCCAGCTACCAGAATGACATCACCGCAGGCAGAGTTAGGGAGAGAGGTGCACAGCCACCTCTCATTGCTCCGTCACACCCACGGTCCTATGTCATGTGGGCCTAAGGCGCTGAAGTTCAGGAGCATCAGTCTGACTGTCACTTAATGACAGTCACCACTGTCATTAGCAAGTAGAACTTCTCCCTCCCAACTTTTGACAGATGCTCTAAAAGCAGACCTACCATGCGGCTTCTCCTCCAAGAGCTGTGGTTTTTAAATCCTAAAGACTTTATTATTTAAAAATGGAAGCTTTCCCCATGGTCCTGCTCTCTGTGGTAGTATTACCTCGTCCTTCCTGTGTTCTTGTTGCAGATGATGATGGTCAGCTGATTTTTAGGAGCAGTAAGCACAACCTCAGAATCGGAAAATAGTTTGAAAAAATAAATATAAATCAGTATCTTGTTAAAAAACTAGTTTGGAGGCATGTTTTATTTTGGATATTAGTATTTTTGGTGTTAAAAAGACTGATAATGCACTGAGAAACACTACTTACCACTTGATAAAAGCCTGGCTCTAAAGGAACATTTCACAACAGTTTGGGAATGTCTCCGTTGGTTAATTTTTGGAAACAGTGGAACTATAAGGTATTAAGGTACCAGCTCACAGCCTGCCTCCTGTCTTTATTCTCAGACCTGTGCATATCTTTGTAACCCCAGGATACATGTATCTCATATCTTCAGTCTCTCTGTAAAAGATTTTTTGTAAAACAAAAGGCATTAACTTCCCCAGTGCCAAAAATGCCAAAATGGTTTGGGTTCCTGCCCATAAAACATACCTTGGGTAAGACCTGGAAAATCTAGTTGCTTTCACATTTCCTTATGAATTGCTGCTCTTTGCATTTAAAAGATAAAACCATTTGGCAGGTTGCTAGGAATCTCCCCTGAACCTTAGCGGGAAAAGCGGGTGGATTCTTAGGACGCAGTCATCCCCATCATGATTCGGTTAATACCCATTCTGAATTAACGATAATGTTCGTAGTAACACGTTGCCGTTTACGGTGAACTTTACGCTTGTATGCACTTCCCACTTACACAATACTGAATAACACTGGCGATACAGAATGTCACTATCCAGTCTCAGGACCTCTACCGACGATTCGTATGTACGTATTCAGTAAGTAAGGTGATCGGAGCTTTCCGTGCGGAGGCATTACGGAGTCTGTCAAGACGAATTAAGATTGACCCATTACTACCTGACTTAAGCTGGGCAGAGGTTAGCAGTGCCCACACATGCTCAGACTATATGAACTTCTTAGCTTATCTCATTTTATCACTGGGAGAGAATTTAAGCTCAAACAGGTCATCACCGTGGTCCTAATAAAATGTTTTTGCCGTTTGGTTTGGTTGGTTGGTTGTTCTACCTCGTTGGCCAGTTGTTTAATGTATATGATGACTCAGTCCCAGTTGATGGATACGTCTAAGAAGTCAGTGAGTTTATGTGTCACACATCTGAGGTCATACTCGAGATTTATTTCTTCACTGAGTTTCTCCGAAACAGTAACAGTTAATGACAGTGTGACCCAGTCATCTTAACTGCTGTGAGTCAGCACAGCTATTCTGCATTGCTGTTGGCTAATGAATTAGATTCATTGGCTGGTTCTGACGTGGCTGAGTTAATGTGTCACTGACCAGGTTACAGTGTAGAAAAGGGAAGACAGGGAAAGCAAACTGTAGTCAACACACTAAGGCACGCTAGCTCGACGTCACAGCCTGTGCCCAAGGCAGATGGACCAAAGGGAAAACACAGTGCCTCCTGATCATCTGTCTTAATGTTACATTTTGCTTCCCTGCTGGTATTTAAAAAAATCAGCGGTAGAAAGTGAGTCATGAACGATGTTACTCTGAAGCTTCACGGTAAGGCTTTCTGTAGATCTTACAGTCAGACTTCCAGCTCAGTCCACTGCGGTACTAGAAGGCAGCTGAGGTGCCTCTGACAGCTAGAGGTGTGAGCTCCACGTGTGGATGGAGTAAGTTCTTGAGGAAATCTTACTGCTTCACTGTTGGGGCTGAAGATGGAGCTCCCTGATTCAGATTACAGTGTCACCAGCGAACTTTGAATTTGACACACAATGAAGCAGTGGCTCTCCTCAGTGGCAAGGGATATAATGACAGTTTAGGAGTTCCTCTAGGACATGTCTCATCCAGATCGTTAGAGAGTGTTGTTAGGATGAAAAGCTCTTTAAGGGAATCAGATAGATACACACAAAAATCTACTCAATGTCATAGTCTAACAGCCCAAAAAATCTTCCCTGGAGTTTTTCCAAGGCAAATACTTCCCCCAAATTCTAGGATGCCTGATCAGGCCTGGGCCACCATCAGGGTGTGTAGGTGCAGGTAGGCGACTCCAGACACCGGGAGAGCCAAATGTGGAGACAGCTCTGTAATTCTCTGGTGTGTTACAAACGGAAGCCAGAGCAAGAGGCGTGGTCTGTGTGGAGAACCACCAGGTGGCACTGTGCAGAGAGTGAAAGCGCGTTTACATCCTCTGGAGGATGGATGCTGGTTTAAGTGGTCCTGATTTTTAAGGGAGTTTCTTAAACATCTAAGCTCCATGGTCAGGAAGGAAAAGGAGAAACCACTACTTACTTGTAGCGGTGGATGCAGCCCCTTTAAGGTTGTAGCGCTGTGGTTTGATGACATTCCTGGAACTACCAGAAACCAGACTGAAATGATTATTAAATTATATGGGGTGAGGAAGGAGAAGAGGCAGGGAGATCTTAATAAAAGTTAAATACTAAGTTGGAGTGGCCCGGGAAGAAAGCATCAGAAGGTAAGTAGAGACACGTAAGTAAACTGAGTGTTTCAACCAAATACCGACCGCTCCCCACTCAGCGCGATCAGGCGCAGCCACGGGAAATTGCTGATACTCTACCCTCTTTGCCAAAAGTGAGCATATTCAACTTAATAAAACTAGACACTGTTAGAAACGGTAAATTTATAAAATATATAAAAAGCACACTGAAGTATCCTATGGCTTACTAACAGTAGGGTGCTAGAAAAACAGTATTCCAAAATAAATTTCTTCAAAAAACACTATAGTCGACTCCTTAACCTCAGATACATTTAATCCAACACATTCTCCATATGCACAGGGAGAGTTGAGAATACTGCACATTTGCATAGTTTTCTTTTTTTTTTTCTTTAGAGAAAGCAGGTCTAGTCAAGCAGGCATGCTGGCATTTTCTATTAGCCCCAAAGGAGTATAACACCAGGCAGTGTTTTCATTTTTAAGAATCTTTCAAAATTCATCAAAGTGTACACCTGAAATATATGCAGCTTATTGTACAGGAGCCATATCACAATAAATGTGTTAAAAAAAAAAAAAAACAAACCTGGAGGAAGCCAGCTGTGGAAAAGATCAAGAATGGTCACCTCCTGGTGAGTATCAGTCTTTCTGCACTGACGGTGGAAAACTTCCTCAGCCATGGAGAAGCCCGCCCTACGAGGTACCCTCGGCCTGTGGTGCCATCCACAGGTCCTCCACTGCCTGGCAGCCGGAGAGTCCATGGGTGTCTGCGAGCAACCAAGCGTTGAGCCTGGCTGTCCCAGCCTTGGCCTGGCCCGTCCCTGGGCACGAGGGGGGATGTGGACTCTGAGCCGGGCTATCACTGTTAGTCCTGCCAGTTCTCACCCGTGGTGTCTGGGTTTGCTAACGGGTCTTAAAAGGCCATAGAAAATAAAGACGAATACCTTTTGGTTGTAAATACAGGAGGAAAATAGGCTTAGCATTTGAAAGGAATATTGAATAAAAACATGCAATTTTCTCTCTATGTTAAATTTAAGGATAATCTGATGATAGGCAAAATAGTATCTTGGTGGCATGTTTTGTGGGGTAGAAGCAAAAAATCACATTTTCCAAAAGCACGAGGACGTGCTGTGAAAACACACCAATTCCTTAGAGCAGTTTGGGTGAAGGTAACGTATCTACAAGGCACCTGACAGCGTATGACGCCTTTCATACAGAACCACCTCTGCTCCTATAACATGGAATCATTTTCCTGATTTGTACGGAGTAAAAATTAGAGGCATATTCATAGAGGTTTAATGACTTCTCCAGTGTCATGACTGTATGCTAAAGAGGCAAGTTTCAAATCCAGGTTTTGCTGAAGTTTATTTTAGTGCGTGGTGGAAGGAAAAGATCGGTGTCTTGGCATCATACACACCTGGGTTTGATGCCTGCTACTGTTTCTCATTACTGCCTCATTTCTTAACTTACTTCCAAGTTAACTCCTTCAGTTTCATCATCTGCAAAATGGCAATGATAACCCCTCCTTTAGAAGGTCATTGTGAAGATTGAATGTAATATACAGAAAAGTGCAGAGAACATCATAGGTACTCAAAAAGGTAACTACTTCTCTTGGCATTCCACTAATCTGAGTACAGATTCTGCCAACTCTTTCTCCTTAGTAGAGCTTCAAGACTAATAAAGTGAACGAAGGAAATCTAACATCCTAAAACATGTTAACAGTAACAGAATCAAACTATTTTAAAACCATAGTGTATTGTACCCAGAAAAAAAAAAAGATTATCTAATGCTGCACTGTCCAATATGATAGCCACCAGCCACATATGACAAGTGAAGTTTAAATTAATTAAAATTACATAAAATTTAAAAATCAGTTCTTCAGTCACACTAACTAACCCAAATCTAGAGTGTAAACCCTTCATTTCCAGGTAAAGAAATTGGGACCTTCTTAATATGTTCGATTCAATATTCTGGTCTACCCCTGCCCCGAGCCACCACCAATTAACCCCCTGTATTTGCTACAGTGTCTTCATTAATGGCAGAAGCCATTAAATATCTGTAAGTTGTCTGTCACTCACTTGTCTGGCAGTTGATGCTAGCTGTCAGCTAGGATCATTGCTAAGACTGTTGACCAAATACTTGCACAGGGCCTCTTTATGTAGCCTGGGGTTCCTCACAATATGGCTGGAGTCCAAGAGCAAGCATCCCCAAGGAGAGAACCAGGCAGGAACTCTACCCTCTTTTCTAACCTCAGAAGTTGAAGTCACAGGTCAGCATTCTGTCTTACTCTGTTCATTAGAAGTGAGTCACTAAAGATGGCCCATATTCAAAGGGAGAGGAAAGAAGAATTTGCAAACATGTCTAAAGCCACCATAGTGTGTCACAAGTTATTTACATTCATACTACTTGTAAAACTCATCATTCTCCGGACCTCCCCAAAGACAACTGTCTTATTACAATGTCAGGGTCAGGTTCAGGGTCAGGATTTCAGCACCTAAGTCAGATACAGAGGCAGATGAGGCTCCTCAGGTACGGTTCCCTCAGTACCATTAAGTACCAGCTCCTTAAGTACAGTTCCGAGCATGAAGACCTGTGAGCTGAACAGTCATCTCCCACCTCCATCAACATACAATGATGGGGCAGAATAAATGCTACAGACCCTCCCATTCAAAAGTGAAACCTGGAGTCCCACAGGAGTTGCTGCCCCATAGCTGTGCTGAGACCCGGCAGGGCTCATGTTGCTGTTCCCCTGGTGAGAACTTGGTTCTACTACCTGGGAATGATTCTCCACAGTTCTTGGCTTTTCCATCTTGGCTTTTTTTTTTTTTTTTTTCATATTTTCTTGAACTTAAAAGTAATCCTTCCCTGCACATAAGAAATGGTTGGTGATGCAGCTGAGCAGATTTCTCAGCCAGCTTCCTGCTCTTAGTCCAAATGTTTTCTTTCATATTGTAATGTCTATCTTTTGGTTCAAGCTGACAGTGTTTTTGTTGGTACAATTTTCTTAAAAGCTTTATAGGTTTCCTCTGAATTTTACTGAGAGTCAATACATTAGATAAAAGCAGCATTCACAAGTCTTGTCACAATACGCCTTTCTCTACTTTTCAGCTTCTAGTAAGTCTCCTGCAAAACAGTAACTATAAGATCCTTAGAAAATCTGCTGTTTAATGGAGAGGGTCTCTGAGGCACACTCTTACTATCCTTTGAAGGACTTTGTCTGGTTGAAGCATCGTCTTAAAATCTTCCTGTGGTTTTTATCAAAAGTCTTACAGTCATGTGCTGGGCTGCATTTTTACACCATGTTTCCTCCTGACAGCACTCTGCATTTGAACTCTGTCAGGAGCCATTTCTTAATTTTAGCAATATTTGCCATCTGGAAAACCTGGAAATGAGAAACATTTATTTTCCAAACAAGCCCTTGTTACTCTACAGTTAAGAATCGTTCTTTAGCTTTTTCCTTTCCTCTTGCATTTTACTAGAAGCAGTCCAAAGAACCCAAAGCAGCAACTTAAACACTTTGCCTTGAAATCTTCTTAGCTTGGACATCCAGTTCATTATGTATAGTTCCTAGTTTCCATGTTACTGAGGGTGAGCTTTTACTATATAACAAGCATCCCCTTTTCTCTAGTTTCCAATAACAACATTTTTTTTCACTTTCCTTCAAACCTCCAGTATAGCATCCTTGAGGGCCATCAGGTTTCCACTGGAGCATCTTTGAAGCCATTATGGCTTTTATTAACACTCCCCTTCCAGCTTCCACCCAAAGCCACTACCTGTAATTTAGATTTTCTGTCACAGCAGCACACCTCTTTTAGGTACCTGAATCTATTCCAAATATCTATCGTTTGCTGACAAATCACTCCAAAATTTAATGGTTTAAAACAAGATTGATTTTACAACTCAGTGGCAAAAACAACCTGATTAAAAATGGGCAAAGAATCTGAATAGACGTTTCTCTAAAGAAGACATACAAATGGACAAAAGGTACATGAAAAGATGCTCAACATCCTTAATCATCAGATAAATGCAAATAAAAACCACAATGAGTTATCATCTCACACCTGTTACAATAGCGGTTATCAAAAAGAAAAAAGCGTTTGTAAGGATATAAACGGAAACCCTTGTACAGTGTTGTTGAGAATGTAAATTGTTGCAGCCATTATGGAAAACATCATAGAGGTTCCTTTAAGAATTAAAAATAGGAGGGGAATAGCTCAAGTGGTAGAGTGCATGCTTAGCATACACAAGGTCCTGGGTTCAATCCCCAGTACCTCTAAAAATAAATAAGTAAACCTAATTACCTTCCCCCCAAAACAAAATAAAAAAGAGTTAAAAAAAAAAAGAATTAAAAATAGAACTACCATATGATTCAGCAATCCATCTTCTGGGCAATATATCAAAAGGAAATAAAATCAGTATCATAAAGCGATATCTGCACTCCCATGTTCATCACAGCATTATTCACAAGAGCCAAGATATGGAAACAACATAAGTGTTCGTTGATGGGTGAATGGGTAAAGAAATTGTGATACAGAAATGTTGTTATGATATAGAAATGTTGCCATTTGCAGAAACATGGATGAAACTGGAGAACATTATACTAAGTGAAATAAGTCAGACACAGAGAGACAAATACTGCATGATCTCATATGTGGAACCTACAAAAGTTTAATTCATGGAAGGAGAGTGCAGCAGTAGAGGTGGGGAAAATGGTCAAAGGGTACCAAGTCGCAGCAATGTAGGATGAGTAAGTCTGGAGAGCTAATGTGCCATATGGTGACTATGGTTATTATTGTTCTGAATACTGTAAATTTGCAAAGGAGATTTCAGGTGCTCTGACCGCAAAAAAAGGTAACTATATGAGACGGACGTTAATTAGCTTGACTGTAGTAACCATTTCACTATGTGTATGTATTTCAAAACACCAAGTTGTACACCTTAAACATACAAAATTTTTATCAAATAAATAATAAAACAATAGCATTGTTTTTAGCCTTGAAATTTCAAATTTGAGCAGGACTCACTGGGGGAACACTTAGCCCTCCTTCACCCGGTGTTAGCTGGGGCTCCTCAGTGGCGAATCCACTGAAGCCTCAATTCACTCATGTCCGGTGGTTAATACTGGCTGCCAGCTTTGACTTTAGTTAGGTTGTTGCCTTGAACACCATCACGTAGCCTCTCAATATATTCTAGGCATTCTTCCAAATGGCGGCTGTCACCATTTATCACCCAGTCCAAGAATAAGCATCTCAAAGAGCCTGGTGGAACCTGCATCACCTTTCCCCCCCACTCCTCAGCTCAGCAGTAGCCTTGAACATAACAGCCCACGTTCCAGGTGCCTCAGAGAGCAGAGCAGACTCCATTCACTAAGAATTGTCATTATCTGAATGGTCTGGTGGCTTTGTGGAAGAATAAATAGAAGCTTCTACCTGTATAACTTGACTCAGAACTTGTCCAGTGCTAGATCTGCTACACAGGTGATGTTTGTTGAGATATTTAAAGGAAAATCTTTTAGTTGCTGCTGCCAATGGTGATAACAATTGGGACAAACTATATTAATGAAAAAGCTTGGGAAGAAAGACTGGGGAATGTCATGTCCATAAGAGTTTTTGAAAGCCCTTTACATATTTCTGGAAATCTAGAAGGCCACACATGCATAGGGCTGTGTGCATGCTCAGGAAGATGCAGGAAGGCCCCAGGCTGTCACCTGTGGCTGACCTGGAGACTGCACAAGCAGAAGGTGAAGGCTAAGGCAGAGTTGCAAACTGCTTGATTGGGTGCTGAGTATATGCCTCAACACACACACAAAGCCCCACAGGAAAGATCCGTAGTTTGTGGTTCCAGGCATTTAAGGAAATCTGAGTGCAATTATTAGCTGACCACTAAGCCAACCAAACAGAAATGCAGTGTCCTCATGAAACAAAGACTACAGCTTTACAGAATTAGCTCAGAAATGTCACTAAACAAATAACAGCAACAGACCCTAAGGGAAGAAAGAAAATCTGATTTCCGCACGTGCCATGTTACAACAGTCAATATATCCAGTTTTCAGAAAACAAATTCTGAGGCATGCTAGGAAACAAAAAGGTACGACTCCTGCTCAGGAAAGAAGTAATTAAGGAAAGTGTCCAGAAGAAGCCCAGGCATTGGACTTTCTTGACAAAAACTTCAAGTCAGCTCTTTTAAATACATTTAAGGGAAACCCCATTTGAAGAGCTAAAGACAAGTTGAGAATGTCTCACAAATAAGAGACTATCAACTGGCAGAAACTAAAAAGTAAAAAAATGGAAATTAGGAAGTTGAAAATTATAAGAACTGAAAATTTTACTTGAATGGCTAAACTACAGATTCAAACTAGAAGAATGAATCAAAGATTCAACAGAAATCAGTAAAAAGAGGAAAGTTGGGAGATTTACAAATATGTGAAAATTAACATACTTCTAAATAAGCAATGGGTCAAAGACAATATTATAAGAGAAATCATAAAATACTTTTGAGATATACAGAAATGAAACCTCAGTAAACAAAACCTAGG
This sequence comes from Camelus ferus, assembly GCF_009834535.1. Classification (NCBI taxonomy): domain Eukaryota; kingdom Metazoa; phylum Chordata; class Mammalia; order Artiodactyla; family Camelidae; genus Camelus; species Camelus ferus. The sequence goes on along the minus strand of NC_045704.1, from coordinate 64,519,312 downwards.
GGATGCAACAAAAGCAGGAAGTAGTAAGAGGTGAATAAATGTACAGCTGAACATAGCCAACATTAAAAAAGAATTGAAATCAGTAACCTAACCTACTCTCAAGTAACTAGAAAAAGGAGAAAGTAAACCCAAAGCAGGCAGAAGGAAGGAACTAATGAAGATTAGAGCAAGAAATAATGAAATAGATAATAGAAATGCAATAGAGAAGATCAGCATAACTGCAAGTTGGTTCTTTGAACCCCCCCCCCCCCAAAGTTGACAAAACTCTAGATAGATCAAGGGAAAAAGAGAAGACTCAAATGACTAAAATCAGAAATGAAAGGGTGTTACTACTTACAGAAATAAAAATATAGGAGCATACTATGGACAATTATATACCAACAAGTTAGATAGCTATATGAAATGGATAAATTCCTAGAAACACACAAACCACCACAACTTATTCTAGAAGAAATAGAAATCCTGAATAGATCTCTAGCAAGTAAAGAGATTGAGCCTGTAATCCAGAAACTTCCAACAAAGAAAAGCCCAGGACTGGATGGCTTCTCTGGTGAATTCTTCCAGATGTTTAAAGAAGAATTAGCATCAATCTTCAAACTCTTCCAAAAAATAGAGAAGGAGCAGACACTTCATAACTCATTCTAGGAGGCCTGTGTTACCCTGACAGCAAGGCCAAACAAACACATCATCAATAATCTCTCATGAATCTAGATGCAAAAATCCTCAACGAAATACTTTCTAACCTAATTCAGCATCATATAGAAGGATTATTTGCCACAATCAAGTGGAATTTATCCCACGCATGGAAAATTGATTCTATGTAGTGCACCATATTAACAGAATAAGAGGAGAAAACACATGATCATCTCAAAGTTAGCAGGAGAAAGAAAATAAGTATTGTCCAGAAATAAATCAAATAGAGAATAGAAAAACAATAGGAAAGAATCAACAAAACTAAGCATTGCCTTTTTGAAAAGACTAAACCAACAAACCCTTAGCTAGACTAAGAAAGAAAGAGTGAAGACTCAAACAAATAAAATCAGAAAGTCAGACATTCTACTGGATGTTTCAAAAATAAAAAGATTATTATGAACCATTATATGCCAATAACTTGAGTAACCTAAGAGAAATAGATAAATTCCTAGAAACATAAACCTATCAAGACTGAATCAAGAAAAAACTGAAAACCTAAACAGACAAATGATAAATATGAAGATTGAATCAGTAATCAAAGAAAACCCCAGGACCGGATGGCTTCATAGGTGAATTCTACCAAACATGCAAAGAAGAATTAATACCAATCCTTCTTAAACTCTTCCAAAAAACAGTAGCATAGGAAACAGATCCAAACTCATCTTTTGAAGCCAGCATCACCATGATACAAAAGCCAGATTAAAACACCACGAGAAAAGAAAATTATAGGCCAATATTCCTGATTAGTATAGATCCAAAAATCCTCAACAAAATACTAGCAAACTGAATTCAACATCACATTAAAAGGCTTATACACCATGGTCAAGGGAAGGATTTATCCTTGGGATACAAGGATGTTTCCACTTATGAAAATCAATAAATGTGATAAAACAATTAGCAGAATAAAAGAGAAAAACAACATCATCATCCAACAGATGCAAAAAAGCAAGAAGAACAAAGGTGGAGGGATCACACTCCTTGATTACAAAATATATTACAAAACTACAGTAATCAAAACAGTTTGATACGGGCATAAAAACAGACACATAGACCAAAAGGAGAGACTGGAGAGCCCAGAAATAAATGCACACATTTATGGTCAATTAACCTTCAACAAGAGTGCCAAGTATACACAGTGGGGAAATGATAATCTCCTCAACGAATGGTGCTGGGAAAACGGAGTATCCACACGCAGAAGAATGAAACTGGGCATCACACACCATATACAAAAATCAACTCAAAATGGATTAAATACTTAAATGTAAGCCCTGGAACTGTAAAACTATTAGATGAAAACAGGCAAAAATGCTTCTTGACAACGCCAGTGGCCATGCTCTTAACCAGACTTACAGAGCAAGGAGAGGAGGGAAATGGGCATGCTGGGGGCAGGGGACATGAATGAAATATGTTTGTTTTTACTTATGAACCTTCTACATATTGTTTGAATTTTTATAATGAAGATATATTCATGTATTTACTTGTATAATATTTAAGTATATATAAATAAAATTGTAAAAAGCTATGCAAACAAAACAAAACAAAACAAAAAGCCAACATGATTAAAAAAATGGGCAAATCACAGAGACGGAACAATTCTAAAATTTGTCTGGAACCATAAAAGACCCTGAATAGCCAAAGAAATCTTGAGAAAGAACAAAGTTGGAGGCATCACATTTCCTGATTTCAAACTATATTATAAACCTAGTAATTAAGACAGTGTGGTACTGGCATAAAAACAGACATACAGATCAATGGAACAGAATAGAGAGTTCAGAAATAAATCCATGCATACATGGCCAATTAATTTACAACAAAGGAGCCAAAAACATAATGGGGAAAGGACAATCTCTTCAATAAATGAGGTTGGGAAAACTGGACAGCCACATGCAAAAGAATGAAACTGGAACACTATCTTACACCATATACAAAAATTAACACAAAATGGATTAAAGATTTGAATGTAAGACCTGAAACCATAAAACTCCTAGAAGGAAACATAGTCAGTGAGCTCCTTGATACCAGTATTGGAGATTTTTTGGACTTGACACCAAAAACAAAAGCAACAAAAGCAAAAATAAACCACTGGTACTAGAATCAACAGGGTGTCAACAGAGAGAGACATGTATTTTAAGAAACAGGCCCACAAGGTCACGAGGCTGCCAAGTCGAAAATCTGAAAGGTGGGCCTGCAGGCCACAGACCCAGGAAGAGGCAAAGCTGTAACTCAAGCCTGAAGGCTGTCTACTGGCAGAATTCCTTCTTGCTCTGCGGAGGTCAGTCGTTTGTTCTATTTGGGTCTTCAACTGACTGGATTAGGCCCACCCACATTATGGAGGTTAATCTCAAAGTCTACTGATTTAAGTGTTAATCTTACCCCCAACCACCCTTGCAGAAACATCCAGAATAATGTTTGACCAAGAGTCTATCTAAGCACTATGGTGCAGTCAAGTTAACACACGTAATTTAACCATCATACTTGTTAAATTAACTTAGTAACTAATTAAATTCATCTATAAGTAGATGATAAAGATATTATATTCCTTCCTTTCAATGCTTTATGCTCTTTTCTTCCTCGCTTTATTGTCCTAGCTAGGAACTCCAGTGCTATGTAGTAAAAATTATTATTAAAATTATTATTATTATTAAAATTATTATATAATATAAAATTATATTATTATAATTGCCTTATTCCCAACCTTAGGAAGAAGTTATTCAACATATTGCCATTATGCATGATACTAGCTGTTTACTTTTTCATAGATGCTGTGCAGGAGAAACTTGTCTTCTGTCTCCTCACAGAGTACTCTACTCTCAGCACTTCACTTCTGACACTGCTAGTCACCAAATCTCTGAAGGTTTTTCTTCACACTAAACAATTTTCTGATTCTCCAGGCACCAGCTGGGTGTCCTGTAATTTAACTCAATTCTCACACTATCTACGTGGAGACAGAATCAGGTCCCACTGGCAAAGGACTCAGTTCCACAAGGCTGCCCTGACGTCAGATGCCCATTGCAAGTCCAGGTTATCATCTGATGGACCAGCTATAAATCAGAGCTTCAGAAAAAATACTTGACTTACTAGACTACCAGTTTATCACAAAAGAATACAGCTCAGAAACAGCCAGAGTTAGAGACGCACAGGGAACGTGATGTGGAGAGGAGTGCAGAACTTCCATGCCCTACCTGCACACTTCCTCCCAGCGCCTCCAAGTGCTCACCAACCCAGAGAACGTCATGAAGTGCTCTGAACCCCCGCCCCCACCACACTGTCGCCGCCTGTACTTCAGAATTTTTATGGAGTTGTCCTTACATGGCACGGTTGACTAAATCATTGGCCGTTGACGATTAATTGACTCTCCAATCTCTTTTCCTTCCCTGGAGGGGTTTAGGGGAGAGGTATGGGAGATAGGGGAAATTTCCAACCCTCTAATTACACAGTTGGTTCCCCTGGCAATCAGTCTCCACCCTGTGGTGAGCTAAGGACCTTCCAAAATCACCTCATTAACGTAAACTCAGGTGTGGTTGAAAAGGACTTGTTGTGAATAGCAAAATATACTCATTTCACCTTTATGCTCTGGAGCTATTTCAGAAACTGGGAACAAAAATAAATAGTGTAACAAAAAATGGCCTTATAGCTCTTATCACTTGGGAAACTACAAGTGTTCTGTGCCAGGAATCATGGACAAAACCAAAACATGTAGTTCTTAGTATATCACAATATAGTTTAGTTTAGTTTGCTGAAAATTTTTATTATGAATGGGTGTTGAATTTCATCAAATGCTTTTTCTGTTTATTGAGGTGTTCAAATGGTTTTTCTTATTTATTTTATTAATGTACTAAATTACATTGATTTTCAAATGACAGACTAACCTCGAATTCCTGGGATAAACTTCACTTGATTATGACATGCATCCTTCGTACACATTGCTGGATTTATTAGTCTTTTGTCAATGAGTTTCATATCTGTGTTTCTAGGGGATATCTAATTTGCAATTTTCCTTCTTTCTAGTGATGTTTTAAGGTTTGGTATCAGAATTATGCTGGTCTCATAAAAGGAGTTTGAAATGGTTTCTGTTTTATGACTGATATCAATGCTACTTTTAAGATGTGATGGAACTCACCAGTGACACCAGCAGAGACTGGAGTTTTATTATTTTAATCACGAATTCAATTTCTTGGATAGATATGGGATTATTCAGATTTTCTATCTTCTTACACATCAGTTTTGGTAAGTTTTTCTTAAGAAATGTGTCTATTTCATTCATGTTGTCAAAAACAAAGACTTAAAGGTTTTCGTGATATTTCCTTAGTATCCTTTCCAAATATTTGGGGGCTTTTTTGAATATCTTACTGTTATTGACTTATAATTTCATTCTTTTGTGGTCAGAAAACATATTTTGTATGATTTCAGTTTATTCAAACTTTATTGAGACATATATTATGGGCTAGCATATGGTCCATCCTGGAGAACACTTTCTGTGCCCTCGAAAATAATACGCATCCTGCAGTCGTCGGCTGTAATGTTCCGTAAGTGCCAGTGGCGTCACGGCGGCTGACTGTGTTGCTCGGCTCTTTTGTAGTCTTAATGATTTGGGGGGGAGGGTCTAGTTGTTGGTGGGCATTAAAAACTTTAATTATCATTCTGGATTATCTATTTCCCTCTTTAGTTCTTTCAGTTTTTGTTTAATGTATTTTGAAACTCTGGTTCAGAAACATATACACTTATAATTGTAATGTCTTTCTGATGAATTAACCCTTTTATCATAATGAAATATGACTTGTAATTTCTGACAACATTTCCTGTCTTGAATCTATTTTGGTTCCATATTAGTGCAGTAATTCCTGTTTCATATGCTTACTGTTTTTATCATGTATCTTTTTCCATCTTTTAATTTCAACCTATCAGAGTCTTTATGTTTGAATGACATCTCTGTTCTAGACACTATATTGTAGTATGTTCTAGTTATCGATTGCTGTGAGGCAAACTACGCCAAATCTTAGAGGCTTAACGTAATGACCATTTTGTCTCCCAGGGTTGTTTGGGCGGGGCTGGGCTGTGAAGTTCCGCTCCTTGTGTTGGGTTATTCAAGTGGGCATCTATTTGAACTGAGCTGGAAGGGCCAAGAAGGTCTCACTCACTTGACTGGTGCCTCAGTATTTCTCCAAGTGGCTAGCTCAGGCTTCCCCATAGTTTGGTGACCTCAGGGTATTTGAACTTCTTACATGCTGGCTGGCTTCTAAGAGGGAATGTCATCAAAATAGTTATTCTAAGTTCCTATGTCCCTTTTTCTTCCTATTTTGGGTGAGACCTTCTTGGTCCTTCCAGCTCAGTTGAAATAGATGCCCCCTGAATAACCCAACACAAGGAGCAGAACTGCATGTTGTGAAATTGAAAGGTCAACATACCTTACCTCACATAGTTACATTTTTTTCCTTCTGGTAAGAACTTTCAGGATTTATTCTCGTAGCAACTTTCAAATATATAATACAATATTGTTAGCCATGGTCACCAAGTTGCACATTGCATCCCCTGAACTTACTTATCTTCTAACTGGAAGTTTTTATCTTTTTGACCACCTGCACCTATTTCTCCCACTCCCTCCCCTTCATCTTTGGCAAACACCAATCTGTTCTCTGTTTCTATGAGTTCAGTTTTTTAGATTCTGCTTATAAGTGAAATTATCATACAGTGTTTGTCTTTCTCTGTCTGACTTATGCCATTTATCACAATGCCCTCAGGGTCCATCCATGGTGTCACAAATGGAGGAACCATGAATTTTTTTTTGGTTTTTGCCCTTCTGTTTTGTAAAATAACTTTAATTTGCAGCCTAAAGCATTCTGAAAGATACAAGAGGAAGAGGTTAAAACAGAGGTGATGTTGAGTCTGGAGTTATTAATCCTCTACTAGGAAATACTGTAATTTTATGGTTGGTTATTGGAGGGAAGATGTTTAATACATTTAAATCCATAGTACAAGTTATAAAGTAAAGCACAGCAGAACACATAGTATGAATTTAAATTTGTACTTTATAAATCAAATTTAAAAACCAAAGAAACTAACTTTTTTCCTCCAAACAGCATCATTACAGTGGTACTGCTGCTGGCAACAGAACAACGGTGCACAGAGCTGGAGGTAAAAAGCATGTTGTCAGAAAAGATTATCTTAAAGTTATAATCATGATGACTAAGATCACATTTCTCAGCATTTCAATCAAATCAAAGATATGGGTTTAAAAATCCGTAACTGGTTTGTAAAGATAGAACATAGAGGAAAAACCTAAAAGAAGCTCCAAATGACTAGATTTTAGTCCAGTGCGGTCACGCTTATGACGACTAGTGCTGTGTGTCTTAAGCACAAATGTTCCTATTTATTGACAGTCATATGACCGTAAGTAATAAGACTCACGGAAAGGTTGTTTAGATTCCCTCATTTTTTTTTGGATTGTACAGAGGAGTAATTTTTAAGATATTGGGGCCAAATTATGACTTCGCCCACTTTTCATCTTGCCTTGTCAAGGGAGGGTATTGATTAAATGCGTCTTTCACCGACTGTCATCATTACTTATAGAAAGAAGTGACATTCAACGCCCCAAAAGGATAGAACCCTGGAATTTCTGGAAGATTGAATTTTGCTTTATAAAATCACATTAACTTACTTCTGCTCATATATTTATCACGGGCAGCTGAAACTTCGTCACGGACTGGCACAAGGCTACAGACAGGCACGCAGAAACCACTGATTTCAGTGACTTTCTCCCAGATCTATTACAGACGGGAAAATGTTTCCCTCATACTGCTGTTCTTAAAAGTAGCTTTTGTGCTTCTTCCTTCGGTGACTGTTCATGGTGTCTGACATGTGAGGCCTCGTGGCGGCCCCTGTGGGGAAAGAACCCCGAAACGGGGAAGGCCTAGCGGCTGACCTCCAGCTGCTGCTGCCTGGGCTGGGCCATCGATGTGTCACAGAATCAGGCCAGTCTTGTGTTTTCTGCACCAAGTGTTTCATACTTACTGAAGTCCAAATGCTAGTAGTTTTGTTTTGTTGTTGTTGTTGTTTTAGTTCTAGCTGAATTTCTTTCAAGCTTCAGCCTTGTGTGTCTTTACTAACGGGCAGCGGCACAGTTAGCCAGGTGGGTTTTGACCGCACTAGGAAACCAGAGATGCAGTGTTGTCAGGGGAGAGCTAATCAGAGGCCACAGAGGGACCGTTACAGGAGAGTATGAAGCCTGCACTGTCCCGTGAATGGGAGCCCAGCCGCACCTGGACTCGTCACCGCTGGGGTCCGTCCTTCCCAGCTCCTCGCGGACGCTCTTCTCTGGCCCTCTTTCCGCAAAGGGCTGGGGGAGCAGCCCCGTACATCTGTGCGCTCTGCTTCGTCTGACCCTCGCGAGAACTCTCTTCTAAGAGCATCTGAATTTGACCAGGATCATGAGATGATTATGTTCTCACTACAAGTGGACTGTGAACTAAATGTATCAGGTTGGCAGCCAAGATCAATAGCCTTCCCTCTTTTTTTCTTTTTTTTTTTAAGACCAAGTTCCCTTCAGCAGAGGCCATTAGCAGACACTCTCTCCATATCTCAGCAGAGTCCTTTACAGCGTTCTCTGGACTTGGCTAGTGGGCAAAATTAGCTCCAACTTGTCGCTAATTTGGCTCGAGAAGGAACACCTCTTGTTTCTGAAGAATACGCGAAATAGTATTTGAGAGTTTTAAGACAACCAGCTAAGGGGAAGAGGAAATAACAAAACTAAATAGTGATTCCCCCTGCACACATCCAAAGTACCGCTACATTATTTTCAAGCTTTTCTTTCTACTACAAAGCAAATCAACACAGGGAAGCGAAACGATCTAATGGTTCTGTCACAATTTCATACATCAAGACTCTTAGAGAGCCAATATATTTTGGTTTAATCTCAACTTTTTCCTTTTCTGTGAGCTTGTTTTGTAATAAATACACGTTAAAAACACTTCCTTCCCAAAGTGCGTCTCCTCAAGCATCTTTTCTGAGTGGCGTACCAGCTCCCAGAGGCTACCTGGCAGCGCTAACTCCCACTTTCACATGAGCCCTGGTGGACTAACTGGGGTCATTTAAGGAAAACACCCAAGAAATGGGCTTCTCCTTACATACACTCAGTGAGATTTTGAAACTCCACTATAAGGAAATACAACCAATCCCTGAAACTTCTTCCCCTGGGTTATCAGAGTCCGAGACGATTGATGACATTACATCAGTGATTCATTTTAGATTCGTGGAGCCCACAAAAATCAATAGTTTTCCATTATCAAGTCCAGCTGGGTCACTAGTCTGTCAATGAGCTGTTACAATTGCTGTACAAGGGTGAGCCTGACCAGTCAATTGCTGCTGACAAGAGGAAAACATGCTGACAGCCACGGGAACAAGTCAGAACACAGATTTGCACTTCAGTTTGCCATCCAAAGAGACTCAGAGCAAGGCCATTTTCAAGGCATGGGGCACACTCCGTGGGAGGCCTTGGGGGGGGCTGCCCCCTCTGGTTTTATAGCACAAGTGCCTAAGGGCCTGTCCTGGCCCCAGCCAGTCGTCTCTGGTAGAGACTGTCTGTAGTCACTGCCTTTGTTAGTAAGAAGTCAAGAACCAGCCAGAATTGTCCCTAAACACCATCTTCTATCCCCCATTGTACCCAAAGCCAGAGTAGGAGCAAGGAACTCTACTTATACTACCACTGATTCAGATGTAACTACATAGATCTTGGAGAATATAAAAATTTAAAGAGGAAGTAAATGGCCAAAGTCACCAAAAAAATATGAACGAATAATGACTAAACTTGTTGCAAATAGTATTGACTGAAGGACAGAAGCTCCTCTGGTGTTGGTATATGGACTATTCCCATGGTGCCTTGTTGTTTATAACATTATCTATACTTTGATCACGACTCGAGATACTTTACTAGACCAAGCGTCTCTCTCATTGGTGTCTCACCCACAGCCGCGCCGATACAGCGGTCAGCAGGGCGGACTGAGCTCTAGTCCTGCCCTGCCCATAGTTAGGAAGCAGTGGTGTAGAGAGGTCAGCCTGGACAAGCATCTTAACTGCCCTGCCTCAATAAAATGGAGACATGCTTGCCTTACCTGCTATGTCGTGAGGTTGTCATGAGATTTCAAAATGAGATCAATTGAGAGTAAGCTCTAAGTGACTGTGTGTGTGTGTGTGTGTGTGTGTGTGTGTGGTGTGTGTCCTGCTGTCTGGAAGCTATCCATGCAGAAGGTTTAGAAGCAACTGAAAGAAATCCTTCCTTCTCCAGAATAATTCAGTTTTGCTCTAGATCAAATGCTTTCCTTCTTTCAATGAGTACATGAATAATCTGTCATGTATTTCATCATGAGAGAAAGCCCAGATTCAGAGGACAGCTCTGAAGTCTTAATGGGTTTTGCGACTCTTCTTAGTTTGTAGAGAAGAGGGCTGAGATGCCAGCAGAGGAGACACACTGGGTTCCCGCGCGCTGGGGGACTTCCAAAGGAACGTCAGTTTGTGCAGTGCGCTGGTCTCCTCATGCTGGTTTTGTTTCAGACATCAAACTTATGAGCTTACAAGATAAATATTTTGAATTTGTTTCAATATTATGATTTTTAATGTTTCATTTTTATTAACATCTTTCAAGTATTAAATTCTAGCCTAGTAAAAAACGCCTCCAGTCTTGGGCTTGATTCTTTTGGAAGCCAACATTCACGTGTGTGCCATCATCAAACAAAACCGATAATCAGCTGTATTACTGGAAGCCAACTAGCTAGGGCTTTTGTTTTTTTTTTTATTACACTACCAAAAAAATAATTTTCTTTAAATGAGTTTTTAAAAAAAGTAGTTTTAACAAGAGCAAATTTGCTAGTAATTAGATGAAGCAGTCTATGTCTTCCAGCACTTGGAAGCATGAAATTCATCAGAACTCTCATAGCATTAATTAAAAAGAATTTATGTTTTTTTAATAAAATGCTTCTCGTTTTAGCTCCTTTATTCCTCCACCAAATGTGATTATGTGGGGGCTGAAGGGAATTCAGGTTAATATGTTGACACACTTAACAATGCAGGGTCATGTTGCACAGTACGCTTCACTGGTTTAGCTCAGCACACCCCCTGACAGGGCCTCATCGTGCCCTGCCCTAAAGGCAGAGCGAAAGAGAGGATTTTAATTACTGCTCTGTATGCAAGTTTGCCAGCATTAAATTGAGACATAATTAGGCCTCTGAATTTTAATAATTGTCCTAGCTAATTGGGCAGACAAGTACGTTATGCAGCATGGCGTGATTAGATAATTAGTATTTCCAAATGACAAAACTGGGCTCTTGATTACAAATTCTACATGAAGGGGGAAAAAGGTAGCAAGCAGATCTTTACAAGTCTATTAAGGGAGAGTTTAGCCACGTTGGTAATTTAACGTCCATCAGGAAGCAACATTTCATTCTCAGAGCAGGGGTCTGGGACAAGGTCCTCTGGCCGACTCCTAAGGCTCCCACTTAAGTCTTCTCCCCAGGGACCTCTGCTTTCTCCAAGGCCTGCCATCCTCCCCACTACCCCCACCCCAAACTTAGCAGTCATCACTGACCCTGGGTAAAGTCTGTTTGACTAGACACCAGATGGCAGGTGATGACTCTGGAAAAGAAATCATGGAATGTAGAAAAGGCAGAACAGAAAGGGCAACGTACCCAGGCTACGGTCTAAGTACCTACAGTGTCTTTTCTTGGCAAAGAGCTGTTCCTTCCTTCTTCTCCCAGAATTCCCCACTCTCATTGTAGCATCAGCTCCATTAAAATCTTTTTAGTGGAAAGTCTTAAATCAAAATCTTAAATTATATTATTGGGGTGAAGAACATGGGCTTTGGAGACTGACCTGGTTTTGAGATCATCACTTACTAGAAGTATGACCTTGGATAAATTACTTAATCTTGCCAAATCTCAGTTTTCTTATTGGTGAAATGAAGAACCTTCCCCATAAGTTTGTTGATAGGATTAAATAAGATAATGCATATAATTACTGGCAGGAAGTAAGTGCTTAATAAATTTTGGCTATTAAATGCAGACTAAATCAATGACTTTGGAAGGTACAAGGTGAAGGTTCTAGGTCTGGTTCCTTGCCATGCCAGTACTCAAATGATGCAGGGGTCCCCAGCCCCTTTGCTTTCTAAGAGAAGAACACAGTGCCCCATTGATGCCGGGAGAGGCCCAGTGGCAACAGCTGCCTCTACAACTGGAATGCCTGACCAGGTTTCCTTTCTCTCCGGCCTTCAGAGGCTGGCACTGCAGACAAGCCCCCGACCCCCCAACACCAGTGCAGAAACCATGGGGCCAGTTAACTTAAGAAGAATGCAGTATAAACTCTGCATCTCCCCCCCCTCCCGTGACTCCCTCTCCACAAATGTCACTTTATATACAGAGGCATACTTCTGGCTGATAAAATTTTCTCATAACAATCAGTAGGCTGGGCTCAGACTAAAGGACTATTAACTAGTTACAAACCAGAACCCTTCTTAAAAATGACTGATAGGCGGTTGGTGGATGACAGTGTGATGATGGTTTGTTAGGGGAAACTGGGAAGTTGTGGACGTATGCTCCTCTATAGCCACGGAGCGTGGCCGTAAGGAAGATCCCCATGTCTCCGTGACTTGGCGCAGTCAGGACAGCCTCCTGGACTGAATGAGAATTTCCCATGACCTCAGAACTTTGTGCTATCTCACCCACAAATGATGGACGCATTCGGGCAGACTGCAATTCAGAATGCAGAGTTGTCTCCGTGGGTAAACTTTATATCATCCTGGCGTAATCTCTAGAGCATATAACGTCTGAATAGCAGGGGGAGGAGGGCAACACCCTGAGCCTTGAGGAAGAAAAGAGACGAGTATAGCATGCAAACTTTCTGCTAGAAGCTTAGGCGCGGAGAGTTAAAACATTATTTTCCGGGATGGGAGTGAAGACAGAGAAAGACAGAGCGAGTGATCCTTGTGCCTGATCTGCATTCACTCAGTGAGGAAACCTCTCCCGTGGGGGCTCACAGGGATGCTGCTCCCGGGTCACACGACGGGCCGACCGGCCGCGAGTCGGCGCCCGCCGCGCTCTCCCCAGATGCCAGGAGGGAGCATCACCGTGCCGAGGTGGGGAGAGGTAGCGACTGTCAGAAGGATGTTTGTTCCCCCCCTCCTCCCCGCCACACAATGCTGGAGCTTCTCTCCCGCTCTTTTTGAAGACGTGAGTTTATGACTGATCGCTCAACACCTTGTTGGTGCTGATTGCAGAAAGCACACCTTATAAATATATGATAACTATCCTGTAATAGAGAGTGTGACAATTTACTTCGCAGTGCGTTTCGGGCTGCTAATTGATCGTTTCAGTCCAGGGACGATTTGGAATAAATTATAGCCATCAAAAAGATATCACAGCTCACTTTGGTGGAAGGGTTTCCACGTCGCATCGCGTTCGTCTAAGCAGAGAGCTGACTGCCCGCGGCGGGCAGAGGAGCGAGGGGAGGGAGCGGGCGGGGAAAGGAGGTCAAAGGGACGGGCGGGGCCGGCGGGCCGGGGCGGGGCCGAGGCGGGGCCGGGGCGGGGCCGGCGGCGGCGCGCGCGCGGCGGCTGCAGGTCCGCGGCCGGACAGTAGAGGCCTCCCTTCTGAGGTGGCGGCGCGGGCGCCAGCCGTTGGGGCTCCGCTCTCCGGCGCGAGCTCGCGCGCTCTTCCCCGCGAAGTCCCTGCGCGGCGCGGGGCGGCGCGGCGCGGCCCAGCCCAGTGTGCGTACGCCCCGCGCGCCCCCTCCTCCCGCAGGCGGCAGCGCCTGCTCGTCTGAGGTGAGCGTTCCGTCGGGCGGCAGGCCAGCTTGCGGCCGGGGTGCTCGCGTGCGCGGGGTCTCACCTGCACTGGCGCCTTCCTCTCGGCGTGGCTTCCCCGCGGGGGCGGGCGCGGTAACGCGGGCCGCGGCGCTCTGAGCCCCGCGAGCGGCGGCAGCGAGGCGGGAGGGGCCGCGGCCCCGTCGGGGGCTCTGCGTGCGGCTCGGGCAGCTCCGGCCCTCACGCCGCAGCCTCGCGGGAGCTGCGCCGCCGCCGGCCCGGGGGAGGGCGGGGAGAGGGCGGCCGGGCGGCACCGCCGGGTGAAGCCGGGGGCGCGCCGTGGGAGGCGGCGCGGGCGGCGGCGCGAGGGCCTTGCGGGGGCGCGGGCGCCCCGCCGAGCGGACCGGCCCGGCAGCGCCCCGTCGAGGTGCTGCCCCCGCCCGCCTCGCTTCCATTTCACTTCCCGCAAAGCGTGTGCCGTCGTGTCGCGGTCGCGGAGACACGAGACCTCTCCCTGGCTGGGATTCGGCTTCGAAAAAACGTTATTTCCCGTCGCGGGCTCTTGCCGGTCTGGCCTTCCGTCCCCCGCCCACGAGACCTCGTGCGACTTTTGCTGCCCCGAGCCGGAGGGCGGGCCGGGGCCCCTCGCTCGCACGCGGCGGCCCCCTGTGCCGTGTGCTCGAGCGGGCTCCGCGCGGCGCTCCCGGGTCTGCGGTCTTCTGTCACGCTCATAAATTACGTCAGTCTGGGGCACGGGTGCTTCCCGGCAGGCGACTTTGACAGCAGTCATCATACCAAGCTATTATGAAGTGCGATGTCAGTCTGGAGGACGGATAATACATAAGCCAGTTCTTGACACGCTATCTTACGAGGAAACGTCTGAGACCATCAGTAAGAGGCATTTTAATTCACACACCAAAAATATTTTGTGTTTGGTTGACATCTTTCAAAATGCTGAAAGAGGTAGTAGAATTTATCATTTTGTAGGTATTTATCAATGTACTCGCAGAAGTCCCCGTAGGAAGGAGGAGGGTTTTGTCTTGGTCCTGTTCTATCACATAAACCAAGGAACAGAGACGTTATGTGTCCTACCAAATAAATAGCCTTATAAACCAGGGATAGAGCTTAGGAGGCTAAACATTTTCTAAAACTGGAATAAGTGGAAAAGTGAGGACACTGGTTATGTTTATACCTCTGTTGTGAAAGATAACCGTCTGCTAACTTAACTGAGAGAACTTAGGCTTCTAGCACAAGTGCTAGGTGTGTGAAATGGCCCATTTATCTCAGGTGTGGAAGTCAGGTAAAATTTCTGTGAAAATCCAGTCTTAAAGATTAATACTTACTCCCGGGTATTACAGGCTTTGATTATATCTGGAGTCGCATGAAACAAGTGGTTAGATTCGAATGTATAGCTAGGATCCTAATGAATGAATTGTGAAATCTAAAGTGATCCAAATCTAAGCAGATGCTTTAGGCTTGATATTATGTCATAGTCAGAAGATGTGTTTACAGGGACCAAATCCTGTGGGAGTTAGTTTTACAATAGACTCTGCATGTGGTCACTCAAGATGTTTTTCTTTTCCTCTGTTCGTTCAGTAACTATTCATTATCTGTTATAGGTCCTCCACTTCACTTTGCCATTGAACATGATCCCTGTAGGCATTTAATACGTAATTGTTGAAATTAACTAAAATATGGAAAATATTACATCTTCTTCTGTTGCAAGGAGTTATGAAAGTTAAAACCTGTGGCCCTTTCATTTATACAAATGGAAAATTGTATTGACTACTCTCAAGTAGAAAGTTAAGGGAAGAAAAGTGAGAAATCAGAAAGTTTTCTCTAGCCTGTGACTTATTCACAGAACCATGATTTTTTTTCCTTTAGACTTCCAAAACAAAGTTTAAAGGACTTGCATGATTGAATGGGTTTATGATTGAATGATGTTCTTTTAATAACTTTAGAATATAAGGTTTTCCTTAAAAGGTCTTACTTCTTATATGGTGTGCTGTACTGGGTGGTTTTATGTGAGTGAAGCACTATATTTCTAGTTAAAATCAAAACTGCATACCGTTTTCTCCCCCAACCTACAAGTAAGTAAGAATTGCCTACAGTTAAGTCAAGTAAACACACACACCCCCAAGTAGTCACAAGTACACCTGTTTACAATTCATTTTCATTGGCTTGATAAAAATAGAAAAACATATCCAATATATGTATCTCAGTTGTATTTTAGTTTTAATTTTTTCTTGGATAATACTTGAAATCATTCCGAACAATGCCTAGATGCTTGAATGTCAAGACATTTTTGTGTGACATCTGTAAGATGCACCTAAAGAATGTAAAATTTTGTGAAGTGCAATAATAGAAGATGTTAAGAATGATTTTGGGGGTTATGGCTCAGTGGTAGAGCATGTGCATAGCATACACGAGGTCCTGGGTTCAACCCTCAGTTCCTCCATTAAAATAAATAAATAAAAACCTAATTACCTCAGCCCCCCCCCCAAAACGAACCAAAAAAAATTTTTTAAAGAATGATTTTATAATATTGTGCTGTAGGGCTGAAACTAAATACCCAAGGTATGACTATAAACTAATATGGTCCTCTCTATCAGAACTTACATTTTAGTGTGTCCTTATCCAGTAAGTCATCTTGGAACTGTGTCCCTTGTTACAATGATGCTTCCATTGCTGCCACTGCTCAAACCTTTTTGAAGTTCTGCATTTGGACACTGTTTTCAGAACCCATAGCACATCTTGTTAAAGTCTTGGAAGTGGTGAGTCGTCTTCCTTGAAAGACCTTCTGTGCCCTGAAGAGTAAGATGGGTGATCAAGTCAGGTAATATAATTTGAGCTCAAAACAACTGGAATGATTGTTTGATGGCTTTCTTGAGTAGCTTTTAAATTAGTTTTGATGTCATTACACAAACATAGTTTGAAAAATGGCAACACCATTGCAATAAAAGTAGCAGCCGAGTGAGCGTTCTAAGAAAAGTGTGCATTTGGAATTCACAGAGTCTCTTTGATTATCAATGAATTATTAATTTAACAATCATATACATCTATAGTACATTGGTATGTGGCATTAGGATGTATTACTTTAGAAAAGTCTATTATCAAGAATTTGGTTGATCTGGATTCCGTGAAAGTTCAGTTTTGCTGCTATGATTACAAAAGCACTTAAGTTCTAGAATCTGGGATTAGGTAGAAAAAGTCCAGATGTCATGGGCTAGCATTAGGATTGCCCTGTGCGGTTCTATAGATTTGGTGCTCCACATTCTTTGAAATACAAAGGAATCGTAACCACTTAAGGAATCAAACTTAGCCTGTATTTTTATAAAAAAAACTCGGTGATCCTACAGCTGTAGGTGAAATCTAACTTGTGGATGGAAACATTTGTCATTTTTAGTAGTTGTTTGTGAATAGAGACCCTACAGTAGGTTTGTAGTAGAACCACTGTGTACTGCTATAAGCTAACAATATTCTGTGTGCGAATCATGAAACTCCTTACTTGGTGAATTTAAACTCTTATAATATTCAAGACCAGAAAATGGGAGAGCGGGTAGAAAGACACTCAAGGAAAAGAGATAGTGGGAGATAGAAAGAGGTAGGTCATGGGGCTTTTGAATTCATAATTAGTTGAATTCATTTACTGGAAGAGTTTAGAAGTGCTTTCCAGAAACCACCAGCAAATAACTTAAAATCTGAGGAAATAATTCAAATTCAACTCCAGCTGAGACTATATGGAGAACCAAGAAAAGCAGAAAGAATGTAATTAGCTGAGTGGGAATTTTCCTTGGAGTTCAGGTCTGATACCTTTAGTGCTATATGGAGGACCATGGGATCATTAGTGGTTAGCCGGGATCCAGACTGTTAGTATCAGGAGAGATCAAGGCCATAGCACAGAGCTGAAAGAGCCTTCCTGCTTAAACTGAGTGTTGCAAACGCTGATGCACATACAGAAGGGAGGTCGGCCAGCAGGCAAAGAAATGGGGCAACTGCCCCAAATCATCAAATATGTTCCTTTCTTTCACCCCAGAGTTAGATTTGGTGTGGAGATTAACCAAGTTTGAGCTGAGGCAAAAAGAATGTCCTTATTTCAGCCATTTGTAAGACCTGGAACTTTGAGTGTTGTCTGCTCTGATGAGTTTGGTTATTGCTCAGAAATCAGGGAAGGGGACCTGCTGGGCCCTGCATACTAGAGTTATATACCCAACTAAAACGTCAGTGAACAAGGTGGACAGATCCAGTTGCAGCTCTTTTCTGGGGAAAAGACTTTGTCTATTAGGTAAACAGAGCAGGTCCTAAATTCTATGTTACGAGTACAGGGGAGTATCAAGTACTCAGCAGACCCTCAATAATGACAATTGTGGAAAAACAAGTAACAGTCATATTAGCCTTTCTTTTGAAATGTGTAGGCTAATCATCACATCTGCTCATCTTCCATAGACTTAAGAGCCATCCAAATGTTTCTTAATTATGAGTCTAAATATTAAATTTTGTATGTAGTGTTAATAGCTTCAGAATTGGGGTGGAGGACTCTTAGTATGCCCGGGTGGTTATAATGGAAGTCTGATCGGTGTATCTTGAGGCCCATCTCTTTCAGATAGAGAGGTTCCTGGTTTTAGATTTACAGAATTCACATGTGGACCCAGAGTCTAGAAAAGGCAGGAAATTGCCCTGAGAATTGGGAAATATGTGGTAGAAAATGTCCTGGACCAGAGGTGGGGACTATGTTTATCATGCACCAATTGTGTTACTTGAAGCAAATTTTAGTTTCCTTGTGAGCAAAACGTATATAATAGTAATACATCAAGGGGTAGTTTGGAGCCTTGTCTGAGATGAAGTAAATGGAAGGATTTGGTCTATTAAATGTGCATGTGCAAGTTTTTATGAGCCACAACATGGGCTTTGTAGGTGAAGGTAGGGGTTGCAGCCCTTGAGCTGTCCAGATATTTAAACCAAAATATGAATGAAGATGGACACTAATCTCTGGGAATTTAGAATAGACTAGTGTCCACTTGGATACTAGAAGTCAATAATATAGTTACTTATAGGTTCGTAGGAAGTACCCTGTTGCCATTGCAAGAGATTTTTAAAAAATGTTTTCTAAAGACCTGTTGGAAATAAACTTGTTAGCTTGCTTAATACTGTCAAGTCCAGATCTTCAGCACTGTACTGAAGGCACAATCTCCATGTGGGGAAAGTAGCCAGACTTCCTGGCCTTGATTCTTGTCCTCTCAGAAGTTCTTATCTTAGAGATTTGATTAATCCCATTGCCACCTACATGTCTTAAAAGAGAGCAGGAAGCTAGATGGAGTTCCATATATTGGCTTCATTGGTCAGCTGTAAACATTTTTTTGCAGTTGTTATTCTTCCCACAGCAGCAACCCACTTTTGCTGCAGAGACAAGAATACCTCCCCGCCCTAGCAGACCAGTGAAAAAATTAACATGTAGCTTTCACTTTCTCTTGCTTTCCACTGTGTATTTAAAAGGTACAGAGACAGCTTGGGGCAGGGCAGTTTGCCTCTCTCAGAAACACTGATACAGACACAGTCAGTGATGTCATTGGCTCCCTCCAATAGCGGGCATGGCTCCTAGAGAGGAGGGGCAAATGGAATGGGTGGTCTGGGATGTTATACACTCATCCTTTCTTCTGTTAAGTTTCATAATCTACCCTACTAAAGAGGAAAAACAGCGCCCTTGTTTGAAGTCATGGTTAGAAGTTATTTTCTAGAGGTTTGTTGAGTGTCCTCCATACAGTGACACTTCATAAATTCACACTGTGTGAGGCACAGTGTATTTGGGCCAGTACGATGTATTGGCCTTAGAAAAAGGACATCTGATTCAGACAGTCTGTTTGAATATCAGATCTGCTACTTACTTGCTGAGCAGCTTGGGCAAGTTTCTTAATCTCTCTGAGCCCTAGTTTCTTTATCCGCAAGATGACTATAATAACAGTATCTGCTTTTTAGGATTGTTGTGCATGAGGTCTGTGCTCAGCAAATGAAAGCTGTATTATTAGGCCCTGGAGAGTGAAAAAGGAATATAAAGAAATATAAGGCAAATTCCCCTCTTAAAGGAGCTTACAGTGCGGTTGGAAGGGACTGAATAAATGAAAACTGATGTCACAGCTCAGGGCAGAGAGTAAGTGTGCCAAGTGAGCGCTGCAGATAATGGAAAGCTCAGCAGTCTGCCAAGGGCTAGGGTGACGGTGAAAGAGCTCAAGACGGAGGTGGGGATTTCTCTCTGGGGTCTGCAGGCTGGGTGGGACTCAGGTGTGTTTAGTGGAGTGAAGAAGGCGTCCCCAGATGGCACGGAGATGGAGTGATCAGAACGCACAGTGCAGCAGGGGGAGGCGTGCGCCGAGTGGAAAGTAAACCAGTTTTTAGGCCAGATAAATAATCGTGAGGATCCTGTCTCTGCTGTGAGATCTTGGTTGGACCTTAAGTACCTTAATTTCTTTAGTTTCAGTTTCTGCAGTTTAATGAGATGCAGGTAAAATCATTCCTCATTAAACTGAAGGGATTAAATGAGATAATGTTTGTAAATGCAAAACATGGTGCCTGGCACCTCACAGGTGTTCAGTAAAATGAAGATAATTCATGTGTTTTCAGAGGACAGTGGGGGAGCTGTCTTCCTGAAGAGCTGTCTTGCCTAGTGTAGGCTGGTAGTGGAAACCAAACCAGAAACAGCCAGTTAACTACCTACCAGGAGGGTGGAGAGGTGGCTTAAAGGCCAATTTAAGAAGCTGGCGCTGTATGAGCTATCAAGGTTTTTGAGCGAAGCGGGGGTTTAAGATAAATTAATCTCCAGGCACTCTGAAGGCTGTTTTGGAGGAAGGAAGAAATCCACTCATACGTGTGTAAGGTGATAAGGGTCTAGATTAGGAGAGTGACAAGGTTATCGGACCTTGTTGATGTGGCCTCTTTAAAGTTTCATAAAAGAAGCTTAGGGCTCAGCAGTGTGCAGTGAGGGAATGTTTTGTTTTGTTTTGTTTTGTTTTGTTTTGTTTTGTTTGTAGACTCCTACTATTTAGTGTCAGTTGTCCAGAATAAAAGATCCACAACTTTGGAAAACAGAATTCATTCAATATCCAGGGACTATAAAAGGGGGGAAGTAACTTAAATGCTAAATAAACTCTAGAACTTGCTTCAGCTTATAAAATAGCCCCTTTTAAAACTCCTTTCCCTTTCGTGCTAATGCACATGGGTGTGCACCTATCACTGGCTTTCAGGAAGGCACAAATACAGAGGATTTATAGCTGGAGTTTGAGGTTAGGATTATAGTACCAAATGGCATTGGGTCAAATGGGGAGGATGCTGCCAGCAAAATGGTAATTTGATGACTTTATTTATTTGGTGACAGTGTTATTTGGATGAGAAAATACCATCCTCTCCCTGGGGTTTAGAAGTGATTTAAATAAAAACACAAACCTAGGAAATGATTTTGGATACTAGGGAATTCATTTATATTGTCTCTGATTCTCTCCTCACTTCCCTTTTTTCTGTCTCCAATAGTTTTGTAATGGGAGAATACATGCTAGATTATTGTATTTTTAAAGAAACTCACATTGATTATGGGGACACCAGTTTTCAAAACATGAGGAAATTGAAACTGCCTGTTGTTCAGTGGTAGGCCTTAAACACATTAAGTAGGAAAGAATAACTGATCTATCACTGACTTTCTGAATTTTGCTCTTCTCTCATTTGACTGTAAGGGCAACATGGTGCTAATAGCTCTGGGGTATCTGGAGTGTCACAATAGTAATTGTGGCCAAGCATTGCTTCCCTTGCAAGGAGGATACAAGTGCGAGGGGATTGTGTTTGGTGGTTGACAAACACAGGAAGGGAAGGGCAGGCCCTGTGAGGTTAGAGGCAAAGCAAGTTGGCTTAGTCCTGTTGCTTCTGAGCAGGGGCAAGGAGTATATTTCATTTCTCATCTCCTGAGTTTATTGAAATCATCTGCGGGGGTGGGAGGCTGGTGGCAGAAAGTATGATGTTTTAAGGCTGATTAAGATGTGGATTGTAACATGCAGATTATATATAGCTCCTAATTCTCCTTTTCACTCCAGCCTAGAAAGAGAAAACTGCAAAAGAAACCTGTTCCAAGAAAAGAAAGGGGAGACAGTAAACGACATTGTCCCAGTTTTTAATGAAAGATTTTTTGAGTATATTTTATTTTTGGATTTCTGGTGTCCATGCTACCCTAACAGACCATCCAGAGTAGCTCTTGGCTGAAACACTGGCCAAGGGGTTCAGGCCAGGGGCAGGTGGCAGTGGACAGTGGGTCTTCAGAGTGCTCCTGGCATTAATTTTGCTGCGCCTCATCCGAGACCAGGTCTCCCCTCCTGCGAGAGTGGCAGGCATTGGGCCTTGGAGAGGGCCTCCAGGCAGATTTCAGCCTTCCGCCCTCCTCCAACCCCTCTGCTTTCTGCTCCTGCAGTGGGACCTCTCTGTCTTCCCCCCTTCTTTTTCAATTAAATGAATTAATTACCAGGCATTTAACTTTTTGCCAGACTCTTTCATTATGCCCAGAGTTGTTGCTGAGCGGCAAAGGAAGTAATAACATTCGCAGTGAGGGGCAAATCCTGTTAATGAACAAATTAAAGTTCAAACAGTGATTCAAGTTCACAACCTCTCCGTGGCTCTTCTCTTTAATAAGAGTTATACATGTTACTTTCCTCGCTCTTTTCTCTCTTTTATTACTTTTTAAGCTTTTCATCAACACTGCTGAGGCATATTTGAGGCTCCCAACCTTTCAGTCCTGACAAGGACTGGAGCAGTTATAATCCCGTCTTAATTTGGCAACTTTTGTAAAACACATAAAGGGCCCAGGGTCACCTTTGGTCGCCAGGGCCCCGGGTGACCCTACAACTTCCACCCCCCGCCAGGGCTTCGTGGGCAGCTCCTCTCTGCACTCAGAGTCCGCTGACTCAACTTCCCGCCCTGAGCACACCCTGCAGGGTAGGGCCAGTGTCCGAGCCCTTGCCTCTCTCCGACCCTCTCCAATCAACCTCTCCACCGAGCCGTCTCAGCGCTTGGGGGAAGGGAAGGCAGTGGGGAGAGGGAGGAGCCACGACTGAAAGCTAGGAACCTCTATGGAGAGAAAGGATTTGGGGGTTGGAAGGATGCCTGACCCCCTCCCCACCGCCAGTACTGAAAACTGCTCACCTCGCTGAGGGAACCTCGTCTGGAATGGCGCAGGAAGGCCCAAGGCTCCTTGGCTCTGACTGGCGGGGGGCCGAGTCTAGAGGGAATGAGCCCAGGAGGTGTCCGGTGCCGCCTACTTCTTCCTGATGTATTTTTTTTTATTAGTGTGGATTGCGTGGGGGTCTCTTCCACATCCGCGCCTGGCTTCTCACGACCATCCCCTGGCGTAGCTTGATATAATCACCATGACAACTGCAATCTAGGAGCATACACATAATAGAGATGAAATAGACAAAAGATTAGCATGCCATGAAAAGTACAATAAGTTTCTTATTTAGCATTTAGATAACTGTCATTCCTTCCGAGCAAGCTTCAAAGTTGAAGCCAGTTTAGACCAAGAGGATTAATTCTTTCTCCCGCATGCTTCATTGAATCTCTCATTACCAAACTTTGTCTGTATTGATGTAAGATTTGATTGAAGATTAGAGCATTTAGCAAATCTTGCTTTTCTGCATGTATCAGGTCCTTTCAAGCACGGATCGCAGTGCCCAGT
This sequence comes from Camelus ferus, assembly GCF_009834535.1. Lineage (NCBI taxonomy): Eukaryota > Metazoa > Chordata > Mammalia > Artiodactyla > Camelidae > Camelus > Camelus ferus. Next base: position 64,496,135 of record NC_045704.1, on the reverse strand, counting down.
GGTCAATACCCTTACTTTTATCCAGTGTCTGCTTCATTTAAACTTAATCAACTCCATCAATGAACTGGAACAGGGAAACGTCCCTGTGGTAAGAATGTTGTGCTTTTGTGAGATAATTCTTTGCTCTTTCCCAATCCGTTGGCGTTAAACCTAAAATTGCACTATGATGAACTTTTTTTTTTTTAATCAATATGATAATGACAATTGGGCCCGAATGCTCTGGTAGGACTTAAGAGGAGAGTGGGATCTGGCCTCCATTACCAAAACAACTTCTGGTCCTGCGGTAGTCCGCCTCCTTTTGTGTGGCTTTAATACTTTCTCTTCCCTGACACTGAATATTGCTCAAGCTGGAAAATGATGCATCTTTGTAGGGAAGGCTCATATGTCACAGCCAGAAAGTGAGGCAGACCGATTGGTCGTGTGAATTATCTGACTTGCTGCAGTGAATTATTTGCACTGTTTCCCTACCTAGTCAACAAGTTCCTGAGGTATAGTAGAGATCAATCATAACTGACAGCCAGCGTGTGAAGGCTTTACTGTGTAAATCTGGCGCACTCATCCTGGCCATGCTGGCCCTGGCATCTGTATATCATTTTTATACTGCTACCAGTAGAGCAATTTCAAAAGTATTTGCAAGGAAAATGCGTGTCCCCATCTGTTCCTGGAAGCATAAATGTGCCACCTTCAGAGGGTTTTCACTGGTAATCATATCTTTAATGATCAACAGACTAGTGATATATACTTTTCCATAAAATGGGGTTTTCTTCATTTTATTGTGATTGGCTAGAATAAATAGCTTTTCCATATGTTAGGGAGATAAAATATAAGATTAGTAGAGGTCGTTTGTTGGCTGGTAAACAAAAGAAACAATTCATTCCAAATAATCTTTGAAAAGAAGCAATGACAAAATTAAGTTGCAATAACAGAGCATCTGAGGCCCCACATCAGAAAACAGACCTTGTTCCTCCTTGGAAAGGAGCCGTTTAAGAGCAGAAACTCGGAGTCTTCTAGAGAACTCAGAGGCAGGGAGGGGAGGGTCAGGGAGGGGAGGAAAGGCTGGACTAGTGCATATTTATTCTGGTTCAAGGTTGTGTCTCCTTTCCCTTTGCATTACCCGCTATTTGGCCATCCTCACTGGAGCACCTTGGGTGAGCTGGTGGGAGTGTGCTCAGAAGGCAGGAAAATGCCACCCTGCTGAGCTTCTCTTCAGGCCTGTAGGGGCGGGAGTGGTCATGTGCTTGAAAATGAAAGTTGGTGTCCTCCACGGGAGATTCTCTTCTCGCAGCAAGGATGGTGGCCCCAGGAGGCCGGCAGAGCACTGGCCTTTAAATTCCAAAGCCATGCAGAAGGTACCTCTAGCTTGCCATGGCCCACCAGAAAGCCCCTAGGAAGTGTTCTTCGTGATTTAATCGCACCCGTACAGGTTACAATCCAAGGACACAATCAGGTCCTGACCGCTGTTTCACCTACCCACACACACCACGCAGGTTTTCTCCACACTCAGCGCCCAAGAGCACTGTCCCCTCCTTTTTTCATATGCAGACACTCCTAGTTCTCGGCAGAATTTGGAAGCTTCTCCAGGATCTCTGTCCAGAGGTTGAGACTGCCTGCTCAGAAATCTCCAATTCTGTTTTGTTTCCAGGATTCGGAGGGAACCTCATGTTCTACAGAGGACTGGCATTAGTGGCAGGACACCTGAATTTAAACAATGCCTTCAGCCTTTGAGCTCTCTAGAAAATAGCAGAGCTGTTTGGGCCTGTTTTCTACAAGTCAGGAATCGGGAATGAGGAGCTGGGGTAGAGGGAGTGTTCTCTCTGCACACTGAGGACAGGCCCAGTTAGCAGATCAACATTGAGTTGGTTCTTTATTCTTTATGGTAATGTATTGTTATTGATTTTCCCCCCATGGGATAATGGGAGAAAAGCTGTATCTTTTCTGTATATCTTACTTACCACCTCATACTCTCTGCAAATGCCTGCTGCTCTCACTGCAGCAGGAGTGTGTGGGTGTTAGTTTCAAAGTGGGAAATGTGGTCTCAGGCTGGTCTCTAGCAGAAAGTTCCTATTAGCATCCTAAACCTAATTTGTGTTAATTTCCCGGCCGCAGTGGGTTTTGGGAACAACTGACAGGACAGTAGAAAAGCAGCTTACCCCAGACCTATGGCTAGAGGAAAATGGAAAAGCCACTATCGAAAGATTTTCTTTTAAAATTTCCCCTTAATTTTAGAAACATAATCTTATAGACTGAGTTGCACGTAGGCAGGCATAGACTGTATAAGATTTACAACTAGATCACACTTTGCCTGATCTGAAACCAGATTTACTATAGTATTGCAATTAAGACTTAAAGGGAAATCACACTTGTGGTTTCTACATTGCACTGATACACTGCAGATCTTGTCTTAAGTGAATTTGCTTGCCACATGGAAATTCTGGCATGTGTTGTGTATGAGGTATGATTTGCACTCATTTAAAAAATTATATTTCCTGATTTCTGTGTATTTTATTCTGAAATCCATTTTGCATTGAATTTCTACATTGTTTTCATAAAATGAAAGGAAGTGAAAAACCTCACCAACTTACTGTGTGTGGAAGAAATAAATCTGTGGTGTTTGCTCCTTCCCTTATTGGGGAGGACAAAGGCTGTCACTACTGCAGCTTCCCACTCCATGCTCCTGTGCCCAGGGGCTGGAACGTTGCTATCCACGCCTAAGCAGAAGGCATCTGCAGAGCTCGCCTTTGGGGCTTGTGTTGGCCGAGGTTCTGAACCACAGAACTGCAGGCATCCAAGGTTTTCCTAAAGCCTGGATTGGAAAGCCATGTGCAGCACATAGTCCTTTGCTGTTTCAAAACCACAGACCCTGTACACATGCACATCTATAGCAGAGACGGAAGTCTTGGCAACTATAGGACAAGGATTAAAAAATTTTTAAATTACTACACCAAAAATGCTGTCTCTTTCCCTCCAGAGTCTCACTAGGGCCACTAAGCAGCCGCGTCAGCCTGGGCGGACTTCACTGGACATGCGCTTAACTCCAGATGAATTCCCAGCTGTCCGTATGTAACAGTATTTCCTGTTAGCCAGTTTTATGAAAACAAAATTCC